>NC_064260.1:55089006-55442131 GCF_003254725.2 Canis lupus dingo | reverse complement strand
GAGCTAGTGGGTGTCAAGGAACCGTCCCCCAGCGTCCTGGGCCCCATTCCGCTTCTGGGAATGTCCCCACGCGCTCCTCTGTATTTCTCTCTGCTCAACAGGAGGCAGCCGTGGCCTCATTGGCAGACAGGTTCAATGGCTGCCCTCAAGCCTTGGGAAGACCATTAAGCTCAGCAGCCCAGAATCCTCCAGAAAAGAGTACTAAGTCCAAGGGCAGAGGCCAGGACTAGCTGTGGCCTGACCTCTGGGTCTGCAGGCTCCAAGACCAGCTCTGCGCTTTGTCATCTGCTGCTCAGTTTTCCTGGAAACCAAAGCATTAACTAGATGGCATTTAAGGCCCTTCCAGTTCCCCAGGGATCCCCGAAGTCCTGCTCTAAGTCAGGGGATATTCTGGAAAAGCTTGTTTTCCTTATCTGTAAAGTGGAGTTGCTATTGACTCCAGCACTGCTCACCTGCCAGGTTTGGGGAGGTTTCAGGGGAAGGCTGAAGCCAGCCCTCAGCACCCCATCAGCATCCGCAGGTACACAGTCCTGGCGGTCCCTCCCCCACTCACTCTCCCCCCTGGGGAGCAGAGCTGCCTCTGAAGGTGACCACCCACGGGGCTGGGGCTGGGGCAAAGGAGACACAATGTCAGAAGTCCTGGTGGATGCTTCTTCTCCATACTGTGGGCGGAAATAAACTGTGTGGCTTACATTTTGAGCTGGTCTCATTGCAGTGACTTTTTCTTTTCAACCTCAGGGGCTACAAAGATTTGTTCCATATTTATCAGAAGACTTGGGTCCCATTGTCACAGAACCGAGGCATCTCTGGGAGCCGGGGTCTGTGTGGGGTGATCCTGGCACTTGGTCTGCCCCCACCTGAGTGCAAACAAGCAGGCATTCATAGGCCCTTCTACAGTGGAGGACACGGGAGCTTGAAGAGGTCAAATAAAGAACCCAAGGACACTGATCTAGTAAGAGGCAATGCTGGAATTTGAACTCAGCTCCAGCTAACATCAGAGTCTGTGTCTCACCGCATGGCTCCCCAGGTCCAAAACCCAAGTGCTCTCCATAAACCCTTTTTCCTTCCTCCTGTTTCTTCATCCCAAAGTCTGGGCCGGGGCTGCATTTCTCAGCACCCCCACTTCTTCATTTAACGAACTCCTGCTCCTTCAAAACCCTATTTTAATGTTGCCCCTTCTATGAGGTCTTCCCAAAGGCAGGTGGTTGGCTGGCACCATTCAGCTTTCCCTTTAAGGGAGCTCTGGTTCCCAGCTTGTGGGAGAGCAGAGGTGGAATGGGGTTACAACCAGCTTGGCTCTCAGAAGCAAGAAACGAGATTGGAGGACTTGGAGCAGAGAGTTTTGCCCAATTAAATTTTCCAAGTGTGAAAGTGTAATATGTTCCATTCTCTCCAGGCTTAAAAGATTGGTCTTGACCCTGGAAAGCCCTCCCACCAGGAGGGCTTACTTTTCTCCTCTTAATGGAGTCTGCCTCCCCGCTCCTGCTCACTCTGCTGAAATCCCTTGGAGGCTGCAGTCATTGACCTCATTGTCACCAAGATCAATGGGCTTTTAAGAAGCTTTGTTTAAACAATAGCGGTTCCGTCTCACATATAATCACCCCACCAATTCTCCCTGCCCTTCTCAACCCCATCCCCTCGCCCCACCCTCCTTCCAGCTCCTCTGGACCACTGTCACTTCTCACCTGTGTTTATGACATCAGTCTGCAGACCTTCTAGCCTGTGTCCCCAATGTTCAGCTGACCAGGCCACCTGTCAGCTAGATAACAGCCAGAGGGATTTACCTAAGGCACAAAAGCCATGGTGCTACTGCTTTGCCACTTGGGGTTCTCCTTTGCCATGAGGCTAAAGTCCAAATGTTCCCACAAGGTTTACAAAGCCCTGGAGACAGAGCCTGCTGCCCTCTTTTGTCTCCTCCCACCTCTTCCAGCACCTGACCCACATTGGCAGCTGTGCTGAAGCTGGGAAGTCCTGCTCCGTGGAGTGCAGTCCCCAGCCTGCCCCCCTTTCTCTTGTCTGTCCTACTAAACTCCCAACTGCTTTCAGATCTCAGTGTAAATGCCTCCTCCTCCAGGAAGCCTTCCCTATCCTCATTCTTCTCTCCCTGGTCTAGGTGAGGTGGCTTCTGCTGGGCTGTTCCCATACCACCTATCCAGGGTCGTGTCCCTTCTCCACCAGATAGTTGCCTGCCTCCCTGACCATCTCCACCGCGGGACTTTATCAGTCGCCTGTTGCAGTGACCGATTACTATGAACTTAGTGTTTTCAACAACATGTTTATCACCCTACAGTTCTGGAGGCCAGAAGTCCTAAAATATTGGGTATTGGCAGGGCCACGTTCCTGGTGGAAGCTCTAGGGGAGAACCTGATTGCTGGCTTTTTCCAGCTTCCTGGGACTGCTGCATCCTTTGGTGTGTGACCTTGTCATCTATCTCCAAAGCCAGCAGCCCCACCCCTTCCAGTCACTCTCACTGGCTCTGCTCCCCTTGGGTCCCTGGTGGAGGGACCCCGTGATTATACAGGGGCCACCCTGTAGGCCAGGATACTCTCCCCCTCTCAGGATTCTTAACTTAATCACATCTGCAAAGTCCTTTTACTATGGAAGGTGAAAAAGCCACAGGTTCCAGGATCAGGACGTGCACATGCTGGGAGCCGTTATCCTGCCTGTCACGTCCTCTGAGCTCCTCTGAGGCCAGGCAGATGGCCTCTACCCCACTCCTGGGCCTCCACACATAGCAGCGTGCCTGGCCCCTTGTGAGTGCTCAGTAAGGCTTCTGTGAATGAGTGAGTCAGTTAATGACCAAGGGTGCAGGATGGTGTGTGCGTGCGTGTGTTATACGTTGTATGTGACTGAATGGCAAAGCAGAAGCCTCTAACCTAGTGAAAAACCACAGCTTCTAGAAAAATGTTCATCCCATGATTAGGGAATGAAAGATGTGGCTGATTGGGGCACCTGGGATGCTCACCTGGGTCAGTGAAGCGTCCACCTTTGGCTGAGGCCATGATCCTGGGGTCCTGGGATCCAGCCCCACATCGAGCTCCCTGCTCAGTGGGGAGTCTGCTTCTCCCTCTTTCTCCCACTTGTGCTCTCTCTCACTATCTCTGTCTCTCTCGCTATCTCTGTCTCTCTCTCGGGTAAATAAGTGAAATCTTAAAAAATAATAAAGATGTGGGTGATGAATAGGTGCAAAGCACCTGCTGACAGGTGCGCACAGCACGGGAGGTCACTGGGCATGAATCAGCGGGGAGACTGCGGTAGGTAGGTAGGTGGCTGTGCTGCCAGGAGAAGTGGATCTTCCAGAGCTGCTCATGGCCTGGCCTCACCTCTCACAGAAGGGCTGCCCAGTCCAGCAGGCCTGAGAGAAGGTGAGTCACCTTGCAGTGAGCACACGTGTGGTTGCCCTCTGCCTGGTTTTGTGCCTAATGTGGGACATGCATGACTCCTGGGCACGAGGAACCCCCGTTGAGTGCTTGGTGATGACACAGTTCAGGCCCCACTGTAGGCATTTTAATATGCTAACTCGCTGAACCCTCTCGCAACTCCCCCCAGAGCTATTGTTGTCTCCACTTTGCAGAGGGGAAAACCAAGGCTCACAGCCACAAAGTGATAGAATCAAGGTCTGAACTCAGGCAGCTCAGACCCAGAGTGGGCTCTGAAGTGCTCTGCCATGCTCACCAAGCTGACGTCGACGGGGTGGCCACCTGAATGGCAGCTGGGCTCTGTCGGTGCCCTCAGCCTAGCAACACGGAAGGAGGAGCCAGATGAACCACTAAGATCTGTACACCCCAAGAATGCAGCGCCGTGCTGGGGGCAGGGCAGGGACAGTGTGCTAGGCCTCCAGCCAAATTGACTGATAAAGTTTGAGGGCCTGGATCCTGAGTCACATAAACCAACAGTAACAAGATGTTCCTGAGACAATCAGAGAAACATCAACATTGACCAGATATTTGAAACCTAGTATGTGGCAGAGGCTGGGCAAGAGGAGATAGTCCTGTAGATGCACAGGGCACTGCCCTGAGCTTCAGGGCACCGGTGGGCACCAAAATGTCATGTGGTTTGTTTAGTTGTGACATATGGTCATAGTCTTTTTAAAGAGTCCTTATTTTTTAGAGATAATACTCTGATGTTTACAAACTGTGGGATGCTGCTCCCCGATGGGGGAGGAGTAGGAGCAGGTACACAAAGGGGGTTGTGAACTCCTGACCATTGCAACCCCGGGGGATGGCATGTGGGTATCCACTGGACCATTCTCTCTACTTTGGGAAATGTCTGAAAGTATCCAAAACTAGAAAGATATTTTAGAAGCCTCACCCAGGGACTCTACGAAGATTTACAAGCATCTTCACTCCATCGGTCCTGCTCTGTTAGCAGATTAAATGGTCAATGAGGTGGTTTGCCAAAGGACATTTCCAGCTGTAAAGAGGGTGCAAAGATTTCCACCTGCCTGGGTTGGGGAGTCCACTCACGCACTGCTGAGTACAAAGCAGAAGGTGGGGCCGGGAGAGAAAAGACCCAAAGTCTAATGTGAAAGGATGTTCTGATCTTCCAGCCCCATCTCCGCGGGGCTGAAGTGGATCCAGGGAGCAGAGCATGGCTGGAAGCTCCAAGTGGAGGTCCCAGGGCCAGGTGAGGGATCCCCCACAGCAGGAACAAGGAGGGGAGTGTCTGCGGGCAGATTCTCCCGTAGCAGAGTCAGAGATGGGGTTCTTGGGCAACTGGTTGATGAGGGAGGTGCTCTCAGGAGACAAAGAGCAAAAAGCAGGATGAGGTAGGTAACGTGGAGGCTGAGAAAAATCAAGGCCATCGATGCCACCTCAAGTTCAGCATTAGCACAAGTACAGCCATCTTAGGCCCCTGGGAATAAGAGCTGAACTTTACTGCAGAATGTCCTCCATGTCCTCGGCAGGGAATCCCATATCAGAAAGACAACAGAGCCCGCGGTAGAAAGTCCCATCTTAGAATGAGAACAGAGCTCAATGCCCTTGAAAGCCCCATATCAGAATGTAAACAGAACTTGAGAAATTCTTCCAGCCCTTCTGAAAATCCCCTAGACCAGCCTATAAAAACCCTGCTGTAACCCACCTCGGGGTCCAAGTCCCTGCTCCGCTGTGTCGGGTGCACCTGGACCCAAGCTTGAGCTTGTAAATCAACCCTCGTGTGTTGGCATCGGTGTCAGCTCCTCGGTGATTTCTCGGATTCGCAATCTTGGGCACAACAGGTAAAACAAGCCAAGGTTTCGTTATGGTTTCATCCGACTGCTTCTGCAGCCTGATCCCACCGTCAAGGGGTGCTCAGGAGCACACACATGGTCCCTCCTTGAGGCAAGGAGACTGTCCTTTCATACTCCATGCCAGTCGGTCATTGGCTGTAGGCTACGGGGGGTGGATAATTAAACCCCCAGGAGGGAGCAGTTATAAGCCCTTAGCACCAAAGATGACACCAGCTGGCAGTAGGCACCCGACTCCCCAGGACATGGGAAGTGGGGAGTACCAACAGCATTTACCTCAGGGAAGAGCTCACTCCCTAAAGCCCATCCTGCTGCCAGCTGAGAGGAGTCACAGCGATTTCTGTTCCAATCCAGAAACTCATACACACATACACTTAGGAGGAAGCAAGTCCCAAAGAGTGGAAAGGACTTGCCCAGAACCACTCAGGGCCGGTGTTACCAGAGTCCAGGCCTCCTGACTCCACCCCAGAGCGAGGCCTCTGTTTCCTGCTGGCCCCTGGGCTCCTTGTGGGGGACCCTCCCATTTTCTAACTGGCAGCCACTAAAACCCCATCCATTAGGGATGGCCCCAGCCTCCCACCAGCACCTCTGTCACATGGTGTGACTCAGTATCTCTCAATTCCTGTCAGTCTCTGCTTGACACACATGCGGACACGTGTATGCATGCATATATACACATGCACACACACTCATGCACACCAACACGCATGCGCGTGTTGACACACACCCACATTGACACACAGTCGCCACCCCCACCACAAGCACCCTCAGAGGCTAGGCCTCTCTGGCACAGACTGATCAGGGCCTTGGGTTTTCTCTGCTCCATCACAAATCACAAACCTCTCATTGTCAGATCTCACTCACTATTGCCTGGGTCCCTGTGGTGTTCAGCTCAGACTCCCCAGATGACTCTCTGACCACCAGTTCAGTACACCCAGTCCTCTCCTTCCCTTAGCACCCCTCCCCTCCTCCCCCAGGAGCCCCAAATTCTCACACCCTTTTCCCCCATGATCACCCCTGAGGACTATGAGGACAGGATCGGTCAAGTCTTAACAGAGAAATGGGTGAGGATCAAGTGGAGCCTGGGCAGTGGGATTCCAGGCATGTGGCAGAGAGATGTTTATTGAGCATTTGCTAGATGCCAGGCCCTGCACGTTGCAAACATTATCCCATTTAATCCTTACAACACCCATCCCCACTCCCAGGAGAGGCACTAGCACCCCACCCTCCACGTGACAAGGAGATAATGAGATGTTGTCAAACTGCCCAAGGTCGGACTCCTGGGAACAGAGCCAGGATCTGAGCCAGGCTTACCTACATCCAGCACTTATAATGTGGTCCACTCTGCTGGGGGCTGGAGGGGACTCCTCGCCTCAGTCCCTGCCGGCCCTGCCTTCCAGAAGCAGAAGGAACAAAGGGAATCTGGGCCCTGGCTGGGGATGCCAGGCTGGCTGGGCCTGTGGGTCCTGAGCTGGCTGGGGGTGGGGGAGGGGCCGAGGCTAACAGCAGCCCTCCCACTGCCCCTCATTCTCGCCAACCCCCAATGTCAGCTCACCTCCACCCCAAGCAGCCTTGCACTGCTTTCTGGAGGGATGGAGGGCCAGGGCAACAGAGCATAAGCCTTCTACAGACTCAGAGTTCACACCCTCCTTGGACACTGGGACCCTCTGGTTCTCCAAGTCCTGCCCTCAGCACCCCTCCGTCCTGGTGGCAGGACCTCTCCAAAGCAGCTCCCTATCCTGGGAGAGAATTAGAGTTGGATGTGGTCCCCAGAGATCGCAGTCCAATCGCCACCCCCACCGCAATATGCACAGGAAGAAACCAATGGAAGGGTGAAAAAAGCCAAGGACCCCTAGAATCAGAGTTTGTTAGTTTAAGGCCACTTTGCCCAGAAGTATTCCTCATAGAACAACAGTAGAATCAATACACTTTGAGAAAAAAACTTCCCTGGCCAATTGCGTTTGGGAAATGCCCTTACTCCTACAATGGAGCACTCCTCTGCAGGAATTCTCAGGACACTTATTATGCTAAAGAGGGAGAAAAGTAGATCTCCAGGGTTTCCCAAACTTATCTGACCATGGAACCCTTCTGCTGCTGATCTGTGAGGACAGTGTCCCATAGGACGCACTTTGAGAAAGTCTTCCTTCCTTCCAGGCTTGGGTCCATGTTCTGTCCTCCCGAGTCTAGCAGAGAAGTTGAGGTGTAGCCAGTGGCTGCTGCGATAGGCCTCCGCCTCCAGCTACATACCTCCATCCAGCTGGCTGTATCACGGGCACCCTGAAATGCTGGGAATTAAGAGGACAAATTTCCAAGCATAGCCAGGTCAGGTTACAGAAAAGAGTCATACCACAATGTGTCTCTGGGCTCAGCTGCTGGAGCCCCCACCCTCCCCTATACCGGGACAGTCACTACAGGCCAGTAGAGCCATTTATCAGAGGACCTGGCAGCCTGTCAGACCACTCAAGGGCCCAAATCCCAGGCACTTTCTGGCTGTGTGACTTTGGCCCCGGACCTCCCTGAGCCTCCACTTCCTCTTCTGTAGAGTGGAGCCAACTTCCAGGGTTGGAGAGAGGTCAGCCTAGGGCAGAGCTGGTGCTCACCAACCCATGAGCTCTTGGATGCTATCAGTTCCTTCCTGCTCCATCTGGGATTTCACTACCCAGGCCCCTTGTCCCTCCCAGGCTTCCAAAGCTCTTCCTGCTACTGCCATCACCTCCATGGCAGGGAAACTGCAAAACAGAGGTATTCTAATACACCTCCCTGAGTTCATATGGCTGGAATTAAAACGGAAGGGAATTCACTCTCCCCGCCCCCTCCCCGACCCTGCCTTTACCAGAAAGAGTAAGAACACCCTACCCACTTTGCTCGTGAGTACCATCCCCATGGAGAACTGTGTCCTGCCTCGATTCTCATAAACTGGCTCTCCTCTCCTCCTAACCCCATCCCACCCCAGTTCTCCTGGGAAGCATCAGCTTTTCTCACCATCAGCAGGCACCCCCAGGCCCTGTGGGCCCCAGCTTAATATGCAACATAGTGACCAGGCGCCTCAGCAAGTGGTGCTTCCAGTCCCCAGCAAAGTTTTCTCTCAACCTCTTTCTCACGCCCTTATCTCAAATCCAGAACGTTTACTTTCATTCGCTGAGGCCACAGTACTTGCAGGATTTCCGCCCAGGTACTCTGGAGCTGGTCTGCCAGGCTTGAGTCTCAGCCCAGTCATTACCTTGGGCAAGTGGCTTAACCTCTCTGGGCCTCAACTGCAACATGGAAGCAAGCATATATTTATCTGAGTTGGGATGAAGACAACATCAGATGGTGCATGAAAAATGCTTATCCCATTGCCAAGAACAGAGAGGTCACTTGTAAACGCTGACCCATATGTAAATGCAGACTTCTTGGCTCAGTGTTGGCTTCCAGTAGGTCCTCCACAGAAGCTTCCCTCCTTCCTCTTCTCCAGCAGCCCAAACCCAGGAGGCATCATCAACGCCAGGTGTGATGTTCTTGCAATGGCTGGGAAGTTTGTCTGACCCTTTCTTCTAGCCCCAAAGGAATGGTGTCCTTGCAATGCCACCGAGGCTTCAAGCAGCTGTTTCTCCCCATGCCCAGAAGCCAGGTTGTTCTAGGTCAAATTAGGTTCAGGGGTTACTGGATAGGACAGCCTATTCTGGAAGGCCCTGAATCAGAGAGCAGAGGTGATGGGCTGCTGAGTTTCACCCAGGTACGAGCCCCAGAAATGGGATGGTTCTGACCTGGCCTTCATCTACCGCCGACGTCCTTGGGCCAAGTCCTGGCACCAGAAGCCTATGGAGCACCCGCAGTGATTCCCAGGCCGGAAATGAGAGGGCTCCCGCCACGGCAACTCCCGCCATGGCAGTCCCACAGACTGACCCAGCCTGGCCAGCTGATCCTGCCCCAGCCGCTGACCCCACTCAGCTTCCTACCTCCAGCCTGGCACCAGAAGAAGTCCAGGAAAAGGAACAGTCTTCTCATGGAGCTGGGTGTGAGTACCTGTTTCCTGGGACCATGTGGGGGGAGGGGAGGGAAGGGGGTTGCTGGGGAGCCCTGAGGAGGGAGGGAGATGAGGAAGCCTCCAGTGGAAAAGCCATTGAAGGGTAGGAGAGGCCATTACACCTGCACCAAGTCTGGCTCAGTGTCCTCAGTGTCATGCTCCTAGGAAGTCTTCAACAGATCTCTCTCCCTTTCCCTTCCCTCCCCCTTGCCCCCACCATACCCCAGGAGGCCTCAGCAGCACCCCGGATGGAGGGAAGATTACTTGATTCCCACTGGCCTTTCCAAGGAGCCATTCTTGATCCTACCAGGATCCCTTAGAAGGGAGGAGGTGGACTCAGCGCAGCCAGTTGGCATAGGGCACCAAGGACCGAGCCCCCAGTGCCGGCTGCCTGTTTCCTTCCCTCCCCCAGGCCTTCCATATTGTCCTTGCTCTACTCTGCCTGTTGTTTGGGAGTTGCCTGGTCTCTACCATCAAAAGTCTTCACCTGGTGGCACTGAGGTCATGGTATCCATTCTGCGGGACTGCCTCTGTGAGTAGGTGCCAAAACATGGGCCGGATGCCGGCGTCAGCAGGCAGGCCTGGGAACCAGAGTGAGCTACTGGGAGGAAAGCCTCTTTCTTCAGTCCCCCTGCCTCTGCCTCTGTGTCCTCGGTCCTTTCCAAGGAGGTTTCTTGGGGCCTGCATCCCAGGGGAGCACTCCCGACTCTCTGCACACTCCCCTGCTCCAACCTGTGCATCCAGCAAGGGGAGAGCAAGCTGAGCTGGGGGCGGCTCCATCTTCCTCCGCTTCTGGGTAGCCAGGCTGTCTGTGGATCCTAAGGCCCTGGCAGAGTGGGTCTGTGGGAGCACAGGGTGCAAGGCATGGCTCCAGGATGGGAGATGAGGGGAGACCAGAGCACACAGTTTCCCAAAGGCTCTCCAAGGCATCCTCCCCCACCCTGGGTCCCCCTGGAGTCCTGCACACATACCGAGTCCCAGCTCCCACGGTGCCCTCTCAGGCAGATGTCTTGACCCCACCATCACTGCAGTCCACTGTCCCCAGCTCCGGGCTTTCAGAGCTCAGTGACGGGCCATCTCCACATGCAGTGCCTACTCACCCCTGTGGTCTCAGTGACTGGCATGCAGTAGGCCCTCAGCTGACAGTTGAGTGAATAATTGCAGGAATACACCAGGGACCTCAGAATTCAGAGCTCATATCCTCCAAACTACAGCATTCAGGAATGGAGAAAGGGTCGGAGTGGAGAAGATAGTGCCGCTGATCCCAGAGGGGTGGTTTGGGCCGGCAAAGCAGGGAGGAGGTAGGGGCCAGGAGGGCATCTGAGCGCAGGGCACAGCTGGATCCCAAGTGTGGGAGTTTGTGTGCACAGAGAAGACCAGCATGGGCCGTGTGGTGGGCGGGGGGAGCTCCTTGGTCAGAGGAATGGTTCTCCACCACCAGCCACCAGGGGTTTCAAGTGAACTTGGGGGTTTCAAGGAACCCCGACCTCTCTTAACGTCTCTTTCAAATCTGGCCTCCAGTTCCTCATTTCAGGGATCCTGGTGATAATGATAGACATATATCTGGAGACTTACCTGGAAGTGGGAGCATAAGGCCACTCCCTTCCGTCCCTGCCTGGGTCAGCTTTGTGAAGAGCCTCCATGTGCAGTGGAGATTTGGGAGGCAGGTCTCCACGATGTGCTGGGAGTGGGAGTCTTCCGGAGAGCAAAGGGTATCCAGGCAGAAGGGTCCCTGGTCCTTAAGGCCAGCCCCAGTTCTGTCCTCACATCTGGCCGGGAGGTGCTGTCCAGCCCCTTCTGCCCATAGCAGCCCGAGCCATTGCTCTGTAGAGCGAGTCTGCACCGCCCACCCTGTTAGCTATGCCCCCCCTGGTGCCTGAGTGCCCCCTGGTGCCCCGTCAACATCAGCAGGTCAGCATGGCCTGCAGGCCAGGCCTGCAGCTGGGTTTCCATCTGCTTTTCATCTCTGAGTGACACGACCAGCCAGACACGACACTGTCCTCCCCTGCGCTGTGCCGTCCCCAGCCCAAGCACCTTGCCCACTCCCAGCAGCACATTCCCTCCTGGCTTTGACTTCTTCCTGCTAGTTCTTCCAAACTCAGCGCACATGCCCCCTGTCCCCCTGACAGTCTTGCCTGACATGCCATGGCTGGCCTCTGTGTCCCCAGAGCTTGTTGGACTTCCCCATCTCCTTGTCTGTCTCTCATACACTAACCTGTGGGGGCAGCGGGTGTCTGAGCATCTCTCTAGCTCAGGTAGGCTGGAGCAGACGGCGGGCTGAGGCCATGAAGTAGGAGAGGTAGGGATGGTTCTTTCATCGCTCATGTCCATCTGGTCAGTCTTGTGTTTGTGTCTACCCCGGGTGGCTGCTCCAGCCTACCTGAAGCCCTGGCTTGGTCCACATTTGTGCCTGTCAGGATGGGCTGGGCCACGGCTGTCCCCTGCCTTCTCAGGAACCAGAGAGAACAGGACAGTGTAATACCATTTCCCCTGCAGAGGCAGGGGATGCTGGCAAAGACCAGCCCATTGCTCCAGGGCTGGGCTCCTTCCAGAGCCAGAAGCATCTTCCTCCCTATGCCTGAGCACAGGGAGACTTTACTGCAGAGAGGTCCGTTGTGGTATAAGCCAGAGATTCCGTATGTCCATACTCTTTCCACACTACAACGGTTCGCTCTTGGAATAATGCTTCACCCAAGATGGTGATGAATGGAGGCATTTCAGGGACCTTGATGGTGGGAAAGGAGACAGAGTTGGTGAGGACTGGGTACATTCAAGCCTCCCTCTGCTCTTTCCTGTGGGGAAGGGGATGGGTGAGGGGACACTGGGGTGTCCAGTCCCTGACCAGGCAACATTTTTGATGCCAGGATAATTAAGACCAGTTTTAAGAGGGAGACCATGGTGGGAACATCCATCTTCACTTACAAAGTCTAGATCAGGAGGCAGCCCTTGGGTTGCCCCAATCCTGTCCCATAGAAGGTGAAAGTTTCCTGGGCGCCCCCCCCCCCCCCCCGGTGGTCAGCTAGCTCAGAAAGTCATGTTTGAATGAGGAGCCCAGAGAAGGCAGAGTCTTTCCTGAGACCACAGAGCAAGCACCTGACAGGCCCAGACACAGGACCTAGATGTGGGTCTCTGCTTTGGGACAATGATCTTGACTTTTGATTTTGTTTATAGAAGATACTTTGCCTGATAGCACAAACCATCAGCTTCTTCCATGTGCTAGCTGGCCTCTTTGTCATTGCCAAGGATCTCTTTCTGGAGAGTCCCTTTGCGGTCCCTATCTGGAGGCCGCACCCCCCAGCACAGTGAATACCCCGGCCCTGAGACTCCTCTCATTCCCAGGAAGGGCTGCTTTGGGCTTGGCCAAGAGGAGATTTCTGGCTCTCGGGAAGCCTTCCAGAACCAAGGCACAGGTTCCCAGCCAATCTTTTCCCACTCTGTCCCTCCTGAGGCACGGAGCAAAGGGGGATGCTGGCTTCTCCCTGGTCAGTATTAGGAAGCCAGGTGAGGCCTCGAGTCATGGAGTCCAGTCCCATTTTTATAGTTACAGAAACTGAGGAAGAGAGAGGGGAAGGGGCAAATTCAAGACCACAGTGCAGAACTGCAGATTCCCTGCTCAGGGCTCTCTAAATCCCGTAGCCCCAGTGACCCCATTATGGGTGAGCCCCATAGCAGCCTCGCAGACTGGGCTAAGTCTACCTTATTAACCCCATTTTAAGGGAGTGAACACTGAGGTCCAGAGAGGCCAAATTAGTAGACCAAGGCCACGCAGCAAGTCAGGGGTGCAGTGAGGACTGAAAGCCAGGCCTTACAACTCCAAGCCCAGTGCCTTTTCAGCACAGACCAGGGCTCCTGAAGCAGGAGGCAGGCTGGACCCTCCATGTGGCGGCTTCGGGCTCCGGGCGGGGTCCCTGACCATGGTGGCTGGTTATTCTTTGTCGGCCCACCACGCGCACACACCCGTCAAATGCTCGTACCATGTGGGAGGCCCTGGCTGCATGGTGGTCCTAAGCCCAGCTTCTCCCCAACTATAGAGGATGCTTTTTCTCTCTGAGCCTCACCCCTCCATCCAAGTGGGGCTAGAGGAGAGGACCCTTAAAGCCACGTGCATTTCCACCAGACACCCACGAGATTCTCCCGACTTCCAAGGTTAAGCAAATACTCACTGAGGACCCAAGTGTCCCAGGCAAGGGTGTTGAGCAGCAACTGTGAAGGACCCAGTGTCGCCCCCAGGGAGACCCTGCCCCGGGGAATACCTGCAGTGGGAGCCCCCACTGCCCCCTGCTGGCTGGATGTGAGCCCTGCTGTGGCCCCCGGAGGGGTGTGGGGACCAGGGAGGCCTCCTGTCTCCCTCTCCCCCACCTCCTCCAGATCGACATCCAGAGTCTAGAGCTGGCCCTGCTCTACTTCACTGTCCTGGAGTTCTTCCTGCTGAGCTCATTGGCCATCACAGTGTGCAGGAATGACCGTGGGTAGGCACATGTGAGGGCCCTCCTGGAGCAAGGGATGGGGACACGAGGCTCAGGAAGGGGAGGAGCATGCAGGGGTGCGTGAGGAGCCAAGTCCTCACTCCCTTGTCATGTTGTGAGCATGTAGTGGGGCGGGGGGCGTTGAGGACAGACAGAGGTGGCTGCCGTCCAGGAGGGGAGACAAGGCCCAGGGCAGGGAAGGTGGATTTGAGGAAGACATGGCAGGGCCACCGGAAGGAAAATGTGAGAGGCACTCAGCACAGCACCCTGCTCTGTGGCCCGAGGCGCAGGGAGCTCTCACGGGGAGATGGGTGGAGGCCAGGCAAGTTTTGGACTCGCAGCTGAGATGGGGGAAGGGGCCTCCAGCAGAAGCAAGGTCGCGGGCAATGGGGATGGCACAGGGAAGGGCAGGAGAACTACAGCGAGTTGTGAGGTTTGGCTATGGAGGGAGCATGTGAGGAGGGCGTCGTAAGGGACTATTTCAGGCTTCTGGGCACTGCTGCTGTGGAGCACTTTAGAGTAATATAACTTGGAAAAGAAAAAACAACCACCACCACCTCCCTGCCCCATAATTTGATTTAGCTTAATTTTCTCAATCTCTTCAAGGTGGGTACTTACTTCCCCATCCTACAGATAAGTAAACTGAGGCTTAGGGAGGTCCCCTTCCCAAGGCCAGTCAGCCCTTAAGGGAACACTGAGGTGTGTCTAACCCATGGCCAGGCATCCCCCACTCTCCGCCCGGGGGGACAGCAGAGCAGCAGGCTGGGGCCACATATGTTCTAGAATAGACTGGCCTCGCTCCCCTTGCCAGTGACCCTGAACAGACGTGATTTTCTAGGCCCATTTCTTTAAGGGAAAAAGTCCCTATTAGAATTGGAACTTGAGAACACTATAAAAACATGAGCTCCAAATTCCCCGTGACCCTGCAAGTTCGACCCTCTGATGGTTCCCTCGTGGGTGCCATCCATCCGCTGAGAGTCCACATAGCACGAGTGTGAGTGGTGGCCCCAATCTGGTTGTGAGGGCCAGGCTGTCTGGCAAGAAATCTCGCTAAGACGTCAGAGAGCTGTGAGAAGCCTTGAGTCAGTCTTCAGGATGGGGAGGCCGAGGCCCCCTCCCTGGTTGCAGGAATTAACAAGTGGGACAAGTGCTCCCACGTACAGTCATCGCTGTGCGACAGGCCCCTGGCTAAACGCCACAGGGCAGGCGGCGGCCACTGCTTCCCCTTGCCATGGCTACGGATCATCCTTCACTCTGCGGCTCGGACACAGCGGTGTGACCTCACGGTTCTGGACACTGGCAGTTTGAAGGGGTCTTGCAGGCAACCCGCAGCTGTGCTGGCAGCTCTGGGGCGGGGGCTCAGGGCGGGGTCCAGGCGCCTACCCAGAGAATCTAAGATCATCCCCATCTAACTTTAACCTCATTAGCAGCCTTGTCTGCTCTGCCATGTGGCCATGTGGCCTGATGTGTCCCTGGGCTGGGGCACCAGGACACAGGCATCCCTGGGGGCTACACCACCCTGGCTCAGGTCTCCAGGACGCTCGCAGCCACTCTGGGAGGCCGGCGCTGCTTTCCTGTTCTGAACAGGAAGAGTGAAGCTCAGCAGGGTCACGAAACTCCCCACAGCCACACAAGCAGTGAGTGGCCAAGCCTGACCTCCCCCAGAGGCCTCTGTGCTCTCTTCTACCTCGGGAAAGACTGCCAGGGACAGGCTTGGCAGCAGCCTGGTCATGAACCGGGATGAAGACAGGGCAGTGCGGCCCTAGCATGTGTTCCGGCTGGGAGGGACCCTGCCACACACCTGGCTCAACCTCATCAGGGAACTGGGTGGAGTGGGTGACTTGCCCCAGGTTCCCTGCACACTAGGAGCAGGTCCAGAACAAGGGCCAGTCCACTGTCTCCCATGGGCCTCTCCCCGCTCCCTCCTCCAGGACAGGAAGGTGGAGAGAGGTGCACAGCAGCCTTCTGAAAGTCCCTCCCCGAGCCTCGGCCGTCACCTCCATGGGAACCTTGAGACTTCCACAAGGGAGCCAGTGGTCAGTGCTTTCTACCTGGCCACTCACTCCATGAACGTGAGCAGCAGGGACAGTGGCTCCTTTTTTTTGCAAAAAGACGTCTCGTCCCTTTTTGCTGGCATATCAGTGGAGTTCAGGCGGTGGCCAGCAAGTCCTCTACTGTCCTATCAGCATATGACTTGAGGTGACATGTAAGATGAGCAAAAGCACAGGTATGGAGGTCCTGGGCTCCCCAAACTGTCAGAGTTCACCCCCTGGTCCCTTCTTCCTGCTCAGGTATAGACCAGTTCAGAGGGAGTAGTTGCCAGAAAGGAGCAAACGGTGTCGTTGCTAGAACCATCTGCCCTGTGCTGGGGGCTGAGGTGGGGCGGTCCCCATTCCTGCAGGCACAGAAGGGACCTGCAGGTCCCTGGCCCCTCACCTCCCCATAGCACCCCAGGACCCGACTGGCTGGCCAGAGCTATCTCAGGGGACCAGAGCACAGCCAGGTCTTACCCACCCAGGAACAGATCCCAGGCCTCACTCTACACCTTCTCCCATCCCAATCTGCTTCCTCGGATCACTGGTGGACACACGGGAGCTTGTCCCTGTGGGGCTGTGGGGTGAGTCTGGGGGGAAGTATACATCTGAATCCCTGGGTCAGGAGTGGGGGCAGCTGGGACTTTGAGTGGGATAGAAACTGGGACCGGTTCTTCCCAGCAAACCGTGAATGCATCTCCTTGCTTCTCTGGGCCTCAGTGTCTCCGTCTATATGGGGAGGGGACAGGGGGATGAAGTAATCTGGGGCCTCCCCGCGGGAAAGCTCTGACATAGGAGTCAAGTTCAGGACTCCAGCAGTGAGAGCCACGCTGGCCAGTGAACCAGCAGGCTCGGAGTCCCGCCAAGTAAGTCAAGTGAGGGCCAGCTGCTCTTCTCCCGAATGCCATCATCCCAGGACAATCTGGGGGTTCTGTTATTTGTGGACTGCACTCCATTCCTCTTTTCTTTCCATAGATGGATTTTTTCTCCTGACATATCACTTTGGAGAGGCACTTTGTATCCACAATAAACAGGAAGCCAATAACTTTCCATAAAAAGAAGCCAAGCACAAAAACAATGTAAACACAGTGAAAACAAAATCCACTTGCTACCCGACGGCTGTGATGTCAGCTGCTGCTTCTGCATCCGCTGCTCCCTCTGCTCCAGCCATCCTAGTTTCCTTGAGGTTTCACAAATGCTGCAGGCACATCCCTGGGGCTGAACCTTCCCCTTGCCCTTCCTCTGCCCGGACTCTCATCCCTGGGGTATGGCAGCACTCGCTCTGTGAATCTTCATTGGGCTACTGACTCTGGGCCAACACTCTGTGATGTAGGGTCTGCTACTATCCCCATTTCATGCAGGCTCAGAAAAGTTAAGCAAGCTTCCCCAAGGCACCCAGCTGGTAGGTGGCAAAGCCAGGATTTGGACCTGAGCGCTCTGGCTCCAAAGTGATATGGTTATAGGTTAGGCCCTGCTCTCCAGGAGTTGTGTTCTCACCGGTCAGATGACACTTGCCCGTTTGAGAGCTACCACACAGTCTCCATGGCACATTCAGCCCTCCAAGCTCATGGGCACCCCATCCTCCTAGACGGGCTGCTTGCCATGTGGTTGCCCAGGTTTGCAGTTGTAGGGATAGCAGCCCTAGAACATCCCCTTGTGTAGAAACACCCTCCACATCAAGGGTGCTCTGCATATTCCTGGGGTTCAAGGCTGTCTGAATTCTCTTATTGTCACCTCCCTTGTTGCCACTCCTGGCTGACACCTCTGGTTTTGGTCACTGACTTGTCAGTAGCCTCTCTTCTCTACTTCTGATCTGCTGGTTCTATAGGTTGCAGCTGGCTTTGGAGCAGAACGTAAAGCAGAAGCCACTGGGCTCAGAGGGAGCATCAGGGAGCCAAGGGCCACGCAAATGTTTAGGACAAGGGACATGAAGGGAAGAACTTCAGCTTGGCTGTCTGGGGACCTGGGTGCAAATTCCAGCTTGGTTGTAACTTATTCGATGAGCTTGACTCAGACCCATCCTTTACTGGGTCTCAGTTTCCTCATCTGTAAAATAGGACGTTGTACTAGAATGGTGGTTTGCTCTGACAATCAGTCAATGAAAAGGAGATTAGACAAGTGTCAGGTTTACACACTTGCTTCCTCTTTCTCCATCCATACCCACCGTATGTGTGCACATACACACATATGCACACATCCATCCACACACAAGCTCTTTTTGTTGAACCATTTGAAAGTAGGCTGCAGATACCATGACCCTTCATCCCTATATTCTTCCCCCTGCATTCTTTCCCAAGAATATGGGCATTCTACATAGTCACAAAAGTACTATCACATTAACAAATTAATAATAATTCCATAATACTAATACACTGTCCATATTCAAATTTCCCCCATGGGACCAGAAATGTTCTTTATTGTATTTTAGGTTTAACCTGGATCCAATCAAATTTCATGCATTGTATTTGATTGTTACATCACTTTGTTTTCTTTTCATCTAGAACAATCCTCCCAACTTTTTTCTCATGAAAAGAACAGTTGTCTGTGGAGTATCTGCTTGTTTCCTCCTAGTGCCCTTCATTGCCTCCCATCCTCCTCTTTCCTGTCACCTGACAGTGACCCTGAGGCTTGGTTCAATGCAGGATGAATGCCAGGGAGAGCTCCCCAAAGGTGGTGCTGGGCCCTTCTTGCTGCGTCACCTCTTGGGCGCCAGGGCCTGCTTGTCCCTCAGTTAGTAAGCCCAGGCATGGGGTCACTGTCAAAGCTACTGTCATTCTTTATACCTGACTTTTCCTATAGTTGTTGGGTTTTTGTCTTTAAGAAAACAAAACAGAGGCACCTGGGTGGCTCAGCTGGTTAAGGGACCAACTGACTCTTCATTTCAGTTCAGGTCATGATCTTGGGGTCGTGGGATCAAGCCCATATCAGGCTCCGTGCTCAGCACAGAGCCTGCTTCTCCCTCTCCCTTTGCTGCTCCCCCAGCTTGCACTCTCTCTGGCTCCCTCTCTCAAATAAATAAATAAAATCTTTTAAAAAAAGAAAAAGAAGAGAGAACAGCTCACATCACTTATCAAATAGGAAGATGTCAAAATTGGCCTTTCTGTAATGGCTGAATGTACAGTATATAAATCTCAAATACAGTAAACACTAACTTCATAGTACTGTATTGAAGAGTGATAACAGCTCTTTTTTTTTTTTTTTTTTTTTTTGCTTGAAGTTTCTTCTTTGTGGTATGCCATGCACAAATGAAAACCAACTGGAAACACTCCCAGGGGTCATACAATTACCAAGACCATAAAGGGATTCATGAGCTTAGGGGCTGGGGGACACTGGCCTCAATGACTGTTAGGTTCCCAATGAGCTCCTGCACACTAGGTTTCTGTGACAATGAGCCAACAGAAGGAAGGTGTCACGGCCACAGCTGGCCTCAAGATGCTGTTGCTTAATAGGGATGCTTCGGTGAGCTGCGGGCAAATAAAGCAGAGTGCTCAGTCCCCCAGGGCCCATAGAGAGTGAGGCCTTTCCATCCCCAGTGAAGACACCTCCAACCACCCCTAGGCCGGGGGAGGGACCAGCTTTGTGAGCTGTGGGCTCCCAGGAATGAACACACCCAGAGCCACAGGTCCTGGTCAGTGCAGGAGAGAGAGCGATCCTCAGAGGGGATGGGAAGGTCATTGGACTAAGAACTTCCTGCACCTCTGACTCATTGTGGAAACGAGCCTCCATTTCCCGTTTGTAGAATGGGAATGGTTGTTCCTCCCCCACAGAGTGGTCATGAGAGTCAGAGAAGACTGTGGATGTGAAAGTATAGACTTAGGGTTCCCTGAAGCATAGATGCGGGGAAGAGGAGGCCCTGGTGTAGGCTGAGCATGGTGATAAATGACATCAGTGCGGATGTGGACGGAGGTAATTCCTCTTCAGCCTCCTTCGGTCTCTTGGATTCCTTTAGGGAGAAAGTCTCCTTTTGGGACTGCCTTATCTTTAACACCTCTTTTTTTTTATTGGATCTCGATTTGCCAACATATAGTATAAACCCAGTGCTCATCCTGTCAAGTGCCCCCTTCAGTGCCCGTCACCCAGTTACCCCATCCCCCCGCCCACCTCCCCTTCCACTACCCCTTGTTCGTTTCCCAGATTTAGGAGTCTCTCATGGTCTGTCGCCCTCTCTGATATTTTACACCTCTTTAATGCCAGCTGCTGTCTCCACCCTGAGACAGCAGACCTTGTGCAGGGGTATGGCATTAAGCCAGAACTTAGCCACGCTGTTCTGCTGTCCTGGGTCTGTTTTTATGGCTGTCTTCTATGACAGCAAGTGACACTGGCTTCCCAATTATGGATGTGACACAGTGCGCTCTTTCGTATAGGGCCTGTATGTGAGCTGAAACAAAGTTATGATGGGTCCAGGTGTTTTGCAAGCAGAGATGAAAATGCTCTACAATTGTAGTGATCATTGCACAACTTTGTGCATATACTAAAAGCCAATCAATTGAAAAAATATTTTAAAGAAGGTTCATTTAAAGAAAGCCATTAAATAAATAATCATACAAGATACAGATGAATATATACAAATTGTGAAGGTAGAGCTTGAATGGATTGAAGTCTGGGAAGCAAGGCAAGTGGACCCACTCATCCCACCCCATTGACAAGAAGGAAGCAGGTCTGCCCTCTGTGGTTGAGCTGAAAGTTCACTTAGGCCCTGGAACCTGGGATTCTACTTCCCAGTCTCATAGAATTTTCATACCGGAAGAATCTTGATGGGTGATCTCACTAACCCCTCATGTGACAGATGGAGAAACTGAGGCACAGGGGTATGAAAGGTTATCTAGCAGGCCCTAGAGTGTGGCGAGGCTGGAGCTGGGTCTGGTGCTGTTGCCTACTACCCAGGACATGCTGCCCCTCCTTCCCTGGGAGCTCGAGGCAGGTCACAGAGGCATGAGAGCATTGTGCTCATTCCTTCCTTCCACAGGTGAAGACCCATCCCCACTGCTCTATGTCTGCAGACAGGCACTAAGCATCACACAAATAAGTGTGTAACTGGTGGAAGGGTTGTGAGGAATGGCAGGGACCTGATTGGGGCACAGGTCAGAGGCAGGGAAGTAGTCAGTCCTCTTCTCCAGAGGTCATCTTAGTGGAGGCCTGAAGACTGCCCCACGTGGCCCCCAGGGAAGGGGCTGCCACAGCACCAGGTCCCCACTGACCAGAATTGTGCCTGGGCCACAGCCATTAGCCACCTGCTCAGCTCTCCTTTCCCCCCCACCCCCCCCACCCCCGGCCCCTAGGCTGCCACCACTTCCTTCGCACCTCCCCACAGCTGCCCCAGCACTCCTGCTGCCTTGTGTGCATTCTGTAGCAAATCGCCTACTGTGTGCCAGGCCCCTGCCAGAGCTGGACACTGTGATCTGTCCCCCTGAGCTGGAGTCAAGGCCAGCGGGAGACACACACACACAGATGGGGGTTGGGCAGGCAAGCACCCAGCAGGGGGAGCAGCTGCCAGGCAGACCACTCCGGCAGGGTCTCCCAGCTCCGTTTGCAGCTGCCTTCCACACCTGGAATTCCTTCCCCACAAGGGAAGCTCCACGTCTGTGCTTCAAGCCTCGTGCTGCTTGAATCAGGCCCACTCAGACCACCCGGGAGCATCTCCTTTACTTTCAGTCCATCAACCACATCCACGAAACACCTCCAACAGCAACACACCCAGATTGGTGCTGGAAGAGCTGGGAACTTGAAACAGAGATAAAAAAGCCCCCCTGAGGGATGGCTTTGGGCAGTGACAGTAAACACAGGACCACAGGGTGACCACAGGACGGACCAGGTGGGGCTCCATGGGGACAGGGGGCAGAGCAGTCAGGGAGGTGCTGCAGGAAGACTGGCTGTCTGCTCTGGGCCTCAGAGGGAGGAATGGTCCTGAGGGCGGGAACAGAGTGGGCAAAGGCATGGGGTTAGGGAGGCAGGAAGCAGTTATGAAATTACAGATGGAATTTCCAAATACAGAAACCCCCCTCCAAGGAGTCAGCACCCACAGTCAGCAGGTAAGATAAGAATCACTGCTATGGATTGAACGTCTGTGTCTCCCCGACCCCAGATGCCTGTGTCGAAACCCTAATCCCCAGTGTGGTGGTATTAGGAAACGGGGCCCTAGGAAATTAGGCAACTAGGGTTGGGACCTCGCCACCAGGATTAGTGCCCTTGAAAGAGGCAGGAGAGAGCTCACCCCTGTCTTGGCTCCCTGCCACGTGAAGGTTCAAAGAGAAGCAGCCCCCGGTGGTCCAGGAAGGGACCTGCTTCAGAGCCCCACCACACGGGCACCCTGCCTTGGGAATCCCAGCCTCCAGAGCCGTGACACATAAATGTGCCATGGGAGCCACCCAGCCTATGACACTTGGTTACAGCAGCCTGAGCAGACCCAGTTTTAGCCATGGCGTCAGTCATGTAGAGACTTATCCTTGAAAATCCTATAAATTATCCAATGTTCAATAATACAAAACAGACCAGCTGAGGGGGCGCAGCATGTTCCATCCCACGGAGGCTCACTCCAGGGCATCTGAGGAATGCAGTGGGGGCCCCCCTGGCTCTTTAAACCCTAACTTTCCTCTCTCTCAACTGCTGGAACAGGGCAGGAGAGAAGGCAACAGAGTGTGAATAGTCGACCCTGATGAGGTTACATGTCACCTTGGAGGTCTGCTGAGGATTAGTGTGGCTGGCAGGACGGGGGCACCCAGGGGGCAGCTCAGAGGTCTGACTTGGATCAGAACCACCCACGAGCCTTTAAAATCCGCAGAACTCAGGGCACCTGTGTGGTTCAGTGGTTGAGCGTCTGCCTTCAGCTCAGGGCGTGATCCTGGTCCTGGGATCGAGCCCCACATCGGGCTCCCTGCATGGAGCCTGCTTCTCCCTCTGCCTATGTCTCTGCCTCTGTGTGTCTCATGAATAAATAAATAAAATCTTTAAAAAAAAAAAATCAAATCTGCAGACCTCCCCCACGACAACCTGCCTCCAATGACTCGCATTTAACTGGTTGAGAGGTTCTCATCGGCAACGTCTGGAGACATCTTCGGTCGTGGAAGATGATGCTATTGGCATTTAGTGAGTGAAGGCTGGGGGTGCTGCGAGTTGCCCACGATGCCCGGGACAGCCCCCCATCCCCCAGCAAGGCATTATCTAGCCTCTGATGCCGATATTGCCGAGGCTGGGAAACTGTGCTAGAATGAGGCCTGGGCTTCCATTCATGTGCTGTCGACCATAGGGACCCACTGATTTATGTTCTGGAAAGATCTCTCTGAGACCACGGTATGCAAAGTCTGGAGAACTTCCCACCTCAGTGGGAGCCAGCAATTACACCTCTGGCTCATCAGCTCAGGGGCAAACTGCTGTGCTTGGCACTCAAGAGCTTGGAAATGGGGAGCTTCTTGCCTGTTTAATCCTGCCAAACAAAGGGCGGGTAAAGACCCTCCCTGCAGTCAGCCTCCCGCCCTCCTCTGGCCAGCAGTTCTAGCCCTCAGAGAGGTTAAGCCACTAGCCCAAGGTGGCACAGCAGGTGTGAAGCAGAGCGGGGCTGGGCCTATGTGTCGCCTTGAGGGTGAGACCTCAGACACTGTGCGCGGCCTCACAGGCCAGCAAAGCCGGGGCCAATCCACCTGGACAGGTAGGAGCATGCAGCTACGTGGGCACGCAGGGAGGTGGCACACACAGTGCAGAGAGAGCTGAGAGAGGAAGAGCAGCTCAGAGGAGGAGGGTGCACCTTTGGAGAGCAAAAGCAGCTGTGGGCCGAAGACTCCAACAGCAGGAGGGCAAATAGGCCCAAGAAGGGTCTGAGTGTCGTGTGTGTACATCTGTGCGGGTGTCTTGCCCTGTGGCCTCCCCTCTTCATCCTAAGCCATGTCAGCGTGCACCTACTTAAATATAGTAACTTTCTCTGAATGATTTCAGGAAAAGTCCCTGCACTGACCACATTACCCTCCTCCGTGGAATTAAACATGGAAACGTGGTCCAAAAAAGACATTACGCCTGGGGAACTGGTGGCTCAGTGGTTGAGCGTCTGCCTTTGGCTCAGGTTATGATCTTGGGGTCCTGGGACGGAGTCCTGCATCAGGCTCCCTGCCCAGCGGAGAGCCTGCTTCTCCCTCTCCCTCTGCCCCTCCTTCTGCTTGTGCTTGTGACCTCTCTCTCTCTGTCAAATAAATAAAATCTTAAACAAACCAAACCAAAACATGACCACCAATGACCCGGGAGCTGGACCCCGGTACAAGGAGGCTACTCACCCCACTCCTGTCCTTGGAATGTGGGTTCTATTGGACTTTCCTGCCCCCAAAAGCTGCTCCAATGTCACAACCTTGAGATGTGATGTGCTGTTGAAAACACCTGCGTGGCATACAGGACCGAGTCCAGTGAGGGCCTCTTGATAAACTTTTAAGATTTGGAGGGTGGGTCTAGGGACCCATTCGTCATACTGCCACCCAAGACAAGCCTGGTACGTAAGTTCCCTTGGCTGGTATTACAATTGCCACCCGCCAACCTGGAGTGGGTTGTCTCTTTCTTGGGCCCACCCCCAACCCTTTGCTTGCAGAAAAGCTCTAGAGAGGGCTGTGAACCTGCAGCTAATAAAACATTCTATTTTTTACTTGTCTTGAGTTAAATCTGGCTGATAGTGAAAGATAGGATATCTTTTATCTGCCATGAGTGGAGTCCTGCTCAGTTTCATTGGGTCATCTACAAAGTCCAGGGATTTGTCTTTGGAATACGGAGGGTGGGAACTACATCCTCTGTTGCCCCTTTGGCCACAAAAGGCTGCTGCCTGCTGACCCCTGAGATGCCCTTTACACCCTCGGCCTGGGGGCCCCTTCTCCCCTCCCCCCACTGCCCTGGAGGCTGGGTGCTGG
This sequence comes from Canis lupus dingo, assembly GCF_003254725.2. NCBI lineage: Eukaryota > Metazoa > Chordata > Mammalia > Carnivora > Canidae > Canis > Canis lupus. The sequence continues at coordinate 55,417,523 of NC_064260.1, read as the reverse complement.
GGATCTTCCCTGGGTGGCCACCATTCTTGAACCCCACACCATCTCATTTGTCCCCAGACCTGCCGCCTCCCCCAAGAGGGGCTGCTCACATTTCCTAGCCAATCGCCCACTTCTCCCTCCCTCCTTCAGCCCCCCTCACACAGTTGCAGGTCAGACCTATCCCCCGAGATCTGCATGGAAGCATGTTTTAGGGCAGCACTGCAAACTCAAAGGTGCTATTACTTTTATTAGTTCTCTCTTCGCTCTCTCAGAGAGAAGAGCTTGGGCCTTTCTCTGGAGCTCGTGGGAGACCTGTCTGTCCTTTCTAGCAGGAGGAAGGGACAAAGCTGCAAACTGGAGGAGAAGAGGGGAAAGGCACAGTCCTTTCCTCCTGCAGGTCATTCTGCCCCGTCCACCTGGCATGACAAGCAGTCTTCTCTGCCTCCCTGTCTCCCTGCTAGCCACAGGGAAGCCATGGCACCTGCTCCTGGCCTTCAGACAGGGGCGGTGAGCCTGCATTCAGTTGTTCCCATGCCACAGAGGAGAAACCGAGGCCCATGAGTGTGAGGGGACTGATCCAGGTCCCTGTCTGGCAGATGTGGGGCAGAGTGACACCCTCCAGCCCCAACCCCATGCCACTCTCACCTCCTGCCCTCTCTGCAGGTCTCTGCTCTGCGCCCTGCGGCCGCTGTCCCATGCTCCCACTTCCACTCCAAATCCTGGAAAGACTCCGTCAGAGGATTTCCAGGACCAGGCCCTCTGCCTCATCTTGGAGAACATGGCTGAGGACAGGGAAGGGAGGAGGAAGGGAACAGAGGAGTCCCCAGAGGCCACATTTATTTGAGACCCTCTCACCTGTGATTCCAGAGGACAGCTGAGGAGCGGCTGCTCTATGGAGGAGAGAGGGAGGAAGCCCAGGAGCGGGTCTGTTACCCACCAGCTCTCCAAGGGTGGTCTTTGTGGCTGTTAGAGAAGCTCATCAGCCTCCTCCCCCTTCCAGAATGGCACACTGACTCTCAAGGTGACCCTTTAGTTTTAAGAGTCTCCAACTCCCAGCCCTTCAAGAGCCAAGTAAGTTGCATAAATGAATAAAGAAAGTGTAAGTCCAGAGGAAACAAGAGGAAAACAAGGAAACAAGTCACTTACTTTCCAAACAGCGAAGTCAAGACCCTGTTGGTCAGACAAGGCTCATGAATCAGGGAGTTTCATCCCAGGCCACAGATGCTTGCCCCTTGACCTGTGAGCATCCTGCCTGCTGGACGGCAAGCTCCTTTCATCAGTATATCTCCTTCCATTGTCTGGATAATAACACAGAGGATAAGAGTAAGTGTTCAACCCAGAGTGGGACACTGCTCTTGCCAAATCTCTGCTGTGGTCTGGGTACAAATTAGAAGCCCCGGAGGGTGACAGAGCATTGTTGGCAGAATTACTGAATTTCCAAACTGGTGTCTTGGCTCCCCTGGGAACTCACTGCTTGCTGGCCTTCCTTGGTACCCATCCCCCGGGAGCATGGCAGAGACCTGGCCAACCTCCTGCTCCCTGGGCATCTCCAATTGTGCATCCAATAGATCCTGATTCTTCTCTGTGTCCATGGTAGCATGAGCCACGGAGCTGCTCGGCTCCCCAGAAATGTGCATGGAGCTGACAGTATCACATAGAATTGTGACAATACTAACCATTCCTGGCCATTCCTATTATTTTACAGATGAGGAAACTGAAACTCAGGGGAAAGGTTAAGTGGCCTGACATCCCACAGCATGTTAGCAGCAGAGCCGACTTGAGTTTCATTATTGGACTTGACCTCATTATTGTTCCTCCAACAAGCTCTTGGGGACCAGAGGCTGGGGGCGTATCTCTCCGTGTTTCTTCCTGAGACGGCACAGGAAGGAAGTCCCAGCAAACTCCTATTCTCTGTGAACCTTTGTCAGCATCCCTTGGGGTCCCCGAAACACTCCATCTTTGTCCCTTTCCTCATGATGAACATGTGGCCCTCACATGGTAGCTCCTCCTGCCCTGAGATCCTCCTGGATCCTCTACCCCATTTATTAATCAATCACCTTTTAGGACCAATCCTTTTCTAAGAAGATTGGCCAATCTCTCCATTTTTAATGAGGCCTAAAGGAGGGAATAGCTATGTGGCTGGGGTTTGGCTCAGAACTCCTCCCCAAATTGGGCAGAGGGGAGACAGCAGGATCTGATTCAACACCCACAAGAGGCCAGGCAAGAGGATACCCTCCCTGCACACATATGACAAAGCCGAGCATCAGAGGGGCAATATTCCTGGTCACAGGGAGCATATTTATTGGAATCCTAGTGCAACTTTTAGAACAATCACTGGTTAACTCAGGTGAGCCCCTAAGTCCTGCTGAAATCTTATGTCTTAGTTGGACTGCTATGACAAAAATACCATAGACTGAGTGGCTTAACCTACAGACCTTTATTTCTCCCAGTTCCAGAGGCTCAAAGTCCAAGATCAAGGTGCTGGCCAGTTTCATATCTGGTAAGAGCCCTCTTTCTGGTTCACAGACTGTGTCCTCACATGGCAGAAGGAGCGAAGGAGCTTGCTAAGGCCCCTTTCATAAGGGCACCAGTCCTGTTTGTGAGGGCAGAGCACCTCCCAAAGGCCCCACTTCCAAATACCATCACATTGGAGGTCAGGTTTCAACATATAAATTTTGGAGAGACACAAACATCTGGTTTATGGCACTTAGATTCTGTGGAAATATTGGCAGAGTCCAGGCAGGACCTCAGAAATGGTGGACATGGTAGAAAGTGCCTGGGTAGCACAGTCAGTTGAGTGGCTGACCCTTGGTTTCGGCTCAGGTTGTGATCTCAAGGTTGTGAGACTGAGATCTCCAGGTCATGAGATCCAGCCCCATGTTAGGTTCCCTGCTCAGCAGGGAGTCTGCTTCTCTCTCTCCCTCTGCCCCTCCCCCTGCTCATGCTCACTCTCTCTTTCTCTAAAATAAATAAATCTTTAAAAAAAATGTTAGACATGGAAGTCACACACACCTGGACAATGGACACATTTTTTTCTGTGCCAATAACAATTATACTGGGAATGTATACTTGAGACTAAGGATGCCAGTTAGAGTTCGAAGTGGCCTTGGGGCTCATGATCTGGTCCAACATCTCCATTTTCCAGATGAAGAAATTGAGGCGCACGAGGAGAAAGGTCTCTCCAAAGTCAAACAGTAGGTCAATACCTTTAGTCAAAGAAGAAGACAGGTCCTGTCCCCCGCCTTCTCCCAACAGTGATCCTTCTACTGTCACCTGCCAACTCCCACTGAATTCAAGATATATTTCCTTCAGGGTGGTGAAGTAAGTCTAGGAAAATAATTACTCCCCGCACTGCGGCCCCCAAAAAAGACCCAGAAAGAGTGAAGGTGGCAGCAAGCAAAGGAAGTGGAATAGGGGCTGACCTTTGAGGGACAACTGTGGTGTTTGCAATGAGCTTGGTGAAATAGTGAACCTGGGGTTCTGGATGCCTCCAGCAGGTGGAGGGTTGGGGGATGCTGGCCTGACCATCACCAGGTTGATGGCCTTGAGCAGACATGAGGCTGGCAAGCAATCGGCAAACACCAACTTATTAAAGGAAACCCACAGGCTTTTATAGGGAATGAAACTATTTCCATGGAAGGCAGATGGGCATATGGGGGGGTCCATCTGAGGCAGGACTACAGGACCCAAGAGGTGAACATTTTCAAGGCTCTAATCCATTATTCTTGTAGATGGTTGCATCTGGCAGGAAGAAGAAGCTAACACTCATGTGGCCAGATACTGTGCTAGGTGCTTTACATTTAGCGTGGCATTTCATCCCACATGATCCTCGAGGATAGATACTTCTCTCCATTTTTTAAGTGAGGAAGCAGAGGCTCAGAGGGTCCAACTGACTCACTCAGATGTGGGATTGGAGATATCAGTGCAGAGGCTCACAGCCAAGAGACCTCATTAGTCCATGGCAATGCAGCAGGGGCCAGAGGACTGGAGGGGTAAATGGGCCAGCATTCTGCAAACTGGCCTGGGTGGAGGGATCACCTGGGGAAGGGAGGTACTCAAGGCCGGGATTCCCAGGCACCTCCCCCGGACAGGCTGATTCCAAAGGCCAGGCCAGCAGTGAAGCCCAAGTGTCAGTGATTTTTAGCAAGCACCCAGCTGATTGTTGTGACCAAGCAAGACTGAGCAGCAGTGACGGAAGTAGGGAGAAGGTGGTGAGTTATAGATATGGCTCGAGTAGAGGCCAGGCTAGGGGAGGTGAGGAGGTGCCCAGGCTGCTGACGGATGGCCCTATAGTCATGGAAAAGGCTCAGAACTGCAGGCCTCGGACTCCAGGGACCTTTCAGCTCACTGTTCATGAGCTCACTTGTAATTTGAGGTGTTTTGGGTTTCTGTGGGTTTGTTTTATAATGTCCCTCATTTTTGCTAAGGAAGGCAGCATGAGGCTGTGGGCTGAACATGGGACATGGGGGGTCAGAAGGCATGAATGCATTATAGAATCCCCCTATTTACATCCATCTAACCTAAGCAAAGAGGGAATGGTACTCCCAGCCCTACACAACTCAAGGGATGCTTAGTAATGCAGCAGGGGAGCCTACCTGAAGGCATTAATGCTTAATGAGCTGTACACACAGCTGTAGCTGTGGAGTTGGTGGTGGTATTAACTAGCCTGGCTGAGCAGGAAGGAGGGAAGTGGGCGGAAGAAGGGGATGGGAGTGGTGCCCTCAAGCAGGAAAAACAGAGTCTGTAGCCCGCTGTCCTGACTCAGAGGCCGGCTTATCCAGGCAAGCTAGCTCCGTCTCCCATGAGCGAATGGAGTTTGGGCTTGTCAAACTGTAAATACTTGATGGTAAGTGTGAACCCAGGGTGGGGGGATCACCCAGTCCACACACTACCTCTCCCCCACCTGCTTCAACTGCTCCCTGTACCTGCATCCCCACTCTCATCCTCCAGCCCGTCAGCAACTTTGGTAGTTTTAGTGTATGTATTTTTGTATGTGAACAGTTCCGTGTGTATTTATTTACACAGATGGCATTGTGAAGTCTCATTCTGTTTCTGGCTTTTATTTCCTGCTTAGCCCTTTTTAAGATGCATACCTATCGGTCTCTGCAGACATGCAGCCTTTTGCTTTTAATGATACAAATTACACAGCCATCCACCCACATTTTACCAAGGACCTCTCCTGGCAATGAAGCTTTACTTTTCAGATGGGGAAACTGGGACCCAGGAATGGGGATCTGCTTGGGAATGTTTTATCTCATCCTTACATGACCTATGTATGTGTCCAGAAGCTCCATGGAGGGGATGTCAGAGACGGCAGTCTCCAGGACCCCAAACCCAACTCCCTTTGGCAGGCCAGAAGCAGCCCAGTCTCAAGCCCAACTGCCCTCGGAAACCAGCTTATCAGTGGTGACAAACTGGGAGCAGCAGCCAGTGATATCCCTGGCCCCCAAAAGCCCAAGGGTGCCATGGCAGAGCCCAGAGGAGCCCTCCCTGCAGCCCCAGATCTGAGGGAATGCCCACCCAAACAGGAAGGACCTCTTCCAGGGACAGCCAACCACCTTGGGAGTAAGTGAACCACTCAATCCCCAGAGACCCTCCTCCCTCCAAGGTAGACACAAAACAGCCACCACCAGTCCCAGCAGCTAGGTAGTAGGCAGGATTGATAGGGCCAAAGGCATATTCCAGTGGAAAAGTTAAAATAGCAGGAAAATAGGACAGATCTGCAAGGTTGAGAGATCTGCGTGGCCTCCAGGTTGGAAAAATAGGAAAGGCTGGGGCTGCCACCACATCCTGGAGGGTGGCTACTTGAGTGAGCAGGGTGACAGCCTCCTGGGGCCACTCTGGGGTAAGAAGTTAGCTTCTCAGGACACCTGGGTGGCTCAGCGGTTTGGCGCCTGCCTTTGGCCTAGGGCGTGATCCTGGAGACCCGGGATGAGTCCCACGTCAGGTTCCCTGCGTGGAGCCTGCTTCTCTCTCTCTCTGCCTGTGTCTCTGCCTCTCTCTCTCTGCATCTCTCATGAAAATAAATATATAAAATCTAAAAAAAGAGAAAAAAAAAGAAGTTAGCTTCTCTCTGGTTCCCCTTGACTTCCCTTTCCCACACCTGCATGTGGCTCTCCCTGCCACACCTGAGTGTGTCTTGGTCAGTGGTCAGCTGAGGTGTGAGCCAAGGATGTCTGTCTGGCACTGATGTCAGAGTAGCAGCTGAGCCAGACATTTGGGTCCCAAATCATGCAGTCACCAACTGGAGACTCTGTCCTGTTTCCAAAGTGGAGGCTCACTTACCTTCCCAATGGGCCATGAAGGATAGAAAGAGCAGAGGGAACCTGGGAGAAGCTACCCCTCAGAGATGCAGCATGTCGAAGGCAAGGTCACAGTGCTGCTCTCAGGATCAAAGAAGCCTAGGAGGGTGCCAGTCACAGCTTGGAACAAATGACCACAAATTTGGGGCCATCAGGCTAGGCTGAGTCAACCCAGAATTCTGGAAGGCGAGGTTGAAACAACGAGGATGCTTACACAGACGCCATACACAGCAAGAAAGGAGCATAGACTTTGTGCTTCGCACACACAAACTCACATGCCAGCTTGGAGACCTTAGGCAAGCGACATGCTTTGCTGAGCCTACTTCCTGTCTGAATCACAGTGACAAGGGTGCCTGTCTCCCAGGGGTCTGACTGCTACATGATTTGATGCATAGAGAGTCCTTAACACACTCAGAGCCTGGCACCTTGGAGAGAACCAACACACTAATTGATAACATCTCACAAAGGAGGACCAGGCTGGATGCCCAAGACGGTCCTAACCCAAGGCTTCAAATTGGTGGTGCCCAGATGGGGATGGGGGGCCCTGGATCTGCTCCCAACTGGCTGGGTGATCTTGGCAAGGCACTCGTTCTCTCCAGACCTATGTCTCCCTCGCTGCCAAGTCATGAGGTGGATGAGGAGGTTGCCTAAGATCCTTCTGTGCAGTAACACCTGGACAAACCTCTAAGATCCCTGCAGTAACATCTGGATGAAGACTTGCTCAGCTCTGCCATTTGAGTCCTTGAATGAAAGAGCCCTTCCAGGGACCACTGGGGCTTTAGCTCACCCCCATCCCTACCCCACAGGCCCTGCAGATCCTTATTGGCTTTCTTCTTGTCAGCAGTGGGGGTATCCTGGCTGCTGCCCTAAACTTCATGGGGTTTCCCACCACTTACTGGTACCTGCTGGTTGGTGGAGTGCTGGTAAGTACTGGAGATCCTGCCCAGTGGTGGCAGGCTGTCTGGGGAGCCACAGGGGGACTACAGGAACCTGGGAACTCTGCTCCTTCCCTGAGCCCTTGGGGTCAGTTTGAGTCTGAAATGGGGGTGAAGCTGCAGGATGTAGAACTGTCCTGAGCTCCAGGGGAAGCTCTCATTCACCCCACTTCACACACCCATGCAGGGCTGAGGGGCCCAAGGTTGGAAGCTGGGCTATGGAGTGGTCAGCCAGAGGCTACAGTTGCTTCACTGAGCATGGGGTTGAGGAAGGGAGCAGTGAGAAAGGAGCCCCTACCCTGATAGATTTAGCCCAAGGAAGGCAAAGTTCCTGGGGTGGGATAGGGATGAGGGGGTCCCACATTTGGCCCATAAGTCAAGAAACAGAGCCCCTGCTGCAACAGCTCCCCTGTGACTTCAAGTCATACGTCTGATTTCTAGACCCAGAAATATCACTTCCCAGACCCATGACTTAGGTTAGGTTCAGACCAGGGAAGAAGCTGCCCTAGTCTCTTCATCTTTTTTTTTTAATTTTTATTTATTTATGATAGTCACAGAGAGAGAGAGAGAGAGGGAGAGAGAGAGAGAGGCAGAGGGAGAAGCAGGCTCCATGCAGGGAGCCCGACGTGGAATTCGATCCCGGGTCTCCAGGATCGCGCCCTGGGCCAAAGGCAGGCGCCAAACCGCCGCACCCCCCAGGGATCCCTCTCTTCATCGTTATATTAAGAGACTGGTCCTTCCTTAAAGTGTGGTCTGCAGACCAGTTGCGCCAGCCTCCCCTGGGAGCATGTTAGAAATGCAGTCTCAGCCCTACCCCAGACCGACTGAATCAGTCTGTGTTTTAACAAGTGCCTGGGCTTCCTGTATGCTCAGATGGTTTGAGAAGTAGTGAACAAGGTCCCTAGGAGTCTTTAGTGGTCACCTTCTAGAATTCTGTCCTACTGAGCTCTGCAGAGCCCGGTGGGAGACCGTGTGTCCTCTCTTGCCATAACCCCCATTCCTCCCTGTTGATTGGCCACGTTGTGATGAGCCAGAGATGTCCAGTAAGATTCACCTCAGGGTAAATCCTTCCCAGATGGCAAACTTTCCAGCACAAGGGTTTTACTGGGAAGCAGAGCTGCCCCAGATTCTCTGGGGCCTTGAGTCCTCCTGCCTCTCTCCTGCCTCTCTGCAGTTCTTCATTACAGTAGTGGCCACCCTGATTGCCACAGCAAACCGCACAGTTCCTCAGCCACTGCCTCTACCTCATCCTGGAAAACCTCCTAGGAAGGTGGATCCTCATGGGAGCCTTTCCACAGGTTGGGGCGGAGGGGTGGGGGGGTGGGGCTTGCCAACCTTCCGTGAACACCAGATCGTCCACCTATGCCTATCAGGTAAACCAGTCCTCCACACCCTCAGTACAGCCTGGCCCTCACCACCACCACCATGTTGCCCCTGATGGGACAGGTTGAATGCAGACCCATATGGCATTAACCCAACTGGGTCAGAGCTTTAGACACCTGTCCTCTGAGTCACACCAGAGCCAGGATTTTGAATCTAAGGAACTGGGATGGTGTGTTCATTTCCTAGGGCTGCTGGAATGTAGTAGCACAAACTGGGAGGCTTAAAACAACAGAAATTCATAGCCTGCTCTATCTGGAGGCCAGACACCCCAAATCAAGGTGGTGGCAGGATCAGGTTGTCTCTGAGGCTCTAGGGGAGAGCTTTCCTGGCCTCCCCCGAGCTTCTGGTGGTGGCTGGCACCCCCCCACAACTGACATTCTTTGGATGCGACTGCACCACTTCCCCTCTGCCTCCTTCATCACATGGCATTCCCGTGTGTCTCCCCCCTTCTGATAAGGACACTAGTGTATTGGATTAAGGACCCACCCTAACAGAGTGTGACCTGAATAACCTGATTACATCTGCAAATATCCCACTTCCAAATAGGATCCCAGGCACACGCATAAGAATTCAACATATCTTTTTGGAGGACACAAACCTACAACTGAGGGCGGGTAGCTTTTATATCGATGCCAACTCTGGTGGATTAAGAGGGTTGATTGGTGTTGTCTGCCATGGCACAGGAAGGAGGAGGAGTATGTGTGCCACTGGCTCCAGAGGGGTCCTCTGGCTGATTGATAAGGCTGGCTTTGCTTCTGGGGCAGCAGCAGCTCTTGTGTCTGTGGCCCATGAGCTTCCACAGTCAGAGCAGAGATGTCTTTTTACCCTGTAGCAATGGGCTCCTAGTGCCCCCCAGACAGGCCAACAGTTCTCCCCAGATCAAAAGCCCATGGAAGAAGCCTATGATGGATGGCCCACGAGGCTGGCTGGGTGGTGACAGATGCTCCAATCCCCTGGGCAGATGAAGGTCAGCACAGGGCTCCCCCTGGTCAGCCTGCTGTGCGCCAGCCTCGGGATATGGGCCTTCGTGGTGGAGCTGACTGCTAGCAGCAGGTACACCAACATGAGTGCCTCCGCCCCAGAAGGTAGAGGGGCCAGAGAACCCGCACCTGAAGCCCTTCTGTGTACCCTTTAATCCTGGAAACAACTCCCCAGAGATGTTTTATAACTCCCACTTACCAAAGCCCGAGCTGGGGAATGGGGTTGAATTGCTTTATTGATTAGCTCAAGGTCACACACCTACAGAGTGCCTGAGGCAGAACTCCACCCAGATCTGTCTGCTCCAGGCTTTTCCCCCAGATAACTGGGCTTCACCAGTGAAGTGCTGTCTTCTGACTGGGGTCTGGGACAGATCTGCAGGACAACCGGCATATATATCATGCGGCCACCACCATTGCCCCCTGTGTGGCAAAAATAGGGGGTGGGAAGGCTGGCCGGAGTCCTGTCTGTCCACTTACGTCCTAGGGAAGGACCAAGAAGGTCCAGACCACTCTTCACAACGGGGTCCAACATGGGAGGGCAGAAACACACTGTCCGCTGCTGCCCTGTCCTGACCCCCTCAGCAGCCCTACTGACCGTGACTCCAGACCTTCCCCCACAGCCCCAAAACTCCACTTCCTGCCCATGATCCCAGGTGTACCTGAGTCTCCACACAACCCCGTCCATGCTTTCCTTGCCAGGAGAGTACAAATTGTTCTTCCCCCACTCTAGATCCACCTTCGCCTCCCTCCTCCATCCTTCCCATCCTCCTAAGTTCTGAGATCCCACCAGTTCTGACTGTGGTCCTGCCTCCTGCCCCTTTCACAGACAAGAGTCTCTTACTGTCTATGCCTCCTCACCTCCCCTCAGCTCCCCAGTTCTGGTGTGGAGGTCACCAGTGATCTAGTGCCAAACACACTGGACACTCTTCTATTTGCTTACTTGACCACTCTATAATTTTGCTATGGGAACTCTAAGTGGCTGATCACATGGGATCTGGAACTGGACAGCTTCAACTTAGTAGCTGTGTGGCTTTTTCTTCTTCTTCTTCTTTTTTTTTTTTTTTTTACTTTTTGATCATTTTACTTTTCCTTTCAAATTTGTATTTAAATTCTAGTTCGTTAACATATAGTGTAATATTGGTTTCAGGAGTAGAATTTAGTGATTTGTCACTTACAACACCTGACGCCCAATGCTCATTGTAACAAGTGTGTGGCTCTGTTTTTCTGAACCTCTTTCATCCTCTGTGAAATGGGGATAATGATAGCACCTACCTAAGAAAGTGATGAGGATTTTTTTTTTAGATTTTATTTATTCATGAGAGATACACACAGAGAGAGGCAGAGACACAGGCAGAAGGAGAGCCCAATACAGAACTAGATCCCAGGACCCTGGGATCATGACCTGAGTGAAAGAGAGATGCCCAACCACTGAGCCACCCAGGGGCCCCTGACTGGGATTTAAATGAGCACATAGCAGGTGCCCAAGGGGTGGCTGATGACCACTCCTCTTGGAAGCTTCTCTTCCTTTACCCCTCCCCTGCCAGCCTTCAGCCCAGTACCTGGTACACACCTTCCTGGTCAGACCTGCTGACTGACTCCCAGGAGCACAGACTGAGGGGCTTCCTGCTGCTGGTTTCCCAGGTGCCCCAGAAGAGTCTTTTGTTGCTGTTCCTGTTTTCGTCTGTCCTGGAGCTGGGCATTACTTCCTTGGCCACCTTCCTGGGCTTCTGAGCCACCTTCTGCTACATGTGAGGTCTCTGTGGGACAGAACAGAAGCACCTTCAAGGTAAGCAAAGGAAGGAATGACAACAAGAGCACCCCATGGGGAAGGTAGGGGACAGAAGCCACTCCCCTGTAGCCAGTATGCAGTGACCAGGGTGAACCCCACTGACTTATACTGGGGTGCTCTGTGCAGTAGCTGCAGTGAGCCCTATTGGTCTATACTGAGGGTGCTCCTGGGCAGAGGCCAGGGCAAGCCCCTCTGGATCTATACTTGGGGGGCTGTGTGCAGTGCATAGGGTGAGCCCCTCTGAATCTACACTTGGGGAGCTATGTGCAGTGGCCAGGGTGAGCCCCTCTGTATCTGTGCTAGAGGTGCTGCTCTGAGAATTCCTCCAGGGTGATGCCTCTGGGTCCTGGCTGCCACCTGAAGCTGAGCCTGTGTTATAGAGGATGGTTGCAACAGCTCATTTCCCTGTCCTGATAATGGGCCTCTAGGGAGTAGGAAAGGGATTGTGATGCCCCTATCACAGATGAAAGTGAAGCTCAGATTGCTGAGATCACAGCCAGCTCCAGAATCCAGATATGACTGCTGGGCAACTTTCTTTCCAGGGGATGCCATGGCTCTGAGCAGAACTCAGCCCAAAGCCCACAGTCTGGGGGTCAGTCAGCTCTGCCTGGCCTGCTGAGGGGGAAGCCTGGGTCAAGGGGAAGCAGGCTTGGAAGGATCTGAAAGGATCATGGGATTGCAGGGGCTTTCGAATTGAAGGCAAGTAGCATGGCTCTTCCTTCCTCTCCCAACTCCAGAACCTGGACCCAGCTGAGGCTGTGCCCATGGCTCTAGCAGCCTCTGCTGAAAGCCCTGCACAGCAGGTACAGCAGCCCCTGGCCACTGCCTGAGCCCAAGGCACCTGCTGTTCCTGGGAGCTGAGCTCAACATGGCCTGTGAGCCTCTCTGAGGCTCTGCTGTCTCTCTGTTCCTGTCTCTGTGGGGCCGGACCTCCCAGCTTCACAGATCATTCCCCCAGTTACACACACACACACACTGGCATGGACACAGGCCTCCTCATGGTATCTTGGAAGCATCTCCCAACATTGCTGCTTTGCTATCAATAAAAGGTTGACATTCAGCTGGGATCATATCTGTCTGGATGTAGTGACTAAAGTCTTATCTTGTCATCTTGTGCGTGTGTCTGGGGACCCTGGGAATATCATGTCCACATGCATAGATAGACAAGCAAGTAGGATTCACCCATTCCTCACTTAACAACCTGATTTTGTGTCTCAAGCCCCTGCTGCATTAAATAAAAATATTTTACATACGATATATTCCAACCATCTCACCAGGCAACTCTCAGAAAAATGCCCAGTGAGGGCAAACGTATAGGTAGCAAGCCCTGAGTGTAAATACACTTATAAAAAAGTATAATTGTTTCAGTATGCCTCCCAAGGAAGGAGTTTCAGATGGGTGGTAGGTGGAGGAGAGAGGAAGTCTCTCCTGAGATTTCTTCTTCAACATCTTTACCCATTTCATGTGATTACAGAAGTTTGCTGAGTCTAAAATCTGATAGGGGGGCGGGGCAAGCTGGCAGAAGAGTAGGGTCCTCAACTCACCTGGTCCCACCAACTTACCTAGATAACTTCCAAATCATCCTGAACACCTACGAATCCGACCTGAGATTTAAAGAGAGAACAGCTGGAACGCTACAGAGAGAAGGGTTTTGGCTTCTTGCAAGGTAGGAAGGCGGAAAAGAATTAAATAAAAAAGAATCAAGTGGGGGAGGGGCACCGCGAGGATCCTATGCTCACCCCCGGGGCAGGCGGAGGCCGGGAGGACACAGGGCAGCGAGGACCCTCCTGTCTCCGGGCGCCCCCGAGCCGTGCAGATCAGCACCCCGCCCCCGGAGCATCCAGGCCAGTGCAGACTGGGAGACTGCGGCGGCAGTGACTGCGGGAGCTGACTCCAGAGCTGGAAGGCCGGCTGCCGCCAGTGTGGTTGTTCCTCCTGGTGTCACCCTGTGCCTGGGATGGAGCGGGGCCGCCAGGGAACAGGGGCCTCACGGGGTAAACAGCTCCCACTGAGCCCGGCACAGGGGCTGGGGGCAGGGGGCAGGGGGCAGGGGCGCAGGGCAGCTCCCCCAGGTGCACACACCTGAGAATCAGCACAGCAGGCCCCTCCCCCAGAAGACCAGCTGAAGGACAGGGGAAGAGCAAGTTCTTGACTGAGCAGTGCTGAAAAGCTCCAGGGGAAATCGACAGATTTACAGTACATAGAACCAGAGGGTACGCCTCCTTTTTTTCCCTCTTCTTGCAGTACAACTCGGTTTTATATCAGACTATAAATTTCCAATATTTTTTCTCTTTTCCCACCTTAACTACAATATTTTACCTGCTTTTCATTTTTAAGTTTCTTCCTTTTTCATGTTCATGTTTCTACAATTACAGGTCTTAGATATATTTTTCACTTCTAGATTCATTTCAACATTCATTCATTCAACATTCAACATTCATTCATGCCCAAACCTCGAGTTTGGATTGCATCTCATTTAATTGATTTTTAATTTTGGCCTGATTAGATCTAAATTCTGCAGTCATGAAGTCTCTTGAATTTTTTATGCTTTTTTCCAGAGCCACCAGTAGCTTTATAATTGTGTTTCTGAATTTGCTTTCTGACATCAAATTGTAATCCATATTCTGTAATTCTGTTGGAAGAGAGTACCGTTTTTTATTCTTTCTTTTATGGTGAGTTCTTCCTTCTAGTCAGTACAGAGTGGCTGTATGAGTGGACTGAATCAAGAATATCAACCATAACCTAAGTAAATTTCACCCTTAATGATTCTGATGAGGTCAGAGACGAGAAAATGAAATAAAAGATCAGAACAAAATAAAACAAAAGGACCACTAAAGTGAAAACAAATCTTAAAGTAGTAAAAAATAAAAGGCCAAGAATCCCAAAGAAGAAGAAACCAGAAAGGAAAAAAGAAAAAAGAGGGGGTGACTAGGAGATGGTGGTGTTGAAGTTGTAGTGGAGGGAGAATATATTCTACTGAGGGGTCCTAGAGGGCAATCCTCTTGGTTCTGAGTGTATTAAGTTCTGTATGTTAGAAGATAGTCCCAAATTATATAAAACAGCAATACTAGAAAGCTCCAACATTGACTACCAAAACATAAACGAGGGGAGGGGCCAAGATGGTGGAAGAGTAGGGTCCCCAAGTCACCTGTCCCCACCAAATTACCTAGATAACTTTCAAATCATCCTGAAAACCTATGAATTCGGCCTGAGATTTAAAGAGAGAACAGCTGGAATGCTACAGTGAGAAGAGTTCACGCTTCTATCAAGGTAGGAAGACGGGGGGAAAGGAGGGAAGAAATAAAAAGCATCCAAGAGGGAGGGGCCAGTGAGAATGGGGAAAATTAACAAGGCAGGAAACCACAAATGTTGGAGAGGATGCAGAGAAAAGGGAACCCTCTTGCACTGTTGGTGGGAATGTGAACTGGTGCAGCCACTCTGGAAAACTGTGTGGAGGATCCTCAAAGAGTTAAAAATAGACCTACCCTTCGACCCAGCAATTGCACTGCTGGGGATTTACCCCAAAGATACAAATGCAATGAAACGCTGGGACACCTGCACCCCGATGTTTCTAGCAGCAATGTCCACAATAGCCAAACTGGGAAGGAGCCTCAGTGTCCATCGAAAGATGAATGGATCAAGAAGCTGTGGTCTTTGTATACAATGGAATATTCCTCAGCCATTAGAAATGACAAATACCCACCATTTGCTTCAACGTGGATGGAACTGGAGGGTATTATGCTGAGTGAAGTAAGTCAATCGGAGAAGGACAAACATTATATGGTTGCACTCATATGGGGTATATAAAACATAGTGAAAGGGATCATAGGGAAAGGAGAGGAAATGAGTGGGAAAAGCCAGAGAGGGTGACAGAACATGAGAGACTCCTAACTCTGTGAAACGAAGAAGGGGTAGCGGAAGGGGAGGTGGGCAGGAGGATAGGGTGACTGGGTGTCAGGCACTGAGGGGGCACTTTACAGGATAAGTATTGGGTGTTATGCTATGTGTTGACAAATTGAATTCCAATAAAAATAAATAGATAGATAGATAAATAAATAAATAAATAAATAAATAAATAAATAAATAAATAAATAAATAAATATTAAAAATCTGATAGGATAGGGCCAACAGGTTGGAGACTCAGGAAGATTTGCAGTTCTGGTCCAATGGCAATCGGCTGACATTGCCTTCTCACCAGAGGAAAGTCAGTCTTTGTTCAGGTCTTCAACTGATTGGATGAGGTCCACCCACATTCTGGAGAGCAATTTATTTTACCAAACTCCACTGATTTGAGTTAATCTCTTCCCAAAATAACAGCTCCAAAGAAACATCCAGAAAATGTTTGACCAAATATCTGGGCACTGTGGCCCAGCCATGTTGACACATAAAAGTAATCATCACAACATCCACTCACCCCAGGCCACGGCATCCCACTCCCTATGGTGCTATACCCTATTTTCCCCCAGAAGAATCCAGTAGAAATCTCAGGAGTTATGATATGACAGACTTTCTCTGACAGACTTTCTTTAGTAGAATCCTTGTGGAGAAAATTCTCGTGGACAAAATGTATGAGCACCCATTCTGTACCAGAGCCCAGTGCAGGTGCTGGGGAAACGGGGGGGCAAGCCAGGCAGGGTGGTCTCCCCACAACAGAGCTCAGCATCTAGCTGAAACCATCAGGAACTTGGGCATTCCGGCACTTGGGGGATTCCAGCGTGTATCAGGAGCACAGAGGAAGTGACCCTGAAGCCGGCATCTCGGGAAGGACTAAAAGCCTCCCAGGTCAAGGGAACAAGGGTCCTTCAGAAGGAGAGAAACACATGCTGAGGCCTCTCAGGAGATCACATGGTCAAATCAGAGGAGAACACAGGAGAGGTGGAGACTAGCTTTTGCCCTAAATATTCATACCCCAAGTCCTTCATAAAACAGCCCCCAGGATCCCTGGGTGGCGCAGCGGTTTAGCGCCTGCCTTTGGCCCAGGGCGCGATCCTGGAGACCTGGGATCGAATCCCACATCAGGCTCCCAGTGCATGGAGCCTGCTTCTCCCTCTGCCTATGTCTCTGCCTCTCTCTCTCTCTCACTGTGTGCTTATCATAAATAAAATAAAATTAAATTAAAAAAAAAAACAACATAAAACAGCCCCCAAGTTTGTTCAACTTACCTGGTTTGCATCTGAAAACAGTGCGACAGAAAGAGCGTGTGTCCCATGTCGAGAATTCTGATGGATGCAGTGATGTCATCCGTAAAGTTAGCGGCATCCTGCACCAGCAATGTCCCAGGTCTCTACCCACGCATCTCAGTCCCTCCTCCCAACACACTTGTGACCTGGGTGCCAATCTGCACCCCATTCTACACTAGAAGAAACTAATTTTGGGGGCAGGTAAAGTACCTGCCCTCCAATCACACAGCCTGGGAGCACAGAGCCGAGGTGGTCGGACCCCGCAGCCAGCAACACTAACACTTGGTGTAACTGATTCTGAAGGATCCAAGACTGGTGGCGAACTGGCATGAACCAGATGTCTCACTGTGGTGCAGAAAACTCTTGATCTGTTGATAGACATTTGGAAGAGCATCGCTTCCTGGTGCCCACCTCTGTCACATGACAGCAGGTTGCAGAATGCACACCCCAGTACCTGGGAGGTACCAACGTAGAGTGACCTCTATGTCCTTGGAACAGGTCTAGTTTACACCCATCTTCCTGGGTCCCAGAGACACAAAGGCTCTCACTTGGATGATGAGCTATCAGCGCACAGTAGCCCCTAGGAAAGTTGCTCTCAACATTCAGAAAGCCCCAGAGAAATATGAGGAGAGGCCACCAGGAGGTAGTGTGGCATCAAACACTGAACCTGAGTAACTGCTGAGGTTGCTGGTCCCAGTGGATCAGGTCTGGCCAAGGCTGTCCTCAGAAAGATACTTATTTGCAGAACAGAACAGAATTGGTCAAAGAAGGAACAGCCAGGAAAACCATAGGACAGAGACACCAAGCTGTGCCTTCCTGGGCTCTTCCAGGACACCCGCTGATACCCACTCCTCCAATTGTGGTCACCCTGACCACAGTCCTAATCAAGGCCTCTGGGAGGTTCCAAACTTACTCACATGTTTTATTAGGCTTAGCAACAGGACAATGTAACCTGGGAGAAATGGTCCCACCTGCAGCGCAGCTCAGAAACGCTTGGCATGCCTCCAATTAATGATCTTCCATATTTGTTTAATATTAACTTAGGAGAGGAAGAAGTCTTTCCCATAAATAAAAGTCGGAACCCTCTTTCTTCACTTTCAAAATGGAGTTGTATCTCATGCAGCAAACAGAGCTCTAGTTTATTTGGAATTGTCTTTTGTCTCCTGCTTCTTCTCTCGGGCACGTCACACAAAACTGGCATATGCATCACTCAGTTGCCAAAGGCAGAGTGACTTGCTGGGGAGCAAACAAGTCTCTCTCCAAAGAGATTTACCACTTGTTTTCAGGTGTTCATGGTTTACACTCTGTCTTGGGTTCTCTCTGTAGGTTCTATTGTGACCAACAACTTTTTAGGAGACATTTAAAGGCTTGCAGGTATGATCTCGGTAAACAGCCCTCTGCTGTGCGCTAATTGGTTTCAGGATCTGGGCTGACTGGCAATGCCCACTCCAGGGACTGCCAGCAGGCTGGCCTCATGGCCGGACAGGTCAGTGGACACGGCAACCTGCAGTGTACATCACAAAATTACCCCCTGGGGGCGGGCAGGACATGTGCCAGTGGCTAGGGAGATTTTCTTTGTGCTTCAGGGTATTACCTACTTAAGTACTTAATCATCTGTTTAAGAGTATTTTGGGGGCAGTCCGGTGGCTCAGCAGTTAGCGCCGCCTTCAGCCCAGGGTGTGTGATCCTGGAGGCCCAGGATCGAGTCCCACGTCGGGCTCCCTGCATGGAGCCTGCTTCTGTCTCTGCCTCTGTGTGTGTGTGTGTGTGTGTGTGTGTGTGTGTGTGTCTCATGAATAAATAAATTTTTTTTTTAAAATGAGTATTTTGGCAAAAGAGACACTAATTTTCTTTCCACTAGCTCCGTGAGAATCTACAGGTGGAAACCCAAGTTAACAGGCAGATTTCTGATAAATCCCTATGGGGTTTCAGTGTTCCTCTAAGTTAGTGCCTGGGGAAGCTGCCCGCCTAGACCTGCCTCCTCCAAGAAGTCCTCCTTGATATTCCCTCATCCTTAGGAACTTCAGCTGCTGAAACCCGATCAGTTTTACCCCTGGGCCTCACTCGCCACCCGGGTTGGCTGCCTCACAGGCTTCAGTTGAACTCAACAAAGCATTCAACACTGTCTCGAGGACAGTGTTCTCACCTTACACTTGCTTGTGGATGGACCCATGACACCCAGAACATGTCAGGGAACGAAGAAAGTTTGCTCGAATCAATTCTTACTCATTGACTGATTCTATATCCCTTTAGAGAATGTCCAGAAACATCTTGAATAAACTCCTTAGTATACACCTGAAGCCCCCCTACCACGCATAATACATTTATGATTTTTTTTTAATTTCAAGAAAAGATTGGGACTCTTACCTATTCTTACCTATTAACTCTTAAATCTGTTAACTATTCTCTGTTCTCATCTCTATTCTATTCTATGCTTTGCTATGATTCTCAAGAAATTCCCACCACAGTGTGAGCTAGACATTGCCCCCAAAATAAAGTTACGTTATCATGACAACCAGCCTATGGAGAATTAACAAAATTCTCTTGAGGAATCACTATCAAAAATTGTGTCCACCTGATATTTCATCTCCATTAACTCATACAACACTCAGACATTATCTGATTTGATAAGTATTTATTGGGCAACTACTAAGTACCAAGTATTAGTCTGGACCCTGGGAGTACAGCAACAAACACAACAGGAAAAAAAAATCCTGTCCACAGGGCACCAACATTCTAGCCGATGGGAAATAATAAACAAGTAAGCTAGTAAAATATCTTAATTTATTGTTACTAAAGAACAAGGAAGAGCTTGCCCAACCAATTTGCCTCCAATGAAGTCATAGGGCTGATTGGGTGCAATATTATATATGTCATATTAAAAAGTGATGAGAAAAAATAAAATAAAATGTGATAATGGATAAATCACAATCAAGATGGTATTCTGATTAAATTGTTTGAGGACCACACCCTTTTGCCTTTAAGATGCATACTACTCTGAATTCAAAGATAGGATATTAAAATAATACAATCATGTTTAACATAGGCCCTGCACATCACAGCTGCTCGAGAGAAGGTACAATAAAGGCCATGAGATTTTCCTCCTTAGCCACCTGAGTGTGAGTAAATACCTTCAGTTCCAGTCACCATGGCTGCATAAAAAACAACTCCAAAACCCTGTGATGAAAAGATCTACTTTATGATGCTCACAGGTCCTGCGGTGCAGAATGTAGACAGGGCAAACCAGGGAGAGTTGTTGCCACTCCATCATTTTGGGGACCTCTGCTGGGAAGATGCAAAGTGGAGAGTGACCTGACACGTGGGGGCTAAAAGGGTCTGGAGGCATCTTGGTTCATGCCTGGCAGATGATGTGGTTGCCAGCTGGGACCCTGGCCGGGCTTCCAGCTGGAATGCCTTCACTGGCTTCTCCATGTGGTTTCTGCACATGGTGATGTGGGCTTCCTCACAACATGGCAACTGATCCCAAGAGCAAGAGTGCCATGAGAGCCAGGCAGAAGCGCATGACATCCTTATCATCGGGCCTTAGATGTCCTACAGCAACAGTTCTGCTGTTCTCTTTCGGCCAAGGAAATCACAAAGGTCTTTTCAAATTTGGATGTGGGAGAGACACAGACCCCACTCATCAAGGGAAGGGGTATCAAGGTCACATTGGAAGGAGAGCACATGGATGGCAGATACTGTTGTGGGCAACTTTAGAAAATACAATCTTCTACCCCCTTTCTGTGTGTAATCTCAAAAATAAAAATAAAAAAAGAGGGCTATCTAGATCTGCCTGGAACCATCATGCAGGTAGAAGGGTTTCTAAAACCATGCAGGCACAAAGTGATAATATCTGAGTGTTGTGTAATATTTGATTTTAAACGGGAAGTAAAAGCAGCAGAGTAACTCTTTGGTCAGCTTCTGCTCTGTATGGAAGGCATACACTTTCTTAGCGACCTGAAATTTCTGCCCGCAGGGTTTATTCTTGATGTAGGTCAAACGGCAAAAACAGAGGCAGGGAGGTATGGATGAAGGCGTACACACTTTGGGGGCAGAGTCCTGCATTCAAATCCTCTCTGCCTTTTACCAGCTGCCTCTTCTTTCTCTGAAAACCAGGGTGGCAGGAGCAACTTCACCAGGGAGTTGCCATAAGAATGAAATGAGACGGGGATCCCTGGGTGGCGCAGCGGTTTGGCGCCTGCCTTTGGCCCAGGGCGTGATCCCGGAGACCCGGGATCGAATCCCACATCGGGCTCCCGGTGCATGGAGCCTGCTTCTCCCTCTGCCTGTGTCTCTGCCTCCCTCTCTCTCTCTGTAACTATCATAAATAAATAAAAATTAAAAAAAAAAGAATGAAATGAGACAATCCTGGCCAGCACCTGCCCTCCGTGCTTGGTAGCCACTCTGGAAAGAACCTCTACCATCTGAAACTTCCAGGTAAATTGCCATGGTTTTGTGTATTTTCCATCCACTGCAATGAAATATCTTCTCATCAAGATCATGACAGTTTTTATGTCCTTAAAATGTATCACAAATGATATGCTTTTAAATCTGTAAACATATGAAGGGTCCTTTGGGAGGAACAGAGCTATTTATTTCTACAATGGTCCTTTGGTACAATGACCTTTTGGGATGCAAGATCCAGAAAAATGAGCTTGGCTGACCCAGTGCGTGTCAGGGCCAGCTGCTCCATTTTGCTCCTAGAAAGCTTGAGGTCATTCTGGAAAGTGAGTAAGAAGAACAGAAAAGCAAGACTGTTGACTCAGCAGAAACCACCTGTCACCAAGCTGGCATTCAGCGAGCCGGCTCAGTCCAATTGGGGCAGGCTGCGGTGCATGACTAGGGTGAGCTGGGAGTTCCCAGCCATGGGGCCAGAAGATCCCACCCTCAAGCAGGGACCTCGCTGGTCCATGTTTCAGGAAAGGGGCCTCACAATTTGCAACTTGGTCACCAAGGCAAAGTTTCTAGGGGTTGCCATGGAGATGAGGCTGCCATCTTGGTTGGAGGAGGCATCCCTCAGTGGAGCAGATACCATCAAGTGATGAAGGGCCAGGGCCTAGAAAAAACAAACATTAGGGGAAATGAGAGGAGAGGCATTAATCAACAGAGAGGAAAAGAGGGGAAGTGACTCACTGTGAAACTCAGCAATAATGAAGGTCTTGGGAACTGAGAGTTGTGGGTGTGGGCATGGGAGTGTCTGTCAAGCTCTTTCCCCTTCCATACATAAGGAAGGCTGTCACCTACTGACACCAGGGCCTGTAGCTCTGCCATCTAAACAAACCCTGTAAACTAGAGATGACACATGGCCTGGGCACAGTAGCCTCATTTTGAGCTATGTCCTGAGTTCAAGTTCTGCCAGCAAGTCATATGACCTCTCCGCAATGCTATTTCCTTGCGTGAAAAATAGGGAAAAGGATTTCTGCTCAGTCTTCCTCAAAGGGAAGTTTTAAGATTCAAGAATTTAATGTGCCCCAAGACCGTGTATGCACCCTCCAGGTAGGGACCGCTACTGCCCGGTTCACTGCTGTACTCCGAGCTCCAGCCACAGAGTAAACATTCAATAACCATTTGGTGGGTAAATAAGTGACAGGATGATGGTGAGCTTGGCCCTGCCCTTTCTGGGAAAGTGAAGCAGGAAAGCTCTTCACGAACCTCTGCTTCCCTCCTGCACGATGCTGCTCCTCAAAGTGTGGCCCAAGGACCAGCAGCAGCAGCGCGTGGGAGCTTATAGAAATGCAGATTCTCAGGCCAACCCCAAACCTACTGAATCATAATTTCTGGGGCCAGGGCCCAGACTGTGTTTCAACATGCCCTCCTAGGATTCCAAGGCTCCCCAATGATGAAGAAACATTGCTGCTGGACACAGTGGGGAAAGCATGAGATGCGGTATGAGCTGCCATGGCCCCTCCCCAGGGACTCTCCCTCCCACCTGGCACAGGTGTGCTTTCCCCAATCCACCCCTCACTCTTTCCTTGACCTGCCTGGAGCAGGAGAATGTGCTGTGGATGCTGGCAGAGGTCTTGTCTTTTTTGGGAGGGAGCTCCTCTCCCCCTTCCTGTTTTAGCAAAACCTACAGATGCCACGAGGGATCAGGAGATAAGCTTCGCAGGTACGTGAGAACTCTGCAGAGTGGCCTCTTCCCAATCCAGTCTAGACAAACCCTGTAAACTAGAGACGTAACTTTTAGTTACAAGTTGTAACTTGTAAACAAGCCTCTCTGCCCCGTGGGACAACTGGGAGGTCTCATGCCAAGGGTCCCAGGTACCACTCCCCACCTCACCCCCGCACCCTTCTTCTGAGGTCTCTGCCCCCTCCTCCCGAGGACCTGAAAGTCACGGCGAGCTGCTGGGAATACGAAGAAAAGATGAACCTCTGAGATAAGCACTCGATAAGAACTGACGAGATAACTCATGTCCTGTGGCACGTTCTCAGTAGGGTCTGATTGGAGGTTCCTAGAAGCTCAGTTCACAGACGCAAAGAGAGAGGGGAGCAGGAATTGAAGGAGGAAAGCTGGATCTCCAGCAGGTCAAAGCCAAATGCCACAAGGCCAAGTGTCATTGGGAAGAGGACGGGGACCTAGCCACAGTGATAGGAATCGTGGAAGAGGCAGATGACAAACGCTCTCAGCTCCCCGGGGGACACCACATTCTGGAAGGGTCGTAGAGAACCGCTACTGTCCTTCCCAAAGGTTTATTGTGTCGCTGTGAGACGGACAGCTAGAGGAGCAGGAGATGTTCAGCCAGGATAAAAGACAATTCTGGGGAAGCTACAAGAAAACTGTCTTCAAATACATTAGAGTGGAAGAGAGGGCAGTCCAGTCGTGTGGGCCCGTGAGGGCAGCCTAGCCCTGTGACACCTCCACCTCCTCAGGGCCCTGTCTTCACTCTGGCCACACCAGGTGATGTCCCACTGCCAGTTACCCCCTACCCCGTCCCTCCCCCCTGCTTCCATTCCTGGCTCAGTGATGGGAGAGTAAGGGTGTGGGCATGGCGTCAGGAAGCCCCAAATTCCAGTCCTGTCCTTGCACTCATGCCTCTTTCCCCTTGTGTCACCCTGCGCCAAATGACAACCCCTTCCAGTCTTGGATTTCCTTGTCAGGAAAATGGGGATGTTTGCCTCTTACCTGGCACAGGTGTTTGCCCTCCAGCCCACACCCTGCAAGGTGGCGGTGAGCAGCCCTCCCCGTTCCCTCGTTCAGCAAATGTTATCTGGTGCTAGCTATCACCCTCTTGCACTGATGTGCCACAGGATGGCACAAGCACCCAGGAGAGGCCTGGCACTTAGTGACTGCCCGGTGAGTGCCGCTGGGGACCACAGGACCCGTTTCCTGGCCTTTTCCAATCTCAATGCTGAGCAGAGGACTGTACAGATACAGGCCCCCGACATCCGGAGACTGTCAACCCCTTTTGCTGTAGCACCCTAGGCAGGATAGAAGACCAGTGGCTCAGAGAACACCTGATCCATATCTTCGTGGGCACATAGTTTTCTTCAGTCAGCAGATCTCACGATACATAAGGAAGCGGGTGGTGCTGATTCAGTGTGCCCTGCCCACTGTGTGAGGCAGACAGAATCACAGCCAGCCCGTGGGGCAACGTGGCCAGCCCAGCACCTCCCAGTGAGTGCACAGACCAGGATCAGTGTGAGGAACAGGCAAGCAAGGCTCACGTGAAGGGCACTTGCGAGGTAACTAAGCTGCCCAGCTCTGGAACTATAATCCTAGCACCTCAATGTGTAGCCGTGTGACTTTAGGCAAACACTTAGCCTTTCTGTGCCTCAATTTCCTCGGCCAGATAACAGGAAGACTTACTCTTAAGAGTTGTGGCTCTGCAGTCATACAGCTGGTGTGGATTCCACCTCCTCCACTTAATTTACTGTGTGACCTTTCCAAGTGTCCCAGCCTCTCTGTGCCTCAGTTTCTTTTTCTTTTTTTTTTCTTTTTATTTATTTTATGATAGTCACACACACAGAGAGAGAGAGAGAGGCAGAGACACAGGCAGAGGGAGAAGCAGGCTCCATGCACCGGGAGCCCGACGTGGGATTCGATCTGGGGTCTCCAGGATGGCGCCCTGGGCCAAAGGCAGGTGCCAAACCGCTGCGCCACCCAGGGATCCCTGTGCCTCAGTTTCTTTATCTGTGAAATGGGAGTCATATCAACAGCACCTGCCTCACAGGGTTGTTGTGAGGACTGAATGGGTTTAGTGAGAGAGAACCCTTAAAAAAATGCCTGGCCTGATGTTGCTCACTCCAGTGTTTTAGGCTGGGTTCCTCCACGCCCAAACGTCAGACAGGACTTACATGCAAATAGCCTGCTCAGAAAATGACCACAGCAAGCACCTGCAAGGGAGTGAGAAAGTGAGGCAGGGACCGGGAAGAAGCTAAAAAAGCATGCATGAATGATCAGGTTGCCTTCTCAGCCTCCTCCG
The DNA here is from genome assembly GCF_003254725.2 of Canis lupus dingo. Taxonomy (NCBI): domain Eukaryota; kingdom Metazoa; phylum Chordata; class Mammalia; order Carnivora; family Canidae; genus Canis; species Canis lupus. The sequence continues at coordinate 55,392,552 of NC_064260.1, read as the reverse complement.
CAGGGCTCGGTCCTGCTGGGGGCCCCTGTGGAGGGCAGAGAATCCCTCAGCAGCGTTTCCCCACTCCCAAGGGCATGGAGGCCAGGATGATTGCGGTAGAAAGCAGAGGAGTCCCAACAGTGACTGCCACATCAGGCTTTTCTGAAAAATTGAGGCATCTCCCCTGCACTCCTGAACACCATGTATAACAACACTGACAAACCAAGTTTCAGGAGGCAGTGGAGGGCTGGGGGCCAGAATTCACCTGATGCCTCCACCCTGAAGCAAAAAATGTCTATAAAACAGCTCCCTTCCTCACACCACCCTGGCAGGCACCTGAGACCCCACACTCTGGAGTATTCGAAGCAGGGCCCGCTGGGTACAATCTACCTGGCCTTTGTGAGTAACCCCTCCAGCTGAGGACAGGGGCTCAGGGAGCAGGGAGCAGAAACAGTCTCCTCCAGCCACCCTGGAATGCACACTAGGCTTGATTCTGAGTGGCAGGCATCCGGGCCTCCAGGCTGGAGCAGAGAATTGAAGGAACCAAGAGTTGGGGGCTGGGAGAGCTGAGTGAGGAGGGATGGTCCTCGTTGCTTCCGCAGTGGGAAGCGGAGCTGCCCAAGAACTGCAGACAGAACCACCGAGGAGGGCCAGGAAGGCAGAGGCAGACACATCATTACTGTATAGGGCTGCGACGGCTTCGTGCCATCGTCTTACCCTTGGGGCGGTGACTTCAGCAGGCTGAACTCATCAGGACGCCTTCGGGGTGCCTGCTGTGTGGCCTCAGCCGAGGGGCGAGAGGTATTAAGGGATTCCCCTCCAGGAGCCTTTGCCTGGGCTTTTCCTTTGCTCACCTCCTCCTTGATCAGGACTCAAGGCACCCTGGGCCCAATGGGATGCTCCGGAGTCAGCCAGTGACTCAGCAGGTGGGGAGGCGCCCAGCTCGGGGGCCTGCGCGTCTGCCCCACCTCCCTTGTCTGTGCACTAAGCACCCTTGGGCTGCTTCCCAGGCCCTCTCGTAACCCCTCGGCTGGAGAAGCAGCGGCTGGTGAGCGCAGTCACGGGGACAGCTGGCCAAGGGTCCTGGGATCCCGGGGGGCCGTCCCCAGGCAGCTCTAAGGAAACACTGAGGAGCTGGGGCGCAGCTGGGCAGCTTCCAGGACGTCCTTCCTCCGACACTGCTGCGAGGAATCAAAGCTTCCCTTGGCCCTCGCGAAGAGGACGGGGAGGGCGGGCTCGCACGCCGGGGCTGGGGACCGTCTTGGCTTCAAAAACAACAACAAAACCAGGTCAGTGATGATGTGATCGTGGGGCTGATCCAGGGCTGGGGCTGAAGGAGCCCCCCCCCCCCCCCCCCGCGGCTTCACAGATGCCCAGAGTCGGCAGCGGAGGGCGAGAGAAGGGAGGGGAAGGGTCACGCCCCGCAGGGAACTGCAGGCGGAAGGGAAGTGCAGCCCCGGGGCTCACCAGGCAGCTCCGAGAGCTCGTGCAAAGCGGCCCGCGGTTTGGCGCCGGCCCCGGGCCCGGGCGCGAGCCTGGAGTCCCGGGTTCGAGTCCCGCGTCGGGCTCCCCTCCTCCTCCGCACGCTCCTGCCACGTCTCGCGGGAGCACGAGCTGCTCGCACGCAAGGCGGACGCGGACGCCACGCGAGATCTCCCTCGCGGCGCCCGGCGCGGCGCTGTGACGTCACCGGGCCGCGCCGCCGCGGAGGCCGCACGTGAGCTGGGGCTCGGGGCCGTCCGGCCGGGCCATGGACGCGCGCCCCGAAGGCCCCGACGCGGAATCCGGGTCGGACCCACGAGACGCGCGGGAGCCCGGGCGCCCTGGGAGCGTGCGGCAGCCGGAGCCGGGCCCGGGAGCACCTGCTCTGCGGCGGGACGCAGGTCGGCGGCCGCCCCCGATGGCGCCGGGCCCCGCAGATCCCGGCCCGGAGCTGCCCCAGACGCCTCCGGAGGCGGCCCCAGAGCCCCCCGGCCTCCAGCCAGGGCCGCGCGGGGAGTCCGCGGGCTTCCCCCAGGCCCGACGGGAGCTCGACTCGGAGCCGGCCCCCGGGTCTCCGCGACACCAGCCGGGGCTGGGCCCCCCGGAGCCTCACCCGGAGCCCCCGCCCCCCGGCTCCCCGCGGGGTCAGCGCGAGCCGAGCCGGCCGGCCCCGGCCACGCGCACGGGGAGCAGCGACCTCGGGGCGAAGAAGCGGACAGGCCCTGCCGCCCACGCCGCGGCGTCGAAGAAGCTGAAGGAGGTGGAGGCGGCCCTTGTAATCCCCAAGGGAAAGCCCCAGTCGGGGCGGCTGTGGAAGGACGGCTCCAAGAAGAGGTGACCTTGGGGACGGCCGCGCGGGGACGTGGTTCTCCGGTGTAGCCTGGAGCCAGCTCACATTTGCAGGGAGAGGGCGCGGGGCGGTGGGGGGGGGGGGGGCAGGTGCTCACACAAGCAGGTGATTATGATCACAACGTGGTAAAAATGCTCCGGGGTCTCAGGGAGGGCGAGCCGGTGCCCACAAAGGTTATTCCGGGATGCTCTCCTGGAGCCCTGGATCTGTGTGTTCATTCAACAAGCATTGCAGTGAGGGAAGCAGATTCAAGGAAACCAGACATTCCTTGATAAAAACCAGCCAGCATCCCTTACGGTGATTTTGCCCCTCGTGGGGAAGAGTAGTACGGGGTAGAACACGGCCAGGCATCTCGGCAGGGACCCGCCAGGGCGAGGGGCCTTGCAGACAGAGGGACCAGTGCGCCTCCGTCCGCAGCACTGGGAAGCAGCTGGTGTTAGGGTTATCCCCGTTTTGCATGTGGGGAACTCGAGGCTGTGCAGAGAAATGGGGGGGGGGTATCAGACCCTACGACATCAGGGGTGAAAGCAGAGACCAGTGAGGAGGCGGTGGCAGCAGAACCAGAACGTGTTCAGAAGCTACAGATCGGTCTTGTGGCCAAAGGGCCGGTGAATTGATGTTTGGGGTCTTTGAGGAAGCAGCTTCGGCGGGTGGTGAGCGAGCCCGGAGGCGGTGGACGCAGCCTCCCCTTCCGTGCTCAGACCAAATGCCACCTGCGCGGGGCTCCTCAGGTGTGTGTCATCTCCCCTCTCTGAAGGTCACTGTTTACTGAGCACCTGCCACGGGCAAGACCGCTGTGCTAAAATGCTTCTCCAGTCTTGTTCTTGTCTCAGTCCTCCTGCCATGCTTTGGAACAGGAACCGTTCTCGTCTCTGTTTAACGTGGGAAGTCGCTGAAACTCCAGCTACTTTGTCCAAGGTCATCCACGTAGTAGAAGGTGGATCCAGGCCTTAATACCCAGGCCTGTCTGCCTTCAACCGCCCTGTAAAACCGGTGCTCTGGAACTGCGTTGCCCCAATAGCCTAGTTGCCAGGCACATGTGGCAATTTAAATTGAAGCTAATTAAAGTGTAAAAACTTAAACCCTGAATTCCTCCATCACTCCAGCCTCATCACAAGTGCTCAGCTGCCAGTGTGAATAGTGGCTGCCCTACCAGACGGTCAGTGTAGACTCCTTCCACCATTAACAGAAAGTTCTGCTTGGCAGAACTGTGGCTCTGTGTGTCCAGGTCCTCGCTGCCTTGTCCCTTTGGGTTTCTCGTGACGGGTAGGGAGGCTATGTGTGCTGCAGCCCCGTCGTCCTGTGCTTAAGATGTCAGATCTTCAGCAGGAAGTCCTTGGGGAGAGGGGGAGAGAGCAGTCGAGGGGTTCCTGGGGTCAGAACCAGGCTGAAGATGGATAGGCGTGGGGTCAAGCCCCGGGCTGTGTGTACTAGACTCCTATAGACCAAGAAGGGGAGAAGATGACCCAGAAGAGCAGTATTGACCCTATTGACCCTTTCCCATGGAGGGGAATGGGCTCTGTCCTGTGTGCCCTGCAGCCTTCAGAAGCTAGGGCGAGCCCGCCAGCCTGCTATGACCATTTGGAGCACCATATAGTGGAAGTGGATGGAGAAGAGCTCTTTCATAAGTCAAGAAATTGGTGGAGGAGACAAAAAAAGGCCACTATGAGAGGATCTGCTAAGGACAGGGCAGCCAGAGGGGCTTCGGATAGCTCAAGAGGAAAGACCTACAGGAAAGGGGAGAGCAAAGTCCATGACCCTCCCCATTCTCCTCACCTGCTCAGTGGTCTTGTTTCGTCTTGCTCCATGACATGCCTTCCTTTATTTTTCTTCCTGGAATATTTCCCAGCACGTCCTAGATTGATTATTCCACCCATACGTTCTTGCGGTACGCATTCTTACTGAGGTAGTCCCATTTCTCCTGGGACTGTGATGTTACTATCAACACTTGGGAAATCCAAGACGTCCCCTGATACCCTCTCATGCCCACCACACTTTCACATACCACCCACGCCGTTCTGAGGAGGTGGAACAGGCTGCCCCCGGAGGAAGTGAGCCCTGTTTCCAGAAACATCAGCTCCCAAGCTGACCTGGCTTGGTAGAAGCAGCAGAACCTTACAGAAAGACTGTGTGGTCTGGCCTTTCATCACAGACACAGGGATTTCAGTCTTGACAGCCATTCAGGTACAAGGTGACTTGGGGCACTTAACCTTTTTGAGCCTTGGGTTTGCTGCTCTGTAAAAAGGGACACATAACTAGGGCTTAAGAAATGGCAGCTGGCATGATAGGGGCCCACTCCTGCCTCCGTTTCTGCAGACCCAGAGGGGTGCCTGCCTGGCAAGCAGGCAGGAGAGCATGTAGTTCTGCCTGGGTTCTGAGGAGGAAGGCCCAGAGCCTGGAGCTGAGAGAAGAAGAGGCATGGGGGCCTCCCATGGATGACCTGAGCACTCATCCCTGGTCTCCCATCCAGGTTCTCCCAGATGGTACAGAGCAAGCCCCTGCGTACATCCTGGCAGCAGAAGATGAAGGAACGGCAGGAGAGGAAGCTGGCCAAGGACTTCGCCCGGCATTTAGAGGAGGAGAAGGAGAAACGCCAGCAGGTGAGGGGCCGGCCAACCAGGCTGAGGCTGGAGCTCAGGGAGCTGAGCCGGTGACTGCTGTAATAGGCCTTGGAGGGGGCACCTAACTGCCACAGGGAGGCAGGGAGCCTGGCCAGAAGCAGAAGTCCAGTATGGCCTGCAGGGTGGGAAAGCCCAGTGGAAGGTCCAGTTTGGCCCAGGGCTCTGTAAGAGACTCAAGTATGGGGAGGAGCCCAGGACAAAGTCCCCCTGCTCCCCACCCCCATGGTGGCTCTCACTGCTGATAGCAGCATTTGGTGAGATGGGCTTCAGGGTCCGCACCTCCATAGGAGAAAGGCTTATCCCTCGTACTGTGGCCATCATTCTCCAAGAAACAGCTACCACTTATCAGCAAGGTGGGTGCCTGTACTTCCCTCCAGCTTGCTCCCTGACACTCATCCCCAGGCCAGAAATGCCCCTTTAGAGGTTCCCATCGACCCCTTCCAGTCTCCAGGAAGCCCCAGCAGGCAGCACGCCAGGCCTGGGGTTGTCAGGGATGTTACTTGCCTAGTGATCCCAGGGCACGGGAGAAGTCAAACACCTCACCCTGAACCTGGCCACCGAGGGCAGGGGCTAGGCCAGTACGTTCAGTCCTCCATCCCCTGCTTTGAGTCACCCCACCAGTCCAGCCTGTGGCTGAGGCCCTGCAGACTGTGGCTGCTGCTGTGTGCCGACTCCTTATCATACTTCCTGTGTGGCCCTGACTCCCTCTTGGGCAAGACCCGACTTCTTGTCACCGCCCCCCAGGAGCGCCCCCAGCCCAACCCTTCCCCCAACGGGAGCCCATATCTTACTTCTCCTTTCTCCTCCTCTGGGGCCCAGGCCACCTCTGCTCTCCTGACCATGCCGTGGCCTCAGGCCCTACCAGGGACAGCAGGCACCGCACTTCCCATTCCCGAGAAAGACTCCACCTAGATCCATCTTTGAAGTGTCCCCCCTGGGCCGGGTACCTGACACACAGAGAGGTTCAGCAGCTTGGCCAAGGTCACCCATTTGGAAGTAGCAGAGGCAGGACTTGAGTCAGGGCCAGACAGCTCGGGAGCCTCTTCCCTATGGCCTCCACCCCTCCCAGCCCCACACCTGGGCAAACCTTAGGGACCCTGTGAGGGTGGGAAGGAGGAAAGAGACCACTGTGTATGCCCAAGCTTCCAGGTGGGGGGAGCCACCTGTGTCTCACTGCCCCCTACCCACCATCCTATCTAGGCTACGTGACCAGGTGCCCAACCTCTTGGCTGCAGTCAGGAACTTCCCACCACAGTGGGCCTCTGGTTCCAGGGGCACAGGCATATCTCCTTGCTGGCCCTCCCCGCACATACCACCAGGAACAATTGAACTAAGGTGAAGGTCTTTCCTCTCCTTGGGAACTCAGCCAGCTCTGACTCTTCTGAGACCTAAGCAACCAGGGCTGTCCCAGCTCCCAGACTCAAATCCTCATCCCCCTGTGTGTTCCAGGAGAAGAAACAGCGCCGGGCTGAGAACCTGAAACGCCGCCTGGAGAATGAGCGGAGGGCAGAGGTTGTCCAAGTGGTGAGTGTTGTCTTGCTCACGGGGATCTGAACCGCAGCCAGGCTGGGCACTGTGTTCGAGATGCCTCGACACCCCTGCCTCGAGACCTCTCCTTGTTCTGTGATCCAGACCCCTGTGGGGCAGCCTCCCTTCCCCCTGGGGCACAGGGCAGAGACTACAACCTACTAATGCCCTCTTCTCACACCACCCCCAGATCCGAAACCCCGCCAAGCTCAAGCGGGCAAAGAAGAAACAGCTTCGCTCCATTCAGAAGAGGGATACGCTGGCGCTGCTGCAGAAACAGCCGTCCCAGCAGCCAGCAGCCAAGATTTGAGCTCAGGACAACCCAGAAGTCTCCTGTGACCAACCGCTATGTCAGACTCGGCACTTGCCGGGCCAGTGGTCACACGCCTCTGTGGGATGTGGTACTCCAACACTAGTGCCACCCTCCTCCACCCCAGAGAGGCTATAGGCCTTTGAGGGCTCTCAAGCCCTAGGAAGCCAGGAGCCTGGCAGAACTAGAGGAGGGAACAGGTTCAGCCCACCCCTGCCTCCTTCCTCTTTCATCAAGTGCCTTACAACCACAAAGAGTCAGTTCTCTGGTTCCTTGGGAGCTGACAGCTGGAGGGTGACTCTTCAAAATGTGTATTTCTGTCTCAAGGTCACAGGTTCGCCCCTGACCAGGAGACTGCAGTCAGGAACCAGTTCCCCTTGCACCATCCCAGAGGCTGCCTTGGGCATCTCTGCAGCCCACTGACCCTGTCACCCAGCTGTTGGAACCCGGTTTCCCCGAGTTTTCAACATGGAAGGGTGAAGGAGGTTGCGGGGAATGACGTTCCCCGCCCCCCCAGCGCGCTCTCACCTCTCTTGGACTGTGAGAAGGCTACCTGGGCATCTGATTCACTCAGACCATTCAGTCTGTAATAAAAATATTTATTGAACACCCATTGTGTACAGGCACAATTCTAGGTATGGGGAATACAGACAGAGGCCCCTGCCCACAAAGGGGCATTTTTCATTCTGATGGAAAAAAACCTAATAAACAAGGAATAGTATTGTGTATCAGACTGTGAGAAGTGCTACAAATGAAGCAGGGGAGGGTCGCAGGGAGTGTGGCAAGGTGATAAGATGGGTGTGTGTTCAGTCTGCTGAGCCCCTGCTGCGGAAACCGTAAGCTGGCCGCCCGCCTTCAGGCCCCCAGCCAGGAGTGGCTCAGGCAGCACTGGACCCAGACCCCAAGAACGTCTCTCCCTCCACTCTTCTACTAGCATTTCACCCACCAGTTACTGGCCACAGCTCTGCACCAGGCCCCGGGACAGACCCGAGTGCAGCGCTCTTTGTCCTCTGGTGCGTGGTGGGTAGAGGAAACCTGGCGCAGTGGATGTGCTAACAAGGGAGGCCCAAGGTGGCCGTCACATCCACGCCCTGGAAGGGACAGCCACCCAGCCCCTACGTGGTTGGGACGCAGGTGTTGGGAACATGAGGATTACCAGCGTTGCCCACGGGGCATCCCATGGAATACCGGCCTGTACATGTCATGTGCTGTGGTCTCGGAGGCTGCTGCGCACACTCAAATACTAAGAATGAGAAGACCTTCAGCAGAGATGCCCGCTGCACTTGGATTAGCCGAGGCTGACCACGGTACCTTCGATACCTTATAAACCCCTTGGGTGGTGCGGGGTCAGAAGGGTAGAGATATGGGGCCCCTTACAGCCAGATCTTCAGTACCTTGGGTATGTCCGGGGGGGGGGGGGGGGGGCGCTTTGCACTTACTAAGGGACGATGGAACCTCGGCATGCACAGCAGTGAGTATGCAGACCCTGCACTTTGGGCTAGTGGCCCGGCCTGTGTGTGCCTCAGTTGGATCATGAGTAGAAGTTGGGGCTGACAGAACCCGTCCCTGGGATCGAGCATCTCAACAAACGTGGGGTAGGTGACTGCGTGACAAGTTAGACCAGACCAGTGCTTCCCAAACCTTTGTCCCGGTTTGCTACTCCGAAACGCAATGGCTGGTTTCCTGTGAAGATCTTTACCTCCTTCCCCCTCCGACCATCAGGCGGAGCTGAGCCCTGAGCCCCAGGAAGGGGTGGCCACCCCTCTCAAGTCGGAGCAATCTATGGTTTCCCGCCTGCGCTGGTCCCTGGGGTCCGCTGACCAGCAGCGCTCACTTCGCCTCCTGGGAGCTCGGTGAAGTGCAGAATCCGGGCGCCCGCCCTGGGCCCTGACGGTTCTAGATGGGACGGAGGCCCCGGAGGCGCGTTGGGCCGCGGAGCCCGGCTCGCCTGCCCGCCCCCGGGGCGCTCTTGTGCCCGGTCGCTGCGCTCTACCCCGACGCGGTGCTCAGCGCCCGGTTCAGGGGGCCCCTCTCGTCCTGGGACCTGGACCGGGCCCTCTGCGCTGACCGCCCGCGGCCGCCCTGCAGCCAGGCAAGCAGGCGTGCGGGCCCGGACGGGGGCGGTGGCGCGCGGGCGCCGGGGGCCTGGCGGGGCCCAGAGGAGCGGCGGCGGCGCCCGCTGCCCGGGCCGCCCAGCTCGCTGTCGTCCAGCAGCACACTCTCCAGCACGCTCCGCAGCGAGCGCCGCAGTTTGCGCAGCACGTCGGGGCAGGTGAGCACGTAGAGCAGCGGGTTGATCACGCTGTTGAGGAAGGCCAGGCTGGTGACGAAGGGCAGGCCGCGCCACACGAGAGGCCGCAGCGAGGGGTCGGCGTGCGCGCGGGCCTCCAGCAAGCTGAACACGTGGTAGGGCCCCCAGCAGAGCGCGAAGGCCGCCACCACGGCCGCCACCAGGCGCACGAAGCGGCTGGGCCGCCGGCGGCCGCGGTGACACAGCTGCGCGCTCACGAGAAAGTGGCTGGAGGCGATGATGGCCAGTGGCACGACGAAGGCCACCAGGAACTTGCTGACGGCCAGGGCTGCCTGGCGCGTGTTGCACGTGGCGTCGCGGTCGGGCCCCGGGTTCAGAAGCAGCACGTTGTAGTAGCACATGATGCGGCCGTCGAGCCGCGGGATGGTGTCCCGGAACACGAAGTAGGGCACAGTGTTGAGCACCGCCAGCGCCCAGAGCCCCAGGCAGACCCTGTGGGCCATGGCGACCGTCCGGTGGTTCTGCGCCCACACTGGCCGCACCACCTGCAGGCAGCGGTCCAGGCTGATGGCGCTGAGCAGGAAGCCGCTGGCGAACATGTTGAGGAAGAAGATGGAGGAGTGCAGCTTGCAGAACGTGGTGCCCAGCTCCCACGAGTGGCCCACCGCCAGGAAGTACGTGAAGAAGGGCAGGGTGGCGGTGGCCAGCAGGTCCGACAGCGCCAGGTGCAGCACCCAGGTGGTGACCACGGTCTGGCGCATGCGGCAGCCCACCACGAAAAGGATGAGTCCGTTCTCCGTCAGGCCCAGCAGCGAGGCCAGCCCGTGCAGCAGCACCGAAGCGTGGTCCATGTAGCGCATGCTGGAGTTGCTGTGGCTTTGGATGCGGCTCATCTGCTCCAGGATGGGGCAGAGGGGCTTCAGGGTGGCGTTGGCCGACATGGCAGGCTCTGTGGCGGAGAGAAGGGGCTCTGAGGTAGGTGGCGCCTGGCAGCTGGGGACCCCCTCCCCCAGGACGTTGGAATCCCACCCGTGAACTGTAGAGATGAAGCCTGGAGGGTGGGGACAGGGGGAGGGATCAGGGAAATTGAGCAAAGACGGTAAGGTGGGGGGAATTACATCCCAGCTGCACACACACACACACACACACACACACACACACACCCCGCTCACTGTGCAAACTCGGGCAAGCCATTTAACCTTCCCGAGCCTGTTTCTTCGTCTGTGACGTGGATGTCAGCTCATAACCGGCCCTAGCTCCTAGGGCTGCCGGGCGTGTCCGGCCAGTTTACAGACATGAGCACTGAGAGCGGAACCGGCGCGCAGAAAGCACCGCATCGATGTTGAGATTACTTTAGTATATGTACGCCTGAGCGAGCACGGCGTTGAGATCGCTATTCCGCAGGCCCCCTCGGGTCACATGGAAACGGATACAAAGCCAGGCCACGCAGGATTCCTTTTCCCCATCCCTGCAGCGTTCCCCACCTGAGATGTCAGCTGGCCTGGGGAAGGGGAGTGGGAGAAGCCTGTGCCTTTAAGGGACGTGCCCTCCCTGCCTGTCCCACGCTCAGATCTTGGCTCTGCAGCTTCTCCAGTTGGCCCTTTTCTCCCACAGCAGGGGTAGGTTGGGTGTGTTAGCCTTGAACTGTGGAGCCAGCCCCTACTCTGGTAGTTGGAGAGGAAATAAGATAAGAGAGAGGAGAGAGCTGGGCATGAGGAACTACCAGACTAGGGCCCTGGAGGCCCAATAGGGTTAGAGAACTGTCCCCTACCCGGGGAAGCCGAGCCCATGTGCCGGCTCCCCACTCCTTGGGGAAGCCCAGCCTGCTCATCTATTTGCTCAGCGACTCACTCATTCAGCAGATATTAACTGAGCAACTTCTCAGGTAAATGCTGGGGAAGCCAGCGTCTGACAGATGTGCACACCCACAGCCTCCTCAAAAACCCAAGACCACCGGATGCAAAGCTGGTTGAGACTGGGGAGAGCAGAGGGGAGGCTGCAGGCAAGAATTAGGGAACTAGGGGCTAGGCAGCAGGGGTTGGGGACTCAGATTGTTCTGGGGCCCCACGATGTGCCAGCGACTCCAGTAGGCCCCTTACGTAGGTGCTCTCTGGCTCAGGACTCGAGAAGAAAGGCTCAGAACTTCACTCCATCTCATTTTACAGGGGAGTAAACTGAGACCCAAGCCACCCAAATAACACTGGCAAGTAGAGGAGCAACTGTTTAGGGCTCAGCCTGTCCTCTTCCCTGCATTCCTGCTATAAGGGAGCTTCGATGGAGGAAGAAGCAAGGGAAGTGGGGGATGGTCTTTAGTACTCACATTTCCAGGGGAAACACTGTTGGCTAAGATGAGGAAATCCGCACTTTTCTCCAGGTACTGCGGTCCTTTGTGAGGTGAGGCCCCTGGGAATCAAACTAGACTCTTCCAGGCAGATGAGCCCTTGGAGCTGGAGACCGCAGGTAGGTAGGTGAGTGGGGAGCAGCGGGGCCTGTGCTCCCTGAGAATGCTCATGCTTCCCAAGCTTTAGAGTTTGCAGAGTGACTCTGCAACACGGTGATCATGTGAAACCCCGTGTTTCAGAGGAGTTAACTAAGACTCAGAAACATAGCAACTTGCCCATCGTGGCTCAGCAGCAGCAAGCAGCTGGGACTCCACCCAGCAGACAAATGAGCACTATCCCCTCTCTGCACCAAGACATTCCCTTCAGCAGCCCCTTGGCCAGGTCTCGTGGGGACACCGAGAACACAGTCCTGCTACACCCCCAGGACCCATCCAGTTTGATCTTTCTGGCTGCATGGAGACAGCCCACTGAGATCCCCAGGGAACCCAGCAGCTAGGATCCTGCTCTGGTGTGGGTTAGGGGTAGAGAACGCAAGCTTTTCGAGTCGGTTACCCTAAAACTGCTCCTGTAATGCTCCCACCCACACTGCCTGTGTGGTTTCCATGCCCTTCCCTTCTTCCAGCAGCTTGTCCCCCCTGGTCTTTGGTAAACCCGACTCTCTGCTAGCTGTAAGGAGCTGCTCCCCTGGCAAAACTGTGCCTTCCTTTATGGGTTCAGAGGGCACTAAGGCTGCCCACCCCTCTGCCATCACTTCCTTACCTGGGCACAGAAGGAGCACAGGTTTCCAGCCCTGGAGACAGTCCGCTCCCCTTGGCAGCCGGATGAGGAGGTGCTGTGGCACCAGGCAGGCAGAGGCAGGGGAGTGAGGCTGAGGGAGGAAATGGCTATCCGCCCCAGAGTGTGTGTGTGTGTGTGTTTGTGTGTTTAGGGGTGGGGTGGGGAGGCGGGGACAGCAGAGGGTGAGTTGTCACGCTGGTATTCTAGTAACGTTAGTCTCCATCAATGAGAAAGGGACAGAACTGCTGGCAGCCCCTGTGCACCCCTATCCCCTTCCACAAGAGGCTTGCAGAAGCCCCAGGGTGGTGCGGGTGCGTGTGGGGGAATGGAAGTGTGCATGAGGGGCTGTGATCGAGGCGGCCGCCGTGTAGGGAAGGTGGACGAGGCAGAGGACATCTCGTGCATGCGTCCACTGGCCTGGGCTGCCCTCTCCTGACCCCAGAATCCTCAGGAAGGCAGGGTCAGCAGTGGGGAGAGCAGAAGGCAGGCCACCCCTGCAGCCCTAGCTGGGAGCTAAGCCACTTCCCCTTGCAGGGCCCCGGTTTTGCCGTCTGTATCCCCAAAAAGCTTGGCAGCTTGAACCTCGCTCAGAGTGCCAGGCACACAGTCAGTGCTCATGGAAAACAGGTCTTTTCTCCCCTGGGGGGGAGGGGGTAGAGGCTGTAGGGCAAGGGCAATACAGCTTTGATTTAAAATGGGCTCAGAGCCCTAAGATGAGCTTACAGAACCATCCGAGTTTGCATTTAGTTGTTCTCCAGGTCTTCAAGGACCCAGCCTCCTGGGGTCAGGAACCATTCATTCAAGCTTAGCGTCCCAGCACCTCAGAAGTAAAACTGAGTAAACCAAATCTAAAAACTCAGTGCCTCCACATCAAGGCAAGGGCACTCCCTCCCAGGGGATTGACTCTGCAGGAATCTTCCACTTAGACCCAGGCTCCATCACGGGGCCTGGCACTTAATCAACTTGCGGAGAACCTGCGATCCTGACTGAAGAATGGGTGAAAACCTGTGACCTTTTGACAAGGGTCACATTTTTTTATGGCAGCCCAAGACGGCAGATCATTAAGTGACTTGATTATCCAGAGTATCATGCTGGGAAGTCTCCTTTCCTGTAGGTCACGGAGGGCCTGGTCTTCCCAAGACGAGTGCCGAGTGCCGGCAGCCCTCCCTAGAAAATGGGCAGATGTTTCCATCCTGCTTTGGAGAAAGTGCCCCCGCCCCACCCACCTCCACCCCCAACCTGCAGGCCCACAGACATCTTCCGAGGCCGGGCAGTCAGTGTAGTGTGGTGGCGAGCTCAGGGAGTCTGGCCAGAGTGCCTGCGTGTGGATCTGGCTCTGCCACCCCCGAGCTGTGTGACCTTGGGCAAGTGACTTCACAAGCAGTCAAGTAGAATTTTGAAGAGGGACTCCTTCTGTACAGCCCCTGCCCCAAAACGCAAGGATTGGTGCACAGACTGCTCCTGGGGCTGAGAAAGAGTCCCCCCTTCCTTCCTGTGGGCACATTTCGGCAGGGGAGTGTCAGGCTTGAGCCCCCTCTCAGGACCACAGCCCTCCCTTGCCTCCTCCATCCGGCACCCTTGTGCAGTGAACATCTGCACAACCTCCTGCAGCAGCCCTGCTAATGGCCTCCTTACCTGACACCTCTACTCCTCTGACCTTTCCCCAACTCCTGTTGCCAACCCTGCAATCCCTGTGCTGGCTCCTGAGGAGTCACTTATGAAAGTTGCTAAAACAAACAAAAGTCGTCCAGATGTGCAAGACCCTAAGACAGTTTCTTTCTTTCTTTCTTTTTGTAGATTTTTTTTTTATTGGAGTTTGATTTGCCAACATATAGTATGACACCCAGTGCTCATCCCGCCAAGGAGGCAGTAACGTTGGTTCTTTTGGCCCCTCGGCTACACTCCCACGGGGGAGATGGACCTTTCTGCATTCTTCCCGGAGTGGAGCCGCAGTGCCACGGTCCCTGGGTCCCTGCGTGTAGGATGTTGGGACCGGGAGGCAAAAGCATCAGGAACGAGGAGCCAGCGTCTGCCCCTCAGAGAGCGCCTTGGGGGTAGACAGAAGCAAAGAGGGGAAGGGAGCCTTAGGTGGGGCTTGCTGGCTGGAAGTAGGGACCAGGGGCCCCAGTGACCAGGCATCAAGAGCTCAGGATGGGTTTTAGGAGAGAATCCAACCGGAGAACCTTGTAGAGCCTTCCACAGTGTCAGGCTGGTGTTGCCAGGAGGAGGACCCCAGGACTGCTGAGGGTCCTTCAAGGAGGGTAGAGTCTGGTAGAGGGTGACTAGGGTCCTCTGGGAAGTGCCTGAAACAGGACAGACCAGCAAGTCTCAGCTCAGCTGAGCACACATCGGGCCTCCCAGAGGGCAGGTCAAGCCCAGGGCCTCTCCCCCAGAGGGTCACATTGCATTTCTGTCAGGCTCCCAGCAGCCCCCGGTACTGAAGAGAGCGTGGAGAACACTGATCCCCCCAGAAAGGAGAGTCAGAGTCCTTAGGCCTGGGGTGCTGGGAGCAGAGAGCAGCAGCTCCACACGGGAGAGCTGCTCACTGCTACCCAGGGGCTTTCCTGAATGCCTCCCCTCCCCGCTGTGAGTGTCGGGATGCTGAGCCCAGCACCCAGCCCAGAGCTGGCCACCGAGGGATGATGCAAGAGCCAGCTGCCACTTAGTTATTTTAGTGCACTGGGTTTCCATGTCAACCTCTTCCTGACTCTGGACATTACATTTGCATCTTCCACCTCCGCATTTGCTGCAAACTTGATTTTGGGAGCCAAGAAGGCCGTGCTAAGAAGCAACCCGCAGAACCTCTGGGCTCCAGGCGGTCAAGGCGGGAATGGTCATTGTCATGGCAGCCATCTGCAGCGATGCTGACTTGTGGGCCCCAATGGGGCTGTGCTTCCCCGGATAGAATGTGTGGGAGCCCAGGGAGGGGAGAGGGGCCCACCTGAGGGTATAGAGATTCAGGAGCCTCACTCTCAGGGAAGCTGGTGTCCCCACCTGAGGAGTGGGGATGTAGCTGCCCACGGGGCCACATGGGGTGGGCTTCTCCGAGCCCTGGGATGAGCGGCTGGGGAAAGGTGGGGGGTCTTCAGCCCAGCCCTGGCCACCTGTCCAATAACCCCTCCCACCCACCCTGGGCACAGGCCCGAGTCCCTGAAGCACAAGCTTCTCTGTGGCCTGAAGCTTGCTGTCCCAGCCAGTGAGAGCAGAAATCAGGTCCATCTCTGTGATCTCAGCCATTGCAGGCAGGGAGACAAACCCGAGCCCAGCAGACTACTCCTGGGTCTCTGCAGCCTGTGGGAGGACACCAGCGCCTGCACCTTCCCCTCATCCCCAGCATCCCCGTCATCTCCAGCCACCCCAGCGCCTTTACACGGCTGCTGGGTGGAATCCCTTAGTCCTCTCCCCTGCCCCATCCTGCAGTCCCTCTTTCCCAGACGCTGAGTGTCTCAGGCTCCCAAGAGGTTGCTTATGACATCACACATGGTTTAACCAGCGGTCCAGGGAATGGTCCCCAAGGGAACGCATCCCCCAGCTTCTTCCCGTTTCTCCCCACCTTTCTCCCCCTGCTCCTACCTTAGGAAGTAGACTTCCTTTTTCCTTTCTGACTTTTTTACAGAAGTTCATCAAACAGGAAGTGAGAGGCATAGCAGGAAGCAGGTAGAACCTGCCCTAGACTCCACCAACCCCCTTGCCCAGGAGGCCCTGGCGTCGCCCACAAGCAGCAGGGAGGCCATGTGACTTGACCTCGCGGAAAGCCTAGATGGAGCTCGAGAGGAGGCCTAATTCTGTGTTGGCCATTAAGGCGCTGGGTGGTCTGGTCCCAGCACCTCTCCCCTTCTGTTTCTGGCACTCCCCAGTCATAGCCCACATCCATTGGTATTTATCAGCACCTCCCAACACCCTGTGCAGGCCAGGCTATCTCTGGGCTCTTCTTATACTGTTTGCTCCCAGCTTGAGAATACTGTGGAGGCCGAGAAAATTAAGGCCATTCTGCCTCAAGTTTAGCATTAGCACAAGTACAGCCATCTCAGGCCCCTGTGAATAAGAGCTGAACTTTACAGGAAAAACCACAGAACGCCCTTGACAGAGACTGAAAGTCCCGTATTGGAATGAAAACAGCGCTTAAGAAATTCTTCCATCCCTTCTGAAAATCCCCTAGACCAGCCCATAAAAACCCTGCTGTAACCCACCTCGGGGTCCAAGTCCCTGCTCCGCTGTGTCGGGTGCACTTGGAACCCAAGCCCGAGCTTGTAAATAAACCCTCGTGTGTTTGCATCGGTGTCGGCTTCTCGGTGGTTTCTCGGATTCACAATCTTGGGCACAACAAGTACTAGTTTGTCCCCCTATTCACCCTTTTAAAACCCCGCCCAGAGGTCACCTCCTCTGGGAAGCCTTTGCTGATCCCCTCAGACCCTACCTCCCATTCCTCGCTCCCGCATCCCTGCCTCACTTTCTATACTGCCTTGTTGCCCTCTGTGCTGACTTTCTCACTCAGCTGCTCCACCACCCTCACGACTTGAGGACAGAGACTGTTCCTATTTCATCAGCTCCTCACTAAAGCCAAGCAGAGGGCCTGATGTGTGCAGGGGCCCCAGTGAATGTCCGCTAAACAGAATGAATCTCTAGTATTGGCGGGTAGACATAGGGTGACCCGTTCTGGATGCGTCCTTGCCTGTGTCCTAATGCCACTCACTCTGACTGTTCTCCCCCATGGTGGGCACCACACAAGAACTTCCTGTTATTGTTGATTCTCTCAGGCCCATACATATGCCTGTCAGTCCCTGTAAAACCTGCCTTCGTGGATTAGCACCCTAGGGCTGCCATAGCAAAATACCACTGGCCTGATGGCTGAAAACAACAGAACTGTGCTGTTCCTTCATTCTGAAGGCCCGAAGTCTGGCATGTAGGACTCAGCAGGACCATTCCCACTAAGGTCCCAAGGTAAGGCTCTTCCCTTGCCTCCTTCAACTCTGGTACCCCCCAGGGCTCCTTCCCTTGGCGCTACATCCCTGCAGGCTCTGCCTCCACTTCATATGGTCTTCTCCCCATGTGTCTCTCCTAAGGGCACTGGCCACTGGATTAAGGCCCTACCAACAAATCCATGACGATCTCACGGAGATCCTTAACTCAATTTTATCTGCAAAGCCCCTTTTTTCCAAACAATGTCATTTTCCCAGTCTCCAGGGGTTACAGTGTGGACATACCCTCTGAGGGCCACACCACTCACCCCAGTACACGTAGCAGTATCTCACATCTCACATTTATGGGGTGCTTACTGTGTGCCAGGTAGCTAGCTAAGCACTTTGCCTGATAAGCTCATATAAACCTCATAACCACCCTTGTCTTTCCAGCCGGAAGAGGCCCAGTCCTCCTCCCTGGGGCACCCTCTCTCTGTCCCTGGCTCTCACAAGCAGGCAGAATGGGGACTCACTCAGGGAGCCCTTCAGGCTCTCGGCACCCACAAGTTGATCTTGTTCCTAATTCCATCCTACAGAAAGAAATTGAAGCCCCACTTTAAAAACAAGAAAAAAAGAAATGTAAAAAGCTAAGAGATAGACAAACAGGTTTAGAAAGAGGCCAAGTGGGAAGCCAAGATCCCAAGTCAGGTCACTCTGATCTGACCTTCTTTCCTCAGCAATCAAAACAGTGGTGGCTTGTATTGCTCTTGTACGCCAGCGATGCAGCTGCCCTCCGTGGGTCTTCTTACTTCATCTTCACAGCAAGCCTACAAGGCAGGCACTGTTCCTGGCCCGCGCCGTTACACAGATGAGAAAATCGAGTCAGTGAGTGGGTGATTTTTCCAAGGAAGCTGGGGGATGCGTTCCCTTGGGGACCATTCCCTGGACCGCTGGTTAAACCATGTGTGATGTCATAAGCATCTGGTGGGGTGAGCCGAGGAGCTGGCATCCTTCTCCGGCTGATGAGCTCTAGTGCCGGTGAGCTAGGGCAAGAATCGGAATCCTAACCAAGTGTTCAGGGCTCCCCCTCCCCACCTTCCAGGACAGTTTGGCACAACTTTTCTCAAAGGCATCCTTCTGGGGGCACCTGGGAGGCTCAGTGGTTGAGCGTCTGCCTTCACCTCAGGGCATGATCCTGGGGTCCTGGGATCGAGTCCCACATCGGGCTCCCCACAGGGAGCCTACCTCTCCCTCTGCCTGTGTTTCTGCCTCTCTCTATGTCTCTCATGAATAAATAAATAAAATCTTTTAAAAAAAAACAAAATATAAAAACATCCTTCTGCCCTTACCCATTAGGAAGTTCCCTTGTTTTTTTCTTGCCTTTCCAGGCCCTTAGGAGACACGCTGCCCTCACGCACATGGAGCTTTCTGTGTATCTAGTTTCATCCCCACCATAATCATTCCCATTCCTACGTTACAGATGGCAGAAGGTCCTTTCACTCCTGAGCAGCAGAATAGAATCCAGGTTCTCAGCTCCTCTGGCTGGGGCTCTCTCCGCCGCCTGAAACTCCCACCGCTGCCCTCAGCAAGAGCTCTGGGCTACAGCAGGACACAGGCACAGGGGGAAGGGATGATAGAGCCGGGAAACCACCACACCTGGGTGAATGTCTGCTGAGGAGCAGGATGGTCGCACACAGGGGTCTCGGAGGGTCTCCCTATCAGGTACTTCCCACGTGCAAAGAGAAACAGTAATGGTACAGCGGAGGCACCCAGCAGACCCCATGTTACCCAAGCATTCAAACTTATCTCCGCACTAATAGGACAAACCAGTACGGTGAGCCTGCTGAGAGAATGTCCTGAGAAGGACACAGCGTCCCTTCCGGGCTATTCCTGCCCGTGAAGGGCACAACTGTGACCCCCCCACTCATATGTGGAAGCCCTAACCCCCAGCACCCGAAAATGGGGCCGTACTTGGAGGCAGGGCCTTAAGAGGTGAGCCTGTGAGGATAGGCTGTAATCCGATCTGACCAGTGTTGTTATAAGGAAAAGAAATGGGGTCTCACAGAGACACGAGGGATGTGTGCACACAGCGGAAAGACCACGTGAGGACAGGGGAGGAGCGGCCCTCTGCAAGTCGAGGAGAGTGACTGCAGAGGAAACCAAACCTGCTGACACCTTGATCTTGGACTTCCAGCCGCTAGAACTGTGAGAAAATGTTTCGATCGTTGAAGCCCCCCGTGTGCCTATGCTATTCTGTTACAGCAGCCCTAGCAAACTAATACGGCTGCCAAGAATGCATAGCCTGAGTCTAATCAGGAGGAAACACCAAATAAACCCATGCAAGGGCCATTCTGTAAAGTGACTGGACTCCTCAAGACATCAAGGGTATGAAGAACAAAGAATGACAGAGGGATGGTCCCAGGCTGGAGGAGGGTAAGGAAGCGTGATCTTGGCCTCACGTTGGATCCTGGTCTAGGAAAAAAGCTTTCTCCTTTGCTGTAAGAGTCATGACTAGGCCAGTTGGTAAATTGAATACGGTTTGTAAATTAGACATTTGTGTTATACCAATGTGGATTTCCTGGTTTTGATCATTTTACTTATATTTTAGGAAGTGCCACACTGCAGTGTTCAGGGTAAGAGGAGAGCCATCTACAGACAGCTCTCAAATGTCACGGAAGAAAGTGTGGATGTGGGTGTCTCTATACATATGGAAAGCAAAAGAACTAAAACAAACATAAAAAGACACTGTTAAAAAACAAAATTCAGTTGAGTAAAGTTTAAACGTCCTATTGGCTTTATGCAGCCATTCATGAGTCAGGCAGCCCTGAGGAGCTGCCCCAAAAGACTTCCACTAGTCGGCTAATTGCAAGGTCACTTTCCTTTAGGGGATGGCAGTGGTCTGTTGGGCAGCAGATTACTAGCCAGTACTAATCAGGGGATTCCTTTTTTTTTTTTTTTTTTTTTTTGACTGGTTTAAGCTTCCATTTCTGGGAGAGCCAAAACTAATTGTTTTATTGACATGGGGCTTAGCATAAGTGACTCCATTAGGGGCCTCTTGTCCTGTTTTTAACAATATTTGAAGGACCTGAGTGAAGGGTATATGGAAAATGTTTTTGGTAAGTCTGAAATGATTTCAAAATAAAAAGTTTAAAGCCTTCCACTGTCCTTCAGGAAAAACCCACCTCAACAGCCCTTACCCCTCTGGGGACCCCAATGAGCCTGAAATCCACTGTTTGCAGCCCTATGCCCTTTTCACCCCAAATTCCCTTCTGCCTCAACAAAGTACTCCCACCACCACCCCTGTGCCTCCTACACGTCTGACTTCCACCACCACCATCCCAGTCTGTGCCTCGCTTGCTCTGTACCCAGGGCGATCCTCCAAGCTTCCCCCTCTTCAGGTCTAATCACAATGAAGTTCAAGCACTAAATCGCGATCATGTAGAATTTGTCACACCCAATCTTGGTCACTGCCCGTCCTTCTGTCCACACTATGAGGCAAGCATTCTCATCCCCAGTTCACAAGCAGGAAGATGATCCCAGAAATGGATGTGCCCCAGCCAAGGCTAGAAGGAGGTAGGGGCTCGATTGGAGCCAGACTTTTTTTTTTTTCCAATATTCATATTTCTTTATAGTAAGAGTCTTATAGCAGAACTGGACAGAGGTAAAGCCCTTATTTTAATACTTAGTGATTATCTTAGATATTTGAGGTCAGAAATACACTTTTTATCTTTTTTTAAATTTTAAATTCAATTAACTAACATATAATGTATTTTCAAAGGTAGAGGTCAGGGACTCATCAGCCTTTTTTTTTTTTAATATTTTATTTATTCATGCGAGACACAGAGAGAGAGGCAGAGACACAGGCAGAGGGAGAAGCAGGCTCCCTGTGGGGAGTCCAATGTGGGACTCGATCCCAGGACCCAGGATCACAACCTGTGCCAAAGGCAGACTCTCAACCGCTGAGCCACCCAGGCGTCCCTCATCAGTCTTATATAACACCCAGTGCTCACTAACTACATCACCTGCCTTCCCTCACGCCCATCACCCAGTGACCCCATCCCCCCACCCCTCTCCCTCCAGCAGCCCTCAGTTTGTTTCCTATAATTAAGAGTCTCTTATGGTTTATCTCCCTCTCTGATTTCATCTTTTCTCTCTTCCCTTAGTGATCTGTTTTGTTTCTTAAATTCCACGTATGAGTGAGATCTCATGATAATTGTCTTTCTTTGATTGACTTATTCCGCTTAGCATAATACCCTCCAGCTCCATCTACGTCATTGCAAATGGAAAAATTTCTTTTTTTTTTTGATGAGTTATAATATTCCACTGTGTATATATCTACCACATCTCCTTTATCCATTCATCTGTCGATGGACATCTGGGCTCTTTCCATAGTTTGGCTATTGTGGACATTGCTGCTAGAAACTTTGGGGTGCAGGTGCCCCTTCAGATCAATACATTTGTATCTTTGGGGTAAATTGCCAGCAGTGCAATTGCTGGGTCATAAGGAACTTCTTGAGGAACCTCCACACAGTTTTCCAGAGTGGCTGCCCCAGTTCACATTCCCACCAACAGTGCAGGAGGGTTCCCCTTTCTCCTCATCCTCGCCAACATCCGTCATTTCCTGACTTATTAATTGTAGCCATTCTGACGGGTGTGAGGTGGGATCTCATTGTGGTTTTGATTTGTGTTTCCCTGCTGCCGAGTGATGTGGAGTATGTTCTCATGTGTCTGTTGGCCACGTGTAGATCTTCAGACTCTTTTTTTTTTTTAATTTTATTTATTTATTCATAGAGACAGAGAGAGAGAAGCAGAGACACAGGCAGAGGGAGAAGCAGGCTCCATGCAGGGAGCCCGATGTGGGACTTGATCCAGTGACCCCAGGATCATGCCCTAGACTGCAGGCAGTACTAAACCGCTGCGCCACCAGGGCTGCCCAGATCTTCAGACTCTTAACGACCAAGCTACATGCTGCCCTACTGCGACTCACGCTCAGTGGGGTTTACTGGCTTTGGCAGAGCCGACTCTGCCAGGCCCGGGGGAGGCACCCCACCAAAATGAGGATAGTGGTAATGAGGCCTTGAGTGAGGCATTGTCACCTGTGAGCCAGCCTTCTTGTGGTTAATAGACTTTTTTCTCAAAACTGTTCCAGATTTAAGCACAGAGGTCCCATGTGCACTGCACCCAGGGTCCCATATGGTGACGCTCACACTCAGGGAGTGTGTTTATTATAGTTAAGGAACCACTGTTGATTCACTGGTATTAACCTAAGTCTGCTTCCTAAGCTTTTACCTACGGTCTGGTTCTGCTCCAGGATCCCATCCAGGAGGCCACGTTATGTTTATCGTCCATCGTTATTTTCCATTAGTAACAGCCACATCCTGTCAATCGTCCTGATGGTCAGGAGAGCCCCACGAGGGGCTACAGTCTGTTTACCAGCCTGTTGCCCCCATCCATCTGCCTGCTCTCAGGGCAGGGACAGCATCACGGCCTCTGGGGCCTGCACAGATGCCCCCAAAACCCAGTTAGTGACCTAACCAGGCCTGCTGCCCACCCCCACAGTCCCTGCAGCTTCTGGTGGCCTGCAGGCCCCAATGCAGGCAGGAGGACCTTGAGAGCCAGCCTGGGCAGGGAGGGGATGATGAAGGACTTGGAACCAGCCCTTCCACCTACCTGCAGCCTCCCCTGTACTAGAAGCCTCTGTCCTCTCCACCTCCCAGCCAGGATCACTCGACTGAGTGGCATCAAGCCCCAGCTGGAAAGCAGGAAGTCAGGGTGAGGGGCAGCTTTTGGGGCAGCCCATCAGAGACCCTGACTAGGAGGGTGCCTTCCCTGGCCTTCAGGGCAGGAATTTCATCAGGAGCCGCTGCAGGCCAGGCAGGGCTCCTCAGGTGGGCCCCCTCTGGCCCTAAAGTTTCCACTGGCCATCTCCCCCTTGTAAGTCCTGGGCCTCACTGGTGGTGAGTGGGTGGGGACTATCATGGTTGCCGTGGGATATCTGATGGCAGGAGCCTCAGCCACAGCCTGGAATTGCTGTGCGGTGCTGTTGCTGACGGCCGCTATCTGCTCCAAGGTGGTAGATGAGTATAGCTGAAGCCTGGCCCCCACTTCCCTGGCCGGCAGTGGGGAGCTGGGATCCTTCCCCTGCAACAGGAACAAGAAGAGAGGCTTCTCAGCCCCCCACTTCTCCCCATGCTAGGGAAGGGGAGAGAGGAAGGGGAGTTGCCAGCCTCAGTTTCCCTGGCCACCCAGGTAAGTGTGCACCGGCCACCTTACTGCAATGCAGGCCTTGATTCAGTAGGCCCCAGGCTCTGCACCTGTAACCGTGCTCAGCTGACGTCAGACCAGCTGGGTGGCAGGGCCCTGGCGGGCATGGCCTACTATGGAGAAAAGGGGGCGGGCTTCAAAGGGAGAATTTGAATCTGCAGCTTCTAAAAGGTTTGTGTTCTTGAACAACTGACCTGACCTCTCTGAACCCCTGTTTCCTTATCTGTAAGATGGGGAAAATGACCCCAACCTTGCCAAGCCCAGGGGGATGCCTGCACCCAGAGAGGTCCCAGGGCTCTGCGCTGAGATGGTGGGTGAGCACCCAGCCCAGTGACTGCAGCAACCAGTTAGCCTGGCAGATGGGTCACAAAATCCCACATCACACACATCCAGGAAAGCTCATGCTCGTGCTTGGCAGGCTCATCCAGGATGAGGATAGCCCAGTTCACGAGAACCCAGCCCGGTGCCTGAGCCCCGACTAACCTTTTCTCTCCACTATTTTCCATTCCTGATTCCTATTGTGTGTTGTTCCTGAGGCACCGTAGCTGGAAAGATCCTAAGACCAGCCCAAGCTGTTCTCTTACAGATGTAGAAACAGGCCCGGAGGGGAAGGGGCTTGCCCAAGGACACACAGGAAACCAGGAGCCAAGCTAAGGCTGAAGCCGGCGTTGCCTGCTCCCGAGTGGGGTTTCTCAGCGGATCTCATAGCCTCTGGCTTCACCCTTAAAGCTCCTGAAGCTTCCCTGCCATCTGTCTCTCCCCAGCCCCAGATGAACTTGGGAACCAACGTGAAGTAAGCAACTGCTCTGCCTGCTACCACTGGGTCACTGCCAAGCCCCTGGGACCTGCTGTTTCTCTGCCTCCTGTGCTGCAAGAGGTGGGGATGGCTTATGCCCGGCGAGGGTGGAGGGGGCAGCCCACAGCTCCACAGCTGGGAGCCCGTTTGCCCAGGCACAGTGTCAGGCTGCAGAGGGAGCTCACAGCTGATTGCTGCTCTCCTCACACCTGCCTTTTGGCTGGAAGGTTGCGGGTGGGGGAGGGGCCGGGGGAGGGGTGGTTGCTGAATCCTGGGTGCAGGTACTTCCCAGGACCAGCCCACAATCCCAGTTCTCGGCCTGACCCCCAGCTGGTCTCTTGCTGCTCTTGCCTCTGCCTGGAATGCTGGGTGGACTCCCCTAGTTGCTCTCCTGGGTCCCCCTCTTCCCTACAGGACAGGCACTTCCACCTGAGGGTGTTCGTCGAAGTGGTCCTGCCCAATGGCCACGTTGCTGGAACACAAGAAGTCACTCTGATTTGTCCTAAACCTGGCCACGCCTGGACTCTGGCCCCCTGCCTGGCGCCATAGGCATGGGCTTCTCCCTTTCCACCCCTCGTGCCCAGCCCCTCCACCCCACCCCAGGGCACGGCTTTGTCCGCTCAGCCCCTGCCTTGCTGACCCTCGGACCTGGACCCACCACCCAATCCCACCCAGGCTCAACCCCAGTGGGGCACCCTGGAACGCAGGGGGTTGACAAGCTACCCCACGCAGGTACATAGGCCTCCTCTGTGAGTACATACTGCGTCTGGGCTTTCTGGAACGGCGAGTGACCCCTTCGCCCTTGACCGGGCTGAGGAAGCCAACTCCCTCCATGTCCGTGGCCTGCGTGGCCATTTCCTATGTCCTCCCCCTTCAGTCCCTTCCCCAGGTCGGCCTCCAATGCAGGACCAGTGTCGGGTGGCCTCCAGGCACTTCCCCTGCAGAGTAAGGAGAGGTTCCAAGGAAGCCTGTCAGCAGGCTGGTTGCTGCTATGACAACAGCGGAGGGGTTCCCCGTTACTATGGCAACATAGGAATAGCTCTCCACACCTGAATCCTGAAGGGTACAGGGCTTCCCCCAGCCCCTCCCCTAGCGCCAGAGCTGTGTCCCTCACACCTGCTTTTAGGAGAGCCTGAGCCCCAAAATGGCTGTAAAGGGGACCTCTGGATGGGGTCCAGAGGAGCTGGACGGCCCGGAACCAGAAACAAATCTGTCTTTACATGCAGTCCTCTATCTTCAGTCTACAGCATCACAGTTGTTGGTTTGTTTGGTTTTTTAAGTTTTGTTTTGTTCTGTCTTAGTAATCTCTACACCCAACCTGGGGCTCGAACTCATGACCCCAAGACCAAGAGTCTCACGCTCTTCCAACTGGGCCAGCCCAAGGCCCCTGGAACAGTCCAGTTTACAGATAAAATCCTACTTCTTTAGTTCATTTTTGTTGTCATGAGGAGAAAACCTGGTCCATCGAGGGGTCACTAGAGCCAACGCCGGCACAACGAGCAAGGAAGAGAACCCAGATCTCCGAAGTCCCAGGGCACTTCAGTACGGTGGCCCAGCCTGCCCCCCGTGTCTGGGCTGCACGAACACTAGCCCCGAGCGCCTGATAGGCCTCTTTGATATGCCTTTGTCCCAGCAACTGTTCAGTGCTTCACCGGACAGTTTGAGCAGGACAAAGTGGCCACTTTGTCCTGGCGGTACCCCAAGAAACAGCCTTGGCACACGGGATCACGCTGGCCCATATCCACATGCTCTACACCCCCTCCAGCTGCTCCCAGACTGGAGCTGGGGTCTTTCGTGTTCTTCCACTTCCTGCTCACCCACTGTGGGCCACAGTCCAGGTAGGAGGGGGTGGCCATGGGCTGGCACCCAGGACCTCCCCCTTGGGGGGCCTCACCCAGCTGTCATCCCCCCCAGGTGGCCGGCAACCAGCTTGTCCTTGGGAACCAGCTGGTGTCTGACCTTGACGTCCGAATGGGCCACAGGGCTCCGTCATGCAGGATGGCACCTTCTGTGAGGGGGAGCCTGCTGAGAACAGGCCACGCTGTGGGCCTGGGTGTGAAGGGGGCGCAGGTGAGTTTAGGACAGGTTTTGGAGCCATCTGAGCTGGGGTCCCAACTCTGTTAGCTGCTGTGTGGTCTCAAGAGAGCCCTTGGGCACTTCCCTGGCCTCCCCTACCAGACAGGGGGAATGGCCCTGCCTCAGGTCTGATGGGGGGGGGGGGGAGTCTGCCCACACCTGGCAGGCAGAAGCTACCACAGTGGGCGAGTAAGCTGGGGTCCTCAGGACCATTTGCCTTTGTCCCTCCAAGAACCATGCTCGGAAACTAAGCCGCAAGCATCCCCCTCAAGGCCCATGGAGACAGCGGAGGCTGTGAGTGTGGTTGTAGCTGCCTCTTCCTTTCAGAGGTCACGAAGCCACAGATGAGGCAGGAGATACCTGGGCGGAAGCTCTCTGGGGCTGTGCTGGAAGCAGGAGCTGAGGGAGGGCCTCTGGTGGAAAGGGGCCCCTGGGACCTGCAGACTGTGGTGGCAGGAGCACCCCGGTACCTAGGATGCCACGGGGGGTGCCCCAAGGGCACCTGTGCTTGTCCCACCTGCCTTTGGAGTACAGGGGCCCCAGCACCAACTCTTAGCTGCTCACCCTGTCAGGTAGACCTAATACTTCTGTACGAAAAATGTCCTGTGTGACCCCAGCTGGGTGCCAAGGTGTCTTTCTCCCCACCTACCTGCCACGAGGGCCAGGAGGGTTGCCCGTGTGCCGGCCCAGATGTCTTTTGCTTTAAAATCCTAAGTACCTACGGGCCAGGGGTGGGAAGGATGCACCTGCAGCCCTGTAGACCCTGGGATTTATGAGCTGGGGGAGCTAGCCAAAACTGAACTCGGCTCCAGGGCTGCCCAGGGGAGGAGCGTGACGGGACACCTGCTGTAGCTGGCAGGGGTAAGCGGACAGCTCCTCGGACCAGGCCTTCAGGTGCATGCCAGGCCCAGTCTCTAGCTGCAGGGCGTCTTCCCCATGGACCGCCTCTCAGGTAAAGGGAGAGCGCTTAGGAGCCAGAGGTAAAGGGCGACGGGGATAGCGTGAGGTCAGCTTCCCAAGCAGAACACGGTGTGCTGGGCATGGCCCTGCACTTGAGAGTGTGTGGCATCACGTAGGCTAGCAGGCAACCCCAGTCCCCATGGCTGCCACCCACCACTGCCAGGACGGTGGCACCACAGGGCGCGGTCTGACCAGCCTGAGCTGTCCTGGGCCACGACAGGGGCAGGGGTGTGGGGTCCCGTAGCGTGGGCTCAGTGGTGCCAGACCAGGCCCTGTTCGTTGCATCCATGGAGCGGGTGTCCAGCTTGCCAAGCAGAGATCCTGATGCTGGGTCTCGTCCTCCCCCCGCCCCACCCCTGCATACTCTGGCCCTTGACCTCAGGCTTCACCTGTGCTGCATCTTCAATGCCAGTGGCTTCCTGCTGCTCCAGGTGTCCATCTCTCCACGGCCCCCACCAGCCCCCGTGTCACCATCCGGCCCCTGTGGCTCCAGCTCCAATCACCAAGGGTACGGGGTCCCTAGGCCTTCTGTGCTGGCCCTGCTCCCCCACACTCAGCCCACGGAGGTTTATAGGCCCCTCGCCCTGCAGAGGAGACTTTCTGCTCCTACTAAGAGGAGAGGGACTACCCCAACATTAGGCTGCCCTGCAAGCCTGTCCCTGTGGGAGTCCGGCTCCTGAGAGCACAGACCCCAGTCTGGTCCTGCTGCTGCACCAGTGCTGGGCCTCTGCCGGTGCCTGCCCCTTCCAGCAGCCTCAGTGGCCCGTCCTATCAGACAGATGAGTGGCAGGGGATGTTTCTGCTGCCCCAGGGTGTCACTCCGCCTACCTCCCCGATCCCCCTGCTGCCTACTTGGCCACTTTCTTTCCCAGGTGTCCTTTTGACAGGAACAGCTACAGGACCCAAGTGGTACCCCTGGACAGGGCAGAGGTGTCCTTCTCCTCCCACTGCCAGTGCTTCACTGTGACCACCTTCGCCCTCCCAGACCCTGGTTCCCAGAGGACCCTCAGGAGACGGAAGAAACCCCGTGTGCCTCTTCCTGCCTATTCCCCATCTGTTCCGTGTCAGCCGGTTCCCAAAGCTCTCCAGCATTCTGAGACCTGTAGCTGACCCAGCTCCCCAGATGGGGCTTCGTGGGGGATGCTCAGCCCAGAGGCAACCCGTAAAGCATTGAGAAGGAGGAAGGAAAGTGGATGCCACCAACCCTAAATCTGAATCCTGGCCACAGTGCTCTAGAGTGACTTTGCTTCTGACTCTAGAAACAGCGTGTTTGACGTAAATCTCTTCTGAAAATGTTTAATCCAGCAGCTTCTCTGGTGGGTAAACAAACTTAGGGTATATATTTAGATTTTCTACAGAACACACAAACAGGCACCAGCTACCCTATAACTTGTTCCCCTGAGCAGTACCTCTCTCTCCTATTACTACACACAGACCCCTGTACTCTGATATAGCTGCACGTTATTATACCAGATGTGGGCAGGCTTCACGGGTTAGCACTGGTAGGGGGGCTTAACTCTCTCTCTCTCTCTCTACCGGGCTCTCCTGGAGCCCGCAGACCCCCCACTTGCTGGACAGAGGCACATCTGTTGGCTGGGCCTCCAGGGGCTGAGTCAGCCCCACCCACTCCTCCTGCTTCTGCCCCTTCGGGGAGCTGCCCCTGGCCTTGTTTCTGGAAGCAGGGGTAACCTGTCCCCTGTTCTCCGCTCCATGTGTCCCTGCAGCCCTGTGAAGTCCCGCCTCCTGAGAGGCCAGAACTCCTGGGATTGGTGGGGGGCTCTGCAGTTAGGTGAGCACTGGGGGAGCACACAAAAAGGCTGGGGCTCCACCATGCGCAGTGCTGCTGCCTGCCAGGAACTCTTCTGCAGACCCGAGCCATCAGGAAGGAGGAAAGCAGGTTCCACGTGGTGAGGCAACACCGGTTGGGTCTGAGCCTCAGCAGGAGGGGCTGCAGTCTTCACACTGGTCCACGTAGCCAGGCCTCAACCTGCCTGCTTGGCTGGACTTGGCCTAGGTCCTGGGTCCCTGCCCTGGTGCTTCCTCCAGTGGGTCACAGCCAGCCCCGTGCCCTGAGCTTCTCTTCCCACCAGGTTTACTTCTGCAGCCCCTCAGCCTGCTCCTGCTCAGGTCTGGAGACCTGCTCCATGATGTGCTGCTTGGGGCCTGCAAGTGAGTCTAGGGAAAGGACCCTGGACAGGGTCTTCGTTCCTATGTCTGCAGGCCTGTTCCCGGCTTCTGGGAAACCAGGGGCTGCAGACTAGCCCCAGATGCACAGGGCCACGACAACCCTATGCTCCCTGTGGCATCGCTATAAGGCCCCAGAACCTCGTGAGCTCTCCAGACCCAGTGAGCCTTGAGGGTTCCTACAGGCAGGAGCCTCTACCATGGCCCACAGGTGCCAGGGCTGTGTGCTGCCAGGGGACACTCAGCCATAGCGCAGACCAGAGGTGGTATAACAGCAGTCAGCAGGGAACTAAGCGAAGAGATGCAGCCCGCCCTATCTGCGGCAGGGCAGCGGCAGCTCTGCGGGTGTGACCACCAAGGTCCAGCGGCACAGAGACTGCTGGAGAGGCCCCACTCTGCCTTGCAAGCCCTCAAACCCCCTCTCTCCTGCAGGCTCCTCCAGGATTGCCAACCAGGGGCCTCTCCCCTGGGTGGTCCTCCTGCTGGTGGCTGTTGCCCTGGTCCTAGGGGTTGGCATTTCCATGGGCCTAAGCCAGGCCAAGCCCAGAAGCTCCAGGAAGGCCAGAGAGGGTGAATAAAATAAATAAACCATAATCTCAAGCCTACTGAGCATGTGTGACAAGGCCTTGACCCTGTGCCTTGACCCTGTGTGGGGGTTCCTGGGCTCTGGCCTGCTCCATCTTTTTGGTCTTTAGGATCTTGATCCTCTATGGAGACTCCCAAGCCAGGTTGCTTCATGACAACCCTGGCTCTGGCTCTTACTGGCTGTGTGATATTGTGTTACTGAACTTTCTGGGCCTGTTTCCTCATCTGTAAAATGGGGGGTAATACCCACCCCCACAGGGGTGTTGGATGAAAGAAACTAACAAGAATCCTTAGAATGGTATATAACAGCCAGCATTTACTGAGTGCTATTGATTAGAATTTTTTCCCCTGCCCCAAACTTAATGCTTACTTTTTTGTTTTGTTTTAATACAAAGACCAGTTTATAGCCCAGATAAAGAGGGGCTGGGGAAGTGCTGCCTGTTAGGCTTTTCTAGTGGAGGCAGCAGAATAGAACACTCGGCCAGAAGGTCCAGACACTTGCTCTGGAGGTTAGCTGTGTAGCTTCCCTTATCTGGGCCCATCTTCCCATCTGTGACTAGGGAGAGCCAGTTCTGTTCACCTTCTTGGCTCGGAAGGGAGGGGAGCCCCAGGCTGGACTCCTCAGGGCTCGTGTGAAATCATCATGATTCTGAGCTTGGTGGTGGTTGGAGGAGCCAGGCTGGCTTCCAGGTGAGGTCAGGGAGCTGGTTCTTCTGACCAGCCCCAACTCTTCTTCTTACCAGCGCCTTCAGCGTCCAAGCCCACGTAAGCATCTGGAGCAGTGTGGGAGGGCAGTTCTATGAATCGTGCCGATGCTGTGTTTGAACAAAGTGTGATTGTATAGATACCAAGTGGAATCACATTATGTAACTAACTTATCTCCGGGGTTTGTTTTTCTACCACAAAGGTAGACATCTTGTATTATTTCCTATCACTTTTAATAGACGCCTTCTCATCCATGTTGCGGTTAAACCGTGATGTGTTTTACCTCCCTTTGATGGAAACCAAATCTATTATTGGTGCTTAACACAGCTTATCCTCACTTAAGCATGTAAATTCTTTGTACATTATCTTCTCAGAAGAAGCCTGTAGAAGGGGTACAGTTTGGTCCAGCAGTCCTGTAGGGCTCTATAGCAGCACAGGGCGCTGGTTCCCTACCCCTCAGCCTTGCCACCACAGATCAGTGTCGTGCTAATAAAGCTTTGCCACATGAGTATCCTAAGCCAAATAGCATTGCTGATCTAAACTATACCTTTGGGGGTACCTGACTGGCTCAGTGGGTGGGGCATGAACTCGATCGCAGGATTGGGAGTTCGACCCCACTTTGGGTGTAGAGATTACTTAAAATCTTCAAAAAATAAAGCTACTCTCTTAAATAACATACCTCTTTGATTAGAAGACAAGCATCTTTATAGCCACTTGGGTCTTGTAAACTGCCTCTCTGTGTCTCTTATCTGCTCCCCTGATCACTCTCTGTTTGCAGAGAGCTCTCCCAAGTCCGGGGGGCAGCATCTTCATCTTACGGATTTCCTGCCCAATCAGCCTTCCACCTTTTCTTCTGTGGAGCTCTTCCATCTTGTTGTCCCAGAGGATTATGCAGCCATAATTTTCCCTCACACTGTTATCTGTGAATATGGCAAACACCATATTACCCTACATAATTACAAAAGTATCCATTTGCTTTTTGCTACTGACATGGCAGTTCAGGGGTTTCTCTCCTACTATCAAGTGTACACAGGTAAAGAATTTTAAGAACTTTGGTAATCAGTCCTTGTACACAGATTTTATAAATACTTCTATGTCTGAGGGTTCAGTTTGCAGAAACAAATGTCCAAAATATATGAACAGTGAGGGTCATTGCCGCTGTAGGTCCCCTTGCTCTCCCCGGAGAGAACCATCTCAGCTTTGACTTTCCTAGATCACAAAATCTAGTCCAAATTTTGCCCAGTGTAAAACTTCTTCCCTCCCCTAAGCTACCTCCTAACTCAAGCAGGAACCTGAGCCTTCAGAAAAGTTGGGTCAGCCCTGATGCGGATGATAACAAACCATTTGTGCCGACCTTTGGCAGGAAGCAGAGCTGCTTAGGGGCCTCTCAGGTTTGCACTCTTCCTGCCCTTCTGGGGAGGGGACGTAAGGGCTGTGGCTGCAGTGAGGGTAGGACCTGAAGGACTCCCCTACCACTCCACCTACCCCTGCACTCCCTCCCTCGCACTTACATTATGGCTGAGATCAGGTCCACCTACTTTGCCTGCAAGGAAGGGGGAGGACACTTCACAGCCTGTTACTTCAGCTCTGGTAAAACTTTGACTCCCTAAAGTGTGGCCACATGCCCACGTAGCTCTGTAAGGACATCTCCTATAAAAATGCCACTTCTATTCCAGCAGCAGGAAGACTACATGCCCGGGTCAATCTTCAGAAGTAAACTAAAATGCCATATTATATACACTTTAAAAACATGTTTAAATCATTGCTGAGCAATACGGGGATTGGGGGCAGGGGGAAGCTTGCACAGAGGCCAAAAATAAAGTCTGAGAAATAAAACCAGCTTCTATTCTGGGCCTTCTGCAGAACCCTGGCGACCTCGACCTTCTGGTTTAATGAGGGACTACGGGTCAAGCCCAGAGCCTGCCAAAGGTGGGGACTCCAGATCAGGGCACGCTATGGAAGCTGGGGCTTCAGAGGGCAAGAGTGATGGAGAAACAAGCCCACTGCACAGAGAGGGGCAGTAAGGGGTCTTGCCTATCACGATCTCTGTGCTGGATAGTTTGAAACAACAAAAAGCACTCCCCCGAGAATTACAATTCCTTCTTCTCTGGTGTGTGTGGTCCAAATTCTTAGACTGGGGCAGAGGTGGGAATGCTCAAACTTTCAATCAGAGAAAGCTCCATGGCTGAGCTTGAAGTGATCCCTGGGCTTCAGGCAGGAGCAAATGCAAATCCTGCCTGAAAAAAAATGTGATTTCAAACAATCTCAAAGAATTCTCATAGTCACAATAAAATCAGCACTTTACAAACCAAAATCAAAAGACACTACGGAATGAAAAGATAAAGCACAAACTGGGAAGACAGTTGCAACACCCGGACAAAGGATTGGTATTAAAAAAAAAAAGTATATGTATAGATCTGCACGTATACAACTACAAATCAATAAGAAAAAGACAAGCCAGGGGACCTGGGTGGATCAGTCAGTTAAGCTCTGCCTTCTGCTCAGGTCATGGTCCCAGGGTCCTGGGGTTGAACCCCATGTTGGACACCCGGCTCAGCAGGGAGCCTGCCTTTCCCTCTTTGTCTGCCTCTCGCCCTGCTCATGCTCTCTCTCTCTCAAATAAATAAAATCTTGGGAAACAAAAACAAAAAGACAAGCCAAATAACAAAGCAGGCAATTTGTGAAAGATAAATTGCCTAGATGTGGATGAAGACGTTCAACCTCATTAGTAATCATGAATATGAAAATTAAACTTCAGGTAGCATAATATACCCACCAGACTAGCAACAATTTAAAAAGTCAGCAAATACTAAGGGCTAGTAAAGGGTATTAAAGACAGGAATGCTCATCCACATGGTAAATCACAGTATAGACTGATACAACCATGTTAGTAAAGAGCTTCTCATTACCTATAGTATTATCTGTAAAATAAATCCCCTCCTAAGTTAATATCCTGGGAAAAACCACTGCTCCAGAATGTTCACAGGAATGTTGTTTATTATTGAAAAATTAGAAATAATCTGTAGGTCTGTTAACAATAGGACATATCAATGCATTGTGGTATACTCCTAGGACGGAACCTCACAACCAATGAGGGAAGGGTTAATTAACCTGTTTGGATTTATCACTTGCAGGCTGGCCTCCCCAAACAGGGGGATGGCCTCTGACAAGGCTCCACAGAGTCCAGCTATTGCCAAGTGCCCAAGGCACTGATGAATCACAAAGCTTGGACCTCAGCCCCCTAATTACGTCAGAAGGGGCTGGTGCTCCTCCAAGCAAGAATGTCAAACAGCTCCAAGAGCACAAGTTAGACATAGATCCAGGACTGTATCCGGGAGAAGCGTTGGTGCAGCCACCCCAGCAAAAGATGAACTGGCAGATTACGGCTGGAACCAAGGTGCAGCCACCGCACACTCACTGTACCCCTTCCCCTGGTGACAATGGCGGAGCTGTGCCTCATGACCACACAGCCTGACGGCACCACAGCACCAGGTCGGGCACCCCTAGCCCAGAGCACATTCCCCTCGGGTGAATGGGCCACGCAGGACCCACACCTCCATCTCCAAGGGGCGCTGTTCCAGTAGCCTGCCGGACGTCCCACTGGGCCCCTCCTTTGTCTGCCCAACAGTGGATGAACCATTACCATGTGTCAACACAGGTAAATCTCAAGAACAATGTTAAGCAAATGAAGGGAAAGCCAGCTGCATGATTTCATGTATATAAAGTTCCAGAGTAAGTAACACCCCCCCCCACACACACACATACAATATGGTGGTGAAACTACAAAAAGAAAAGAAAGGAATGATCCACTCCAATCCCAAGGTAGGAGTTTCCTCGGCGTTTGTGAAAGAACACAGAGGGCCCATAATACTGTCCTTCTGGGTGTTGGATATAAGGGTGTTTAGTATTCTTTAAATTGAAAAGGTATGCTCGAGACACTTTTGAACCAATATCTCACAATAAGAAACTTTAAAAATGTTAAAGACCTGTTCCCATTGAGGAAACATGCTGCTAGTTGAGATCTGCAACCTTTTAATCTAAAAACAAGCTGCTGGGCACTTCTCCAAATGACTTGCCCTCCCCACCACCCATCCTCCACATTGTTCTCCCCTCCCGGCCGTCAAGCAGCCAGGCAGTGGGGCTGCGGCAGCCCCTTCTTCACCAGCCACTCTGCTCTTGGCCCACCTCTCCACAATGTGCCTGTCACCTCTCCCCAGACCTACCTGACATGCAGCTGCACACCCCTTCCTGCACATCTGCACCCCTCTCAGAACTAATCCTGTGGTCGTAGCCATCTGCACACCACCACCTCCCTGCCTGGCCTATGTTCTGGTCACTCTGTGTCAGTGGAGCCTTCATTCCGGTAACACAAGTGTTGAGCATCAGCTGCTGTGACCCATAGAGCGTCCCTGGATGCCAGTGCAGACAAAAGCAGGGGAGACAGCAGCCAACACTGTGTGCTCTCCACATATGTCGGCTTGCTTAACCCTCAGCAGCCCGGTGAAGCAGGCACCCATTGGTTAGGTTTTCAGATGCAGAAATTGAGACACTATGTGGTCGTAGAGAACTGCTGAGCTGGGATCCAAACTTGGTGTCTGACTCCAGAGTGCACTTAACCACAACTCTACACTAGGAAACTGTGCAGAGGGTTGTTAGCTCCCACGGTCTCCCCAGAGGACAGGGTAGTCAGTTTGGTCTCTGAAGCTGCATGGCTTAAAATCCCAGCTCCATTACTTCCTGGGTGGCCTGAAGCCAAGGTACTCGGAGCTTCTTTCCCATCTGTAGAATGGGGTAACAGCCCCTGCTGGCACAGCTGTCCTGATAGGGAGCAGTCCTGGAGCTGGGTTGCCGGAGAGACTGATGTAACCGCAGTGCCCCCAGGTGGCCGCCCTGCTCAGTGCCCTGAGGCCATGCAGCCTTCAACAGTGGAGGGACAAGGAGTTTGGACCCCAGGCCCCAGACACAAGCCCAGGCATGAACGGTCTCAGGGCTCAAGTTCATGTAGGATGCAGTAAGTATTGATTACACCCCAAACAATTTCCCTTCACATCCCTAGAACTACTCCTAGACCCTAAATAGAAAACTCATGAGCCTGACAATACGGTTCCAGAAAAGGCAAAGCCCTGTGAGAATCCACCAAACCCCAATCCACCCACTGAACACAGACCTTATTGCCAAAGTTTCACCCACACGGCGGCTGAGCCCAGGCTGGAGAGGTGGCAGCTTCCATTCCATTATGGCCAAAATAACCAAGACTGTCAACCCCTGCTTTTGTGTCCTGAGATAGAGCCCAGGTTGAATCTGTCTGCCCCTTAGCTGCAACCTGACATAAGGTCAAAAGGGGGGAAAAGACAGCACTGAGTACACGACCCCGCCCTTGAAATGAAAATCTAGCTGAAAGAGACAAATGCATAAATACCTCCAAAATCAGAGTTCTGCTAGAGCTGGGAACCGTGGCCAAGGGAGGTCACTCACCTGCCAGGGCAGGGATGGGCAGCAGTGGCTTCCTGGAGTGAGCCCATCTTTAGGGAGGGAGAATCCGGGGAGAGCAAACAGTGTAGCAGGACAGAAATAGCTGTCATGGTAAAAGCAGCAGCAGTGTAGTAGTACAAGCACTGGTAAAAACAGTGACAGTGCTAACAGTGGTGCTAGCAGGAGTAGAAGCCATACAGCTGACTCTCGAACACCCCCAAGCAGATGAAAATATATGTATGACTTCTGACTTCCCCAAAATGTCACTAGTAATAGTCCAATAGCCAGAAGCCTTACCGATAACGTCTACAGGTGATAAAGATATATGTGTGCATGTGCTATATACTGTCGTCTGACAATAACGTAATCTCAAAAGAAAATGTTATTCAGAAAATCTTAGGAGAAAATACACTCGGTACTGATTTATTGAAAACAAAAAACAAAAAACCTATGCGTAAGTAGACCTGCACAGTTCCAGCCTGAGTTGTTCAAGGGTCAGTTGCAGCAGTAGTGAAAGGGTGAGGGGGAGGAGGAGGAGGAGGAGGAGGAGGAGGAGGAGGAGGAACAGTGGTAGGGGGGCAGCAGCAGAAGTGGTACCAGCAGAAGTGGTAGCTGTATCAATGGTGGTAGCAGCAGGAATGTGAGCATAAGTGGTAACAGGAGTGGTAGCACCACTCCTTAGCGGTGGAGCAGCAGTAGGGGGTGGTGTAGCAGGAAGGGTGGCAGCACGAGGAGGGGCAGCAGTAGTGGGGGCAGGAGTAGCAGCTGGTGGCAGCAGCTGGCACAATATACACAGCACATATCATGTGCACCCAGCAGTCTACAAACTTACCTAGGGACTAACTCATCTAAGCCTTACAATACCCCAGGTACAGTATCCTCAACTTCTGAAGAAACTAGAACAGAGAGAAGTCAAAATAATATGGCCAAGGGCCCCAGCCTAAAAAGTGCCATAGCTGGGATTCCACGTTCCTGCCTCACTCCTGCCTCACAGCCCAGAATGCAGGGGAGGGGGAGGGCCATGGGTCTTCCCTGGAAGCTGCTCAGCTGGACAGCTAAAAACAAGGTTGTTTCAAGAGTAAAAGGAGAGAATGTACATAGAGTGTCCAGCACACAGCTGAGATGAGTGGACAGATGGCAGGACAGAGTGAAAGCACTTTAGGACTTCTAACGCCAACATGAGGCTTCCAAGGCCAAGAGAGCAGGGCCATGCCCCAGTTCCAGGGCAGTGGTTTGAAATAGGGTGGGACAGGATGGTGGTCCCTTGGAGATCTTCTGAGATGTACTCCAAGCCCCTCCCCTGTCAAAAAACTGCACGTAAGCATGGAGAGGACACACGCTTCATACCACAGCCCCTCCCAACCCACAGATCCCCTGAGAACCTCCCTCTTTCTCTTTAGCAGTTTTCCTGGAAATGAAACCAGCCTAACAACACATATTCACATCCAGCCAGGAAGCAGCCAAATGGCTAGGTGCTGGGCTAGCTCAGGGTCCAGTCTGCCCTTCCCCCACCTTGGGAGGGGCCGCTCTACCCCCAGCAAACCATAGCTCCATCCCTTCCTCCTTTTGAAGTGTAACTGCATGACGGCTCTTTTCTTAAAAAGGGACAACCCCACACATTTCAAATCGGTATACTCAAAATTGGCCTTACTTTGGCCAATGTGGGAAAACCTCTAGGTATTCCAAACGCCGCCTGGTCACTCCCCTCCTGGGTGTCCTGCGGTAAAACTGACCTGAACAAACAAGAGGCTGGCACTCCAAGATGCCCCCGCAGCGCTGTCTGCAACAGCTACAACTTTGGCGTGTGTTCCAAAGGCCAGTTCCCCTGATGATCACAGATACACACGCACAAAGGCTATCCTAGTCAGATGTCTGTGGAAACTGGGTTCAAATGTTAAAGGGTTTCTTTTTTGCAGTTTTCAAAGGCTTTACCCGCTAATAAGTATTGTGAGCTTCCAAGGGAGAGGACAGCATGCCCAAGCTTTCTTGACCATGGACCACTGACCCAGCAGAACATGTGCAGTCTTCTGCGGCACCAGTGTAGATCACTGTGCTGTGACCCACTGCCCCAGGGCCCCAGCACAATGCATGACAGTTCCCACTCCCCCCAACACACTCCTGGACTGCTCTCCCCCAGGTTCCTGAACACCTCCCTCAGCCACCCACCCCACCCTGTCCCCACACACCCTGGCCTCCTCCCTACCCCTCTGCGCACCCTGATCATCCCCTCCTTTAGAAGCTTCCCCTGCCAGCAAGACCCCTCCTCCATTTCAGCTCCAGAGCACTAAGACTTCAGCTTCGTTATCACATGAAAGAAGCCACCCCAGCTGCAGCAGCCAAGGAGCCCTACTTTCACTCCAAGAGGCATTTGATATCTGATCTTCTATGTTCATTTACTCTTCTGGCTGTCTTCCCTGGAACCAGCTCTCCTTCCATATTCAAAAGCTAGTTTGAAAAATCTTTTGGGTTGGCTTGGGGCAGGTTCTGTAGCACCCACAGCATTAGAGTCCTTGCTGATATGTTCACACTTCCTCATGGGCAAGAAAAAGCTATTCTTCCCTCACTTCTCCCTCTTGTCTCAGTTGCTCTCAGTTGCTGTAGAAGCCAACCCCACAAGGAAGTGGTGGCACGAGTGAGACCCTTAAGACCCTAGAAACACAAGGTCAAGGCCTGCAGGGACATGAAAAGTCTTTCTAGCAAATGTGCTCCCTCCCCCTGACCTTCCCAGCTTGGGGCTCCCTTTAGAGACACACACAGGAAAGTGCTACATTTATTGTTTTCTTTTTTTAATGAAACTAAATCACTGCTTACAAAAACCTGCAAGAGCCCTCATGCCCATCCCCTTCACACTTCCCTTGGCTTAGCCTCTCCCCATCTCCCAGGAACTGAAGCAACTCAATGAACACCATGAGGGGAGAGGCCCTGGGCTCCAACCAGAGCCTTCACAGGGTGACAGTTCTACCTCCCGTGATCCTTCCTGTCAGGCTGGAGGTGGCATGGATGAGGGTGGTCCCCGCCGCCATGGCTCTCAGGTCACCACCCAGACCAGAGTGAAATGATGTGAATGCCCCGCCCCAGAGACCCCCCCTCCCCCAATAGTCTCTCCCCTTCCTCCCCGCTCCCCCCACCCTAATTCTACCCCTCTACTGAGATGAGGCCCAGCTCCCAGATCCGCAGGGCCAGGGTCTACAGGCTGTAGAACTTGAGGCTCCTGTCCATGCCCGTTGAAGCGATGAACTTGGCGTGGTGCCCAAAGGCCACCCCTGTGGTCAGGCCACTATGCTCTGAGGAGAGAGACAAGAGGCAGTAGTGAGGCTTCCCCGGGTCAGTGCTCAGTGTTTCCTAGTCACCCCGATACCCCCGAGGGCAGGGTGCTAGTCTGGCCTACACACCACCTGTGCCCTGGGCCTTACTCAGTTCCCGGCACACAGTAGGCACTCGAGTTCTTGTTGTGGGCTGAGTGAACAGAGGAATGTCAGCGCCCCTCACCTGAGCTTTGCCCCTCATCTGAGCTTTTGGGGCTGCTGCAATTCTGCTCAGTTCAAGTGCTACTAGAACCCACTGGGAGCTGGCAGAGAGAGCGACAGACCAAGCAGACATAGTCTCATTCTTCCACTTCTCACCTTATTTTTAATAACTTAGCTGAGTTTTCTGTTCAATCTAAAACCTCAATGCTATTATATGTATTTATTTCTACCTCCTTTCTTATAAGTGAGACAGTCTGTCAATAAGT
This sequence comes from Canis lupus dingo, assembly GCF_003254725.2. Classification (NCBI taxonomy): domain Eukaryota; kingdom Metazoa; phylum Chordata; class Mammalia; order Carnivora; family Canidae; genus Canis; species Canis lupus. Next base: position 55,352,740 of record NC_064260.1, on the reverse strand, counting down.
TCTAGCTCACGGGTTCCGACCTAGGGCACAGGGTAGGGCAGGGGTGGGCTGAGGGCACAAGAGGCTGGGTGACACACCTTCCTGGATTCCGGTAGTCACAAGCAGCAAAGCAAATTCCTTCTAGGTTTAGGATAACACCTGGGGCCCCGACTACAGAACCCAGGCTGTGCTTCCAGCCCACTACCCCGCCTCGCTCAACTCCAAAACACCGGAGCCCAGTGAAGGTCACGGTTAGGCCTGGACACCCCTGCAGCATACAAACTGAGCAGGGCTCAGCAGAATGTGGGGGCAGAAGCATCCTGGGCCCCGCCCACAACCTGCTAATGAGGATGAGAATTTCATCAACAGAGACAGCCAACAGCTGCCGTCTGCTTAGCTCTCCAGCGTGCAACAGGCACACTGTCCCTGTGCGTGCCACGTCTATGTCACCAACTGGCACAATCTGCAAAGCAGTATCAATGTGACCATTAAAAAAAAAGGAAGAAGCTACAGCTCTCAGAGGGAAACTGAGGTACCCAGGACCACACAGCTATTAGGTTAGCAGTCCTATCACCCACTGTGCCACCCCTTCTACTTTTCTTCTCCAGCATTCACAACAATTAAATGATTATTTGTAAACCTGTCTCACATCTGCTCCTCTAGGCTGATTGGAAATTCCATTAGTGCAAGGCCTAGATCTCAGTCATGGCTCCAATCCCACAGGAAAGATGCAATGCTGAATAAGGGCAAATCCCTAATATGTGCCAGGCGCTGTCCTATTTACGTATGTGTTTGTACACACGCATATACACAGCTACTTCCTCAGGTTACATGTATACACACTAAACAGAGGACTTTGTGTATACATAAACTCATCTAAACCTCCTTGGCACCGCATGGAATATGCACTATTAGCATTCCCCAGAGAGACTAGGTAACCTGTCCAATGTCACACAACCTGAAGAGGACCTGAAGTGGTAGAGCTAGGATTTAATGCTCAGCAGTATGATTTTTGAGTTCATTTTCTTAGTCACTCAACTCAGTTGCCTCAGGTAGTGATGAAAAGCTGCCCAAGCAAACTCACGCCTGCCCCTAGAAATTCCCAGCCCAGTGGTATTTGCCCTCTTTGCTCTGCACCAGGGCATCCAGGACCTGGGGATCCCGGAGTCCAGACCCTACCTGTGAAATGAAGAATCTCTGTCCACTGCTTGCAGATGTAGATCTGGACATCCGTGCCCCCAAGGGCCAGGTAGGTGCCGCTCTGGTCAAAGATCAGTGACTTCACCTGTTGGAACCAGGAGAGAGGTCACATGAGAACAGAAACTACGAGGCAGTCAGAGATCAACAGAGGCAGCTCAGATGATTTGATGAGTACAAATGAAGAGCAGCAGGGGAGGGAGGGGCATACCTCAAAGTTGTTATCCAGCTGCAGCGTCTTGAAGTTTTTAAGCTTGCGCAGATCCCAGAGCTTGACAGAGGAGTCATCAGCCGCTGTAGCCAAGTAGTAGCCATTCTCTGAGAAGGCAATGCTAGTGATGGGGCCCGAGTGGCCGGGGAAGTTGGCCACATTGGTGCGCTCCTGCAGTTTGAGGATGGATAGCACAACGTCATCCACTGGTCATGAGGGGGAGAAGATGGCGTTCACCAAAAACCTACCTCTGAGCCATCCTCCTCCAGCCTTTATGAAAGGTCAACTAGCAGGAACAGCGGAAGCAGATGGCCCAGCCCAAGAACCCCGGACCACACCTATCACGTCACACACACACAGCGCCACGGTCTCTCTACCCTTGTGACAGCCCCAGGGCCAGGTGCCGTCAGCACATAATCACACTGCATAGTCAAGAACTCAGAGCCTGGGCCTTAGGTGGAGGCTCCCATGTCCTACCTTCAAGTCCCAGATCTTGATCTGTGAGTCCATGGTGCCTGTTCCAAAAATGAGTCCATCAGGATGGAACTGCGCACAGGTTAGAGCTGTAGGGGAGGGAGATGGGAGTTGTGGTCAGAGCCCACAGGAAAAAGAAGCACAGCGAGAGGTTCCTCGCTCTTCACACTGCACACTGCGCCCACCCCAACACCTGGCATTCGGGAGGGGCTTACAGTAAATGTATTTTAAAAGCAAATAAGCAACTGACTAAATAAAACATAAAAATAAATAATAAATATCAAATGACCGAACCCAGCCCCTCTGCAGCAACTTACAACAGCCAGAGGTCTCATCTGTCACCTTCGTGAGCACCCGCCCTGTCTGGATGTCAGAGAAGGCCCAGTACTGAAAAACACAGAGACAACAGAGCCAATAAGAAAGCGGGTGCCCTTTAGGAAGGCAGGGGCCCTCATTAGGCAAACCCTGGCAAAGCTAGCCCCTCCGAGCAGAGGAACATTCTCCTCTGGGGTTCTGGGGAACCAGCTGGTGTTGGTAAGATGTTCCCTCCTCCCAGGAGGTTTCCTGAGCTTGGAGACCAGCTGGCCTCTACGGGGTGTGGGCTGGGACCACACACCTGGTCATCAGAGGAGCTCAGGAGATAGTCCCCAGTGGCATGGAGGCTGAGGCCTGTCACAGCACTCTCATGGGCCCGAACCACCTGCACACAGGACGCATTCGGGACTGACCAAATCCTGATAGTAGCATCTGGAGAGGCAGAAAACACCAGCTCCTGAAAGGAAAGCAAAGAGGCAGAACATCAAAGGCAGAAGAGATGGACCATAACAATCTTACAAAGGGGAGCCAGGGACGGCCATAACCCCAACAACTGCTTCTCTTTCAGCCCTGTCCTGCCTAAAACCATCCACCCACCTAATGATACCTAAGAGAGCCAACAGTAAGTACTATGTAAAATGGTAAATCAAACAGCATTGGCCTAGATGAGGAGGCCTAACTACCTAGTGGTAAGAAGGACAGCTGTTCCAGACAGCAATTTCCCACACCGTTCCCTGAACAAGAGAGAGGAACGTGGCTAGTGCAACTGAGGAACTGATTTTCTTGTTTTAGTTCGTTTTACTTTGTTTAAATAGACACATGCAGCTAATGGCTACTGTCAGGGATCGCGTGGGCACTGAACAGCACTGGCCTGGGAAAGGCTGCAAGGGCATACTCCAGTGCCTCCCATACTTCAGCACTGCAAGGGCAAGCTAATCCTCAGAACAATTTGAGGCAGAGAGAGAACTTACATAGTGTTGCCCACCAAGTATTTGGGTTAGGACATTAAAAACTGTAAGGTGGAACCAACTACCATCTTTCGTCAACAGGATTTCATAAGAGAAATAACCCATTAACACTCAGCAGAAAAGGAGACCTTTCCATTTGAAATACACTTCCTGGCTGACTCAGTCGGGGGAGCATGTGACCCTTGACCTGGGGGTCATGAGTTCGAGCCCCACGATGAGCACAGAGACTACTTTAAAAGAACATGCAAAAAAATAAATGAGTAAGTTTAAAATTTAAAATTATTTATCTATTTCTACTTTCTTTACAGAAAAGGAAAAAGGCTGATTGGGAAGCACATACTCAGGCACTAACCTATAGTCTCAGACCCAAACTGTGCCAGACCTGAAGATTCAAATCCTTTAACAGTAATCTCATCTAATGAGCAGCCCTTGCCCCTAAGCCAGCACTTCTCCATCTATTGTAGCCCACACCACTTTCAACAGTCAACAGTCATCATCAAGTCCCCTCACCAATCCCAGAGGACTATGGGAATGTGGACAAACCCGTCCTTCCTGGGTATGCTAAGATTTTGCTGAGCTTTGTTTTCCAGTTTGTACCACAGACACTGTAGGGTTTTTCCTTTTCCTAACACAAAACATGTCTATGAATTTGCTTATTCAAGCTCTATGCCCCTTGATGTGAAGGTCACTGCTTTAGGAGGACTACACAGAGTATAGGGCATCCCCGACTACAAACAAAGGCCCAGTGCCCACTATGGAGGCTCAGCACTCTTTCTTGAGTCCAATTCACTTCACCAAGGACACAGTGGGGCACCAGATGACTGGGTTCTTGACACTAAACTGCTGACACAAGGCTCAGGAATGAGGAACGCAGGGTGACTGGCAGAACCCTTTACCTGGGAAGGGTGAAACACCACACTGGTGACTTTCTTGGTATGGCCTTTAAGGGTGGCCAGGATTTGCTCAGAACTCTTGTCGAAGACAACAACATTTTTGTCGGCCCCACCTAGAAAGGACCCAAATGATACCCCAAAATGAGTCATGCCCACCTGGGTCCCTCTGCTGGAGAAGGTACTTTGTCCCCAGGACATGCAGAGGACAGGAGCATGCACCTTCCCTGCTGCCCTCCCCGACTTGGCCTGCTTGGCCTGGCCGGCTCTCACCAGTAAGGATCTTGTTGGTGTCAGCAGGGCAGAGGTCCAGGGCGAGGATCCCAGGAATGCTGGCACTGTGCAAGCCCTGAGCAGAGGGTGCAACATCAAATCCAGACATAGCTGAATCCAGGCCGGCCATAAAGCCACACACCCTCCCCATGCCATCCCCAGCCCCAGGGAACAAGAGTGACTGCTGTTCTTCATCCACAGCACCTGGCCTTCTGCCTGGGTGCAGTGCCATCCTCGCTGCATTGCTGGGAAAGCTAGTACCAAGCAAGAAGAACAGCCTTGAGAACTCTGCAGCTGGGGCCAGAAGCAGGGTTGGGGCCCGTGAGCTGCTCCCCACACTGGCTGCCAGGCCCAGACACCATCCCCAACACTGCAGGACACATCCTACCGCCCAATCAGCGGGGATCTGGCCACTTACCACGTGGGATGCCACCTGCCGGTATTTGCTTAGCTCCTCTGGCTTCACCAGCTCTTCGGGTACCGTCTTCCCTCTCTGAGAAAAAACAAATGCACCACACCCCCAACCAGAGCGGCAGTGAGTGCAGGATTCAATGCCACCCCCTCTTGCCCCAAAGGTGGCAGCCACCTACCCCACCCGCCACTAGTGCCCCTGGCTCCAGGAGAGCTCACCTTCTTACGCTCCGTGGTGAGCACAGTGGCCTTGTCTTGAAGCTGGGCAAGAGAGAGGAGTGGACGCAACATGAGGCAAGTTCTTTTGCCAGGACAGCAGTATGCTGGATGCTGGTCACATCCCCAAGAGTCACCTGCACTTGTGATCTGCCAGGCTCTGTGCTAAGGGCTAGTGCATTTCCTCTTCTTACTCTCACCCCAACCCGATGACAGGGTGCTGCTGGCCCTACTTCACAGAGGAGGACACTGGACCTCAGGGGAGTGAAGTCACTGGCCCAAGGCCTCAGACGTGACAAACAGCACAGTGAGCACTTCAAGTAGCACTGTGGTGCTACCAGACCAAGTCTATACCACCAAGAGAGAGGAGATGCAGTCAGAGTATGGACCGGACACAAGTTCTGTGAGCACAACACAGCACTGGCCCTGATATCTGGCCTGCTCTGCCTTCTGTGACCTGTACCTTTGAATCTGTCAAAGGTGTCAGTTCTTTATCTGTAAACTAAAGATGGTAATTCACCTTCTGTCTCCATCAGAGAAAAAAAAATGTGAAAATGTAACCAGTGTTTTATGATATGCAAAGAACCCCAATACCCCGCTAACAGTAAGAGCTACAAGTTGCACTTATCGGTAATTACAATCTTTTAAATTCCCATAGATCTACAAAGCAGACACTGTTTTTCTCAATGTAAAAAAAAAAAAAGGAAAATGAGATACAGACTTGGTTAAGTCAGCCCAAGGTCATAAAGCTTCTAAGCAGTGATACAGAGGCATGAACTTGGGCAGTGTGGCCTGAGTCTGTGCGCTGCACTGGTCTGTTGGGAGTCCCACATGGGTGGGATTTCTATTCATACTGGATTCAAGGCAGATGGTGAGACATGAGGGCCCACCAGCATTCCCACCAAGTGACTTCCCACAACTTACCTTCTGGATAATCTCGGGGGTCATTCCCACCAGCTCACCCAAATCCATCGGCTCACCTGCACCCTGAAGACAAGAAGGTTAAAGGTGAGGGAGGCACAGAACACCCAGGACACTTGCAGGAGAGCCACATGAGACATTGCATACAGGGGCTGCAAGACAGGCAGGAAGGGGGAGGTGCACTCACTGCAACACTTGGCTGTGAGCTCGGCACAGCCTGGGGCACGATGAGTCCAGCCTGTGGTTTCAGGGTGGCCAGAGCTGAGAGAAAAGAATACATTAAAAATGGGGTATTACAAAGCAGGACCAGCCCAGAGTGGGGGATGTTGGGGCATAGGTGGCACCTTCTCGGGCGGCTGTAACTTCCTTAGTGAGCCGGGCAATAACACGGCAGGCAGCATCATGCTGGTACAGAGCGTGGGACAGCTCTTGACGGGTTGTCTGCAGCTGCTGGCGCAGAGTGAAGCTGTGCAGCATGACTGCATCCTGAAGAAGGGAAACGCCACTGTGAGGGGGTGAGGAGGAGCAGGGAACACCCAGCAGAAGAGTCAGCCCTTGATCAAGAGATGAAGAGGACACTGCCCTGTATTCCCACAGCCTAGACCAGTACTGGTAACCCAAACACGTGAGGGACCATGAATGTGCTGGTGGCCACTCTGGAGCTGCTACCTCATACCAAATACTGGGCACAGACAGGAGTGGGAGCCAGCTCTTTCCCACCCTCATCGCCTCTGATTTACAGGCAAATCTCGACGTCATTCCGTCACCTCCCCACAAGGGAATCATAACACTAAGGCTGCCATTAATCAACTGCCCTCACTGTGCCGGGTACTGTGCGAGACGACCACTCAAGATGTAGTCACTCATTCGTCTTCCAGAGCACCACTACATACCAGGTGCTACCCTTGGTGCTGGGGATATACCAATTAATAAATCAAATCCCTGATGTCGCAAGGTTTATACTCTACCTTTATTCTAATTCTGTCCACACCCTGAGAGACTGGCACAAATCCTTGTCCTAGAGTCAGGAAAACCAGGACTCACATATGAGCAATATGCCCAAGGGTATGTGGCAAGGGAGCAAGGGAGCTAACTGTGGAACCCAGATCCGTGGGACTTCAACAACCAGGCTCCTCCTCCACTATCATCCTGCCCCTCAAAAAAGAAAATAATACTCCGTCTTTCCCACCCCAAGTCCTAGTGCAGTGATCCCTTCTCTTCAAGCAGACAAACATCAGTTCTGTTCCAGGGACTCACCCACTCATCCTGCAAAGCTTTCAGAATGGCTGGGATGCTGGTTGCAGAGGGAGGCTTGGGCCGGATTGGGTGAGCAACTGCCAAGAGAGGGAGAGCGGGTATGAAGAACTCTAACCCGGGGACTCCTCGTGTCCCCCATCTCTTTCCCCTTTAGCCTACATTAACAGAACACCGTCTCCTCCTCCAGTGCACTGGTGCCACCTCCCAGCCTCTCAAGCTCTGAGCAAAAACAGCCCTGGATGGAGGCCAGCCACCAAGGCACCTTTGATATCGATGAGCTGCTCCTCAGACAGAGGCTGGTTGTTGATGGGGTCTGTGCCATTCTCCGCAATATACTTCTCAATGAGCCGCCGCTCATACACATGATTAGAGACAGGGGACACACACGGGTGCTCTGGCACTTCATTGGAGACTGTGGAGAAAAGGCAGGCGGTGAGCGCGGGGCGGTGAAAGGGACCCTGGGGCAAGGCGATGCCTCACAGGCTACTGGCCCCAACAAAACCACACGTCCCCACTTTCAACTAACAGAAAGCAGGACACGACACTACTTTTGTAGTATCCCCAGCATCCTTTCAGCTACATAACTAGCTTCTCCATCATTCTCCTGGCAGGTAGTCAACCAACAATTAGCACACAACTGCCACATGCCACACATCTACGGAGTGGTCAATCATCAATCCCCACCCGTCTCCGTTTGGAAAAAGATGCCCAGGCACCCATCATACTGGAAGACACAGAGATACACAAGGCTACTCAAATCTCAGTCTAGAGCCAAGATGGATTTTGGACCAAAAAAAAAAAAAAAAAAAATCACAAAGCTCTCTGACGAGTGTTACATTAAGAAGAAACACTTATATGGTGTATCAGGTGCCGAGCATGATCGTAAACATTTTCTATAGATGGGCTCATCCTCACAGCAACCCCCGAACACACCTGCCTCAGTAGACTACACACCTCTGAGGACAGGGATTACAGCTGGTCTGACTTCCAGCGCGATGCAGATGCCCAGCAAGCACCCGGTACACATCCAACGAAACCATCAAATAAAAGGAAGAATGGTGCTGGGAATGTGGGGGGGGGGAGGGGGGGAGCGGGGAAAAACAAAAACAAAACAAAAACAAAACAAAAAAACTTCCTCGAGATGGAAAGCAAACAACGAACGTGAAATATCTTGCAAAAGCTGCAGTTTCTTCGCTATGAAAGATTCCTTTTTCCTGGCCCTCATTTCCCTTCCTTCCCGTCTCCCTCCGTTTGGATTCCCGGAGAGGTTCTGAGGAGAGGAGAGAGCTCAGGGCTTGCGAGTTCGGAAGCACATCCGAGAGGGATGCTCTAGCAGCCTGAGGACACGGGAAAACACCTGCGCGCCGCGTCAAAGTGCCGAAAGGGAAGACGGTACAAGGCAGGAAAAACAAAAAAACAAAAAAAACAAAAAAAAAACCCAAAACGCCACGGCTCCTCCGGGGCTCAAAGCGGCCCCCACCCGGCTGTGCCACACTCTCCTCCAGCCTCAGGCCCTCATCTGCACACCCCGTCCTTCATTTCTGCTCTGGAGAAGGCTTGCGAGGGATGCACCGAGGTCGGGCCCGGCGCGGCGGCCAAGGGCTCAGCGAAGGCGCCCTGTGGTGTGGTCGTGCCCCGGGCTCCAGCCCCGCCACTGCCTCTGACGCGCGGCGTGACCTTCGCAAGCTGCAGAGGCTCTGCCCGCCCGAACGGGCCCGCACACGCCCGCCGCAACGCCCCCTCTCTGCAGACGGGGAAACTGAGGCGCAGAGCCCGCGTCCGACCGCAAAGCCGGGGGGGGAGGGGCGGGGGGAGGGGCGGGGTCTCCCGCACCGGCTCCCCCCGTCCAGGCCCCGGCTCAAGGCGCGAGCGAGGTCCTCGGCCTCGGTGACGTCTGCGACCATAACTGAGGCGCCGCGTCAACCGTGAGGCGCTGCGCGAACGCATCCCACGCCGCGGAGGAGGAGGCCCCGCGCTGACAGGCCGCCGCCCTGCCCCTCAGGGGGCCCCGCGGGCGCCTCCTCCCGCTCCGACCCGCGACCGGCCGCAGCCCACACTCACTCGAGCAGATCAGGGACATGGCGCCGCCGCAGCGCTCCGAGGCGCCTCACGCCGGCCTCGGGGCCTCGCTTCCGCGCCGCCGCGGGCCGCTTCCGGTTCCCCGCTGCTTCCGGGACGCTCCGCGGCGAGCGGCGAGCGGGGGGCGGGGGCGGGGGGCGACCCCGCCGAGCGACGCTCGCGCAGCGCTTCACGTGGGAGTGCGGTCGGCGGCGCGCCTCAGCCTCCGGCACCTATAACGGAAACTGCCCTTTCCCAGAATGCAACCGGGCAGGAAAGGGCCCGCCAGGGAGCCTTCGGCCATTTCCGGACCGACTCGGCGCCGTCCGTAAAGCGCTCCCGGGGGCGGGCGCCGAGGAGTTTCCAAACTACATTTCCCATGATGCAGCGCAAATTAAAGCCAACGTACGGAGCGACGTTTTCTTGAGACCCGTGCTGCGCTGCGCGCTGCTCGCTGCTCGTGGGACCCTCCTGCAGACCTTGCAGGGTATGAGAACCTCCTAACGAACTTGTTAAAGTGCGTCTTCCTGGGAGTCTGCGTTTCCAGCGTGGGCCCCACGGGATCCTGAGGCAGGTGCATCTCCCACTGCCCTTTGAGAGACACTGCTAGGTGACCGGTGAAAAAAGCGCAGATGCAGATGGGGAGAGGAACTAGCATTGAGGAAGAAACGGTTCTGGTCCTGCCTCCACTGCCAGTTTGCGCCGTGATTATGGGCAAGTCATCACCTTCTCTACCCCTTTCCTACGTGACTGCCAGGCCCCTTCCAGCTCAGATCCGTGGGATTCTAAGTGGCTATCTAGAAGATGCGCTCAGGGATCACGTGCAGAACACATGGTGTGGGCTATGAAGGATCCAGACAAAGCAGGACAGCCAGGTGTGATCAGTGAAATCTTCTTGGCTGAAGAGGGGTGAATAAGCTTGATTTTGACAGATGGGTAATATTCAGATAGAAGCGGGGAACAGGGAGCATACCAAGAGGAGAAAGCGTGAGCAAAGGCTCAACGAGAATAAAAGTTGCGGCTATGAAGGGCAACATGACACAGTAGCCAAGAGCATGGCCTCTGAAGTCAGATTGCATGTGCTGTACTACCCAGCTAGTAAACTGTGCGAACTTCTCTGCCTTAATTTCCTCATCTGCAGAATAAGGGGGAATGATAAGGTTGAACCAGCTCAAAGGTTGTTGCGAGGCGTCAAACATTTAAAACGTGCTTTGGGGAGGGCACCAAGGTGGCTCAGTCATTTCAGCATCGGACTCGATCTCAGTTCAGGTCTTGATCTTAAGGTTGTGAGTTCAAGCCCTGCGTTGAGCTCCCGCCGCTGGGCATGAAGCCTGAAGCCTACCTAAAAACAGATAAAATAATGTAAAATAAATAAAAGGTGCTTTGGACTTTGCCCGGCAGAGAGTACGATATACATTTTGGTGTTTGTTATCATTATCCCTGAATCCAAGCAAGATTGTTCAAGCTATGATTCTCTCTCCTGGCAGCAGTAAAATAGCATCCTAATTGGTCCTGCTTCCAGCCTAGCTTTATAATCCACCTTTTTCAGAACAGCTAGTGATCCACTTTCCAGGAAAAATCTGTTTCTGCTACTCTCCAGGCTTTTCATTCATTCAACAGATATTGATTGGGTGCCTCCTAAGTGCCAGACTCTGGTCTGATAATTGAAGGTACAAATGGTGAACGAGGTTTCTGTTCTCTTGGAGCTTACATTCTTTTATTAAGGCCACTCTCTGCAGGTGGCAGAGACAATCAACACATAAGAAAGTTCCAGAGAGTGGTAGGTGCTAAGAATAAAACAAATAAGAGAAAGATGGATAGGAGGTGATATGGATGGGAGAGATGGGCTGCTTTAAGCTGGGTATTCAGGGAGGGCCTCACTGAGGAGGTGAAATTTTTTCTGAGACCTGAATGAGGGAGAGTGTTTCTGGCAGAGAAAACTTGCTCCCAAGTCCTGCACCATATAGCTCATACTGACCTCCATCACTTGGCTTTATCTTCCCTCCAGCCACACTAGCTATTTAAGTCCTCAAACTCAGCCCTTCTGGCTGGTTCTGCTACTTGCCCTGGCACACCTTCCTACTCTCTCCTCCCCTCTGTTCCTTCCAAAGTAAACTCCGATCTCCTCTTAAATGGCACTTCCTCTGGAGCCTTTTTCTTGACCCCTGAGTGAAGTTTAGTCCCTACAGCACCCTGTAATTCTCTTCCAGGTCATTCTGGTAGCTATAATCATTTAAGTATTTCATTGTTTACAAGTATCTGTTTGATATCTGCGTTTTCTAGCCTGTAAACTCTGTGATAGCAGAACCATCATTGTTCTGGTCTGTTATTCCTCAGAGTCTAACCAGCACCTGACATACAGCAGGTACTTCATAGCTATTGTTGGTTGAATGAAAGGCTGCACAACAGGCCAAGCATCTTGAATATTGAGATGTGATGGGAAATAAGATGGATCCATTTAATCAGGGCCTTGAACCAGAGGTGACTAGACCCAATTGGGCTGGCAGTAGAAAAGCAGTTGAGCTATGGGATCATAGCTACCCTTCCAAAAGATTCCTCTGGAAGTCACTTACTGGATGGGTTGGAGGAGGATAGCCTGGAGGAAGAGAGCCAGGAATCCATTAGTTGGACAAATCCTTACTGAGTACTCCTGTGTGCCGGTCAGGCAATGTACTAGGCATTAGAGATTCCACTGTGAGCAAAAGCAGAGATGTCCCTATTCTAGGGAGCTTATGATGTGACTGAAGAATGGAAAAATCAGGAAGTCCATTCAAGGCTTGTGAATTTCAAAAGCCAGCCCCTCAGGGATAGAAAGGATCCAGGGAAACCAATTTTTGGGTAAATATTACGGATAAGAACTTGATCTCAGTGTCCTCTTCACTCCCCTGAATCTCAAACTCCCACAGGGGAGATAAAGATCCCTTAGGCAGGAAAGAAGACATAGTAAATATGGGATATATGCATATTTGTAGGCTAGATCCTGAGAAAGGAACTCTATGCCTTGCTCCTTCAGCCAAGGCTGCTGCTACTCGGGAATTAAGGGGACATATTGGCCAGTAGCCCAGGAGAAGCTCCATTTCCCAGGTAGATTTAGTGGAAACCTGTGTGGACAAATAGCAGAAGACTAGGCAAGACAATGCAGCTCAACTGACAATGAAGATTAGTGACTCTCTGGCCTCATGTTAATTTTCCAAACACTGTGTACACTCTGAAAACCAAGGTGGGAAGAACCCCGAACTGTCTGAGATTATCTCTACTACTCAGATGGAAGAGAGTTAAAAAAGAAAATGACTTGCCATAGTGGGGAGATTGGGGAGATAAGGAAGTGGGGTGGAGGGAGTTGCATTTCTTGCACAAGAGTCTGTGACCTGAGAGTGGTAGTCCTACAAATCAGAAACATCTCACAAACACACGTAAATTTGCAACTGTTAGGAAAGCTGCAACTATTAGGAAAGGTAGAAGGTGAGACCCCAGGTGCTGGGAGAAAGAGACCCTTGGCTTAGGCAGGAAGATGGACGCACCTGAAGAACATTTAAAGGAAAGAAACAACTGGAGGAGGCGAGGGGCTGCTTGGTGCAGAGTTGTGTAGTCTGGGAAAAAGGCACAATTAGAAGGCTGATCCAGGGAGGATGGGGAAAAAAGAATTCTGACTTAGACCGCTGAGTTTCAGTAACTGTTTTAACATCTAAGAGAAGATTTCCTGTGGCGCCCATGTGAGAGAGGTATTCGGACAGCAACTTGGATTTTTTTTTTTTTTAATGTTCACTCTCCTTACTTGATTGAATCTTCACACCCTACTGTGAAGTGAAGTGGTATTTTAGGACTGTATAGTAAAACTGAAAAGCTGAGATCAAGAGGGATGAAGCAACGTGCCTAGAATCACAAAGCAGGCAAGAGATCACCTCATTCCAAACCCCCGGTTTCTGGAATTCCAAACCCAACGATCTTGCCTTTTTTTTTTTTTTCTTTTCTTTTCTTTTTCTTTCTTTTTAGAAATGGGGTCTGGGAGTTAGTTCCTTTCCCTCTCTAAAATTTAGTAAACATTCGGGAGCCATTTGCAGGGTTCGAGGTGGATGCAACTTCTCAGTACTGGTGCCTCTTAACACCTTTTTCCTTTGTGCCTTTTTAGGGCCAAAGTGCCTCAAACGCCTAGGTACCTCTTGGTTAGAACTACATTTCCCACAATGCCCCAGGAGGCGCTGCCTGGCTGGAAACTACATTGCCCAGAATGCCGAGGGATCGAAGAAACGGGTGGGCTTCGACTCCGAATTTCAAAGATCCAGTTTATCTACTCCGCAGCCCACATATAGTCACGTCTCCTCCTTTTCCTGCCAGAGACTTCCGTTCCCAGCTCGAACTTCCGATTCCAACTCTTTTTCGGTGGGAATGCTCGGGTAGTGGGGAGGGGGGGGGGTCGCAAAGGTGAGCAAAGGGTCGCGCGCATGCGCCCACGGCACAGAGTTTGGGCGGTCTCCCGGCTCATCCCGCCTTGCGCGTGCGCAGACGCTGAACCAACGCCCGGGGTTGAGGCGCGGGTTTGTTGGGGCGTTTTAACGGAGTCGCACGTGAAGGGCAGTGGCGGTCGGAGCCCGGTGAGCGCGGATGGAGACGGGTTCAGGGGCGGAACGCGGGGCGGGGAGGCGGCCGCCGCCGCAAGTGGGAGCAGGACGGGGCCGCGAGGCCTGGCGAGCTCGCCTGGGGAGGGGTCCGACGGCGCGCGGGGTGGGGGGTGGGGGGGGGGGCCGACTGGGGCCCCGATCCTGGTTGCTATGCAACAGGGAGCGTCGTTGCTAGGTGACGGGAGGCACGCGTTTCCGGGATGAAAAGGGCTCCGAGCGCTGCTCAGAGGTCCGGCGGCCGAGGCCGGGCAGCTGCCAGGCTGGGGTACGGAGCTGGCGCTGAGCCCCGAGCTTCTGCCCCTCGGCCCAGCTCCCCGTGGCCTTGCTCTGAGCCTCCAGAGGTACCCCGAGCCCCCGGGCCGCGCCGCGCCCCTCGCCAGCGACGCCACCCAGCAGAGCTTGGCAGGGGACTTGCTGTTCGAAATAGCACATGCCACTGACACCCTGTCTGCGGGAGGCTGGGCCCTGGGAGGAAGCTGCCCCTTTGCCCGTGGCCCTGCCCCCAAGCAGTTGCTGGGCAGCAGCTGTCAGGGGTTTAGCGGGGGCTGCCCCCACCTGCCGGGACGCTGACTTCATTTTCCTGAGTGGTAGCTTCGCCCCGTCAGGGAGCTTCCTGTCACCGCAGCTGTGCTTCTCCAGTGGCTGCTGCCTATTTGGACCAACTTTATTTATTTATTTATTTATTAGATATTTATTTATTTATTTATTTCTTAAATATTTTATTTATTTATTCATGAGAGACACACACAGAAAGAGAGGCCAAGACACAGGCAGAGGGAGAAGCAGGCTCCATGCAGGGAGCCCGACGTGGGACTCGATCCCGGGTCTCCAGGATCAGGCCCTGGGCTGAAGGCGGCGCTAAACCCGCCGAGCCACCAGGGCTGCCCTTGGACCAACTTTAAAATGAGCCGCCTCTCCCTACGTCTCCCTTGCTACTCTGACAGCTTCTTGACGGGCTTCTAATATTTAACAAGCATCTCTTAGTCGTTCTGTGCTAGGCACTGGGGATTCCAAAAAAAAGTTAAGTCTAACCGGAGGCGCTCAAAGTCTGATGTGGGAGGCTGAGCCTAAAAACTGCTAAATTATGCTACAGTGCAATGAGTGGTGTGTTGGCGGTCTGTGTACCGCAACACTTGGGTTGACCCTTAAGGTCTACAAAACTCTTGCAGAAACATGTAGTAGTTCTTAACTCGGCTTAACCCCATTTTACGTGGAAGAGGTTGACATTCAGGTTAGGTAACAGGTATACGCCAGTGGCTTCTAGTTTGTGGCCTAATGGAGCCTGGGATGGAAATCTGGGTTCCTTTGTGCACTGCCACACTTTGGAGGCTTTGCCTAGAATAGACTTCTTCCTGTGCTGCTGATGGTTTGTGGCAGCTGTGTGGTTATGCATCAGAAATTCTCAAGGGGCTCTAAAAAACGAAATCGTTTCTTCGGGAGAGTCTAAGGTGGCCCCTAGTGGGGCAGACATTCTTGCTTGAACAGGCTCCACAGACCTTTCTGATTTGGGACCAGAACTGAAAACCACGGCTCCAACCCGGGCAGCTCTGAGCAATGATGGGGAAATCAGGGCCAGCAGAGGGCACTAAATCAGCTGCCCCTCCTGCCACGTAGTGATTCATAGTGTGAAAGGAAGCTAACCAGAGGAAGGAGCCTTGGCTGGGGGGGTGTGGACTGCTCCACCCTGCCCTCTTGGCAAACCACACCTAAACATATAGTGCCTCCTCACTACCATAGTTAAGTGAAGCCGTTTGCCAGCTGATCTGGGTTCTCCTGGCCCTGTCTGAGCCATCCTGCAGGTCTTGCCCCAATCTTTTGGTGTTGTCATACCTCTTGGTACAAAACCGTGACCTGTAAGTCCAGCAGGTGGATCATCTCCTGGTGGAAATCAGGTTGTCCTCTCACTTTGAGCTTGTTGCTATTTGGTGGAACTTTAAGTACCTTGAGGGCAGGGACCTGGTCTTTCTGAAAGGGCATAGGGGTGTGGAACAAGCAAAGAGGCAAGGTTTAGATCCTGAGTTCTGGAAGCAAGTCCTGGTTCTATTGTGTGAGCTTGAACAAGTCACTTGACCTCTCTAAGCCATAGTTTTCTGAGTAAAATGTAGAATAGCAGAACCTTGTCAGATTGTTGTAAGAGTTAAATGAGAGAGTGAAAAGGCAAGCACTTTGTAAATTTTTTTTAAAGATTTTATTTATTTATTCATGAGAGACACAGAGAGAAAGAGAGGCAGAGACACAGGCAGAGGGAGAAGCAGGCTCCATGCAGGGAGGCCAATGTGGGACTCGATCCCGGGTCCCCAGGATCATGTCCTGGGCCAAAGGAGGTGCTAAACCGCTAAGCCATCCTGGCTGCCCACACTTTGTAAATTAAAAAGCACCGTGCGCGCGCCCACACACAAATAAGCTATGCTTAACACTATACATGCACAATCAACTGAGGCAGATGGCCACTTGTGTATATAAATAGAAATACACACACACCACGCATACACACAATTTGTTGAAAGCCTACCATTTGAGGCCAGGCATTGCAGGAGACGAAGATGTTTGAGACTTACTTCCTCTCAGAGCTCGAGACTGCTTTGGCTCTTGACTGTCATGGCTTCTTTTTATTAAAAGTATTCGATTGGGCTGCAGTGAGGAGGAGGTATAATGACAATGAGTCTGATTCTTGCCACCTAGAAGAAAGGAGAAGAAATCCTGTTAAATAAAACAATTTGAAGAGATCACCAGCCAGTGATCTGCACTCTTATCTGCAAAAGGCATACTCTAGAACCCTGCTAGATTTGGTTTCTGGTGCACTTCCAAAGGTCAGCTGGCAAGGCAATGGTGGCCTCACAGGGAGGGAAGGGGGATGTTTTTCCAAGGTCCCGTAGCTCCTGTGGACTGGGGCAGATGGCTGCTTGAAGGTTAAG
This sequence comes from Canis lupus dingo, assembly GCF_003254725.2. Taxonomy (NCBI): domain Eukaryota; kingdom Metazoa; phylum Chordata; class Mammalia; order Carnivora; family Canidae; genus Canis; species Canis lupus. The sequence continues at coordinate 55,336,036 of NC_064260.1, read as the reverse complement.
GCTAGCACAGAATGCAGGAGGCTGCCGTGGGGGTGGGGGGTGGGCAGCTCACATCACCCTGACCTTCTAGAAGGGAGACAACATCTGATCCCTCCTGGTGGAGGTCCTTGGATATAGGATCCAACCCAAGATAGCAACTCTGCTCTCTAAAGTTCGCAGGGTGGTTATGACCCAGATAGTCAGATAGTTCAGGAATTGACCTGTACTTCCCTCATGTCTGACCACTGGCAGACAGGAACCACCTGATTGTTGATTTATGCCAAACAGAGTAGAAGAATAAAAGGCTTCCCGGCCTGAGGTCGCTCCCCACAAAAGTGTGTTTTGCAACCCTGCTTGATTCCACAGACCTCAAGAGGAACTTACGGCAGCTGTTTCTGGGCCAGAAAGTGCCCAGATATGTTATTTTTATAACTCTTACTTGGACTGTTATCCTTCTCACTAAGTAAGAATGGAAACATCTTCCTTCTACTCCATCCTGATGGCTCCCATTTCTGGCCAACTCCCTGAGCTATCTGGTAATTGCAAAAACTTCAAACACCTGGCTGTTCCCGCATCAGGGGCATGGCTTAGCCTCTGATCATCAGGTCTGAATCATGGAAACTCCCTGAAGCTACAGGCTCATTCCCGAGCCTGGAAGAGAACAGGGGATTTGTTGGTGCTGTTTGATATTTCTCGAGCACAGTGGCAAAGAGAAGGTGAATTTGCAAATGTTTTTTTTTTTGACTGATCCACACCTGCTTCAATGAATTGGTACTTGTTGGGTCTTAACTTGCCTGTATCATCATGTTACAGACAAGCTCAGAGCACAAAGCACAAGGTGGTTAAGTGAATTGTCACCAGCAATTCACAGAGATGATCGGTAGATGCCAAGTTTATTTTAGCTTATGAATAATCTATTGTGTGATTCTCTAAGTCACTTTTGAGACTGACTTTGGAGATGACACACCTGGCTGGTGTGTACAAGGAGTTGTACCTGGGTTCAGATGCCAGTTTCTCCACTTCCTGCTTCTCTGACCTCAATTTCTTCATCAGTAAAATGGAGGAAAGTAACAATGCTTACCTGTTGCCAGCTATCATATGAGATAGTTGGTGTCCGGTTAGCTTGTTATTAATAATAATGTCTTTCCCTGAAGGTTTTGCTTTAACCTTTTGCCTACGTTGGAGGCTGGGCAGTTGAGATCATTCTGTGTCCGTAGATCTCAGCTTGGCACAGTGGGATCACTTGGGGGAGCTTTTGCAGGTCTAAGCGGAAGTCACACCCAGATGGCAACATCAAAACCCCTGGGCTCAGGGATAGAGGCGGTAAATGTGAAGCTCCCAGGTGATGCCAGTGAGTAGCCATGGTAGAGATCCACTGTTACCTTCACTCCCAGTGAGCATGCAATTCAGAAGCAGAAGCTCAGGTTGAAATCCGGACCTTTCTACTTAGCTCAGTGACCTTGGGCAAATGCCTAACTCCTAAGTCTCAATATCTTCTCATTTATTCCCAGGATGGAGGTAATTCCCACCTCGTATAGATGGTCCTGGAGAACAGATGGCATATATGTCATTCTTCCTTGCTTGAGCACGTGCCTGAGCACTTTTCTCTGTACATCATTACACAACAGTAATTGTATCTGTGGGCTATTTTTTAAGTTGTTTTTTTATATCAGCTTTATCTTAAGTAGATTATACCTCCATGGGGACAAAGCCTTACAGTCTTACACATATGTTTACGCCCATAACACCTAAGATCCGGAAGTGAGCCTTCAGATTTTTAGAACTGGAATAATCCTAGATCTCATCCACCCCAAGGCATCGAAGAATGCTTGCTGGTTAATTAATATGCAAGTGGTAAAAAATGTGAAAGAGGAACCTATGAATCAGATGGTTATGCCCAGCTTCAGCTGAAAGGCCCAGTTCTGCCTTTCTCAGCTAACAGGGTAGGGGGTGGAGGAGGGTGTTGGGACAGGTCAAAGCTGGGACAGTAGGTGTCCGTTCCAGTTCTAACTCCCTGCTCACCCTGTGCTTCTCTCCTGGCAGACCCAGCCATGGCAGGCCCAGGCAGCAGCTCACCGTGGGGCAAGCATGTGTACAAAGTCATCCTGATGGTCCTAGTGGCCCTCGTCCTCCTCCACTCAGCATCATCCCAGTCCCATTCAGACTTTGTGCCACCAGGCCAGCAGAAGAAGGAGGCTCCAGTTGATCTCTTGAGCCAGATGGGTCGTTCTGCGCGGGGAACACTGGATGCCTGGCTGGGGCCAGAGACCATGCACCTGGTTTCCGAGGTAAGGAAAGTGGTCCCTGCTGTGACCACACACAGTGAAGAGAGTTAAAGGAGGAGAGGTTGTTCATGGCCACCCCATCTTGGCTCTACATCCTCTGTGTGTCATAATCTCTGGTGCGGAGAGCCCCACATTCCACGAAATGAAGCCAGACAGTACCCGCTCTTTGCAGTCCCATTGATTGAGTCCTGCCCTAGGGCCTTTAGCTCTTTCCCTTATTCCTGCCCCTTCTTGCCAAAAAGACTAAGAAATGAGCCAGTCTTTATAAACCCACGTCACTGGATGACAAAGTCTGATTTTTGTCTAAATCTGACCTAAAGTCTTAAACTGGCAAAATATCAAGACCCAAATCCATTCCTTCACTGGTAGAGATAGAGGTAGGTCTGACTCAGGGGCTTAAGGCAGGGCTGTCCCTTCTACCTAATGGCATGCCAGATGTGGCATCACGTATTTTCCATAGGTTATTCTAAACAGTTGAGATGGTTATTTATAAAATCCATCATCTAGTAGAGCTGATTGACTCCTTTTTCATTGAAACATCCTAGCCCTTCACAGATGTTGCTTCATGCAACCTCATGATTCTTGGGAGAACCTCAGTGTCACAGGGTGACTACTATGGAGATTTGATGAATTCCTCACACACATTCACCTACTCCCATCACCACAGTGTTCTAGCAAATCACTTGATTTAGGGCCCAGATGTCCCGAGTTCCAGGTCAGGAAGGACAGATGGCCTGCTGTCCAGGCTTGGTGGGCAGATGTCTGGCTGAGAGATGGGACACATTCCTTCCAGGCCTTGCCCAGTCAGGCTCAGAGGCTTAAAGGAGACTGATTGTGGACTCATCTCCTGCCCTGCTCTTTTCACAGACCTTGTCTCAGGTGATGTGGGCCATCTCCTCAGCCATCTCAGTGGCCTTCTTCGCGCTGTCTGGGATCGCTGCACAGCTGCTCAACGCCTTGGGACTAGATGGTGAGCGGCAGAGAACTAGTCAGGTCTCCTGGAGCTTAGCCTGTCACTTCCTTTGGTGGGGCTTTATCTTTTCAGGGCCCAGACTTTCCCCCCAGCTGCTTGACACCTGCCAGGTTTCCCCAGCGTTAAGTATAAGAGCTGGCTAATGACTGCCACCACCTTCCTGGTGTTTGCTTCATGTCAGGAAAAGCATTGTGCTAAGCCCTAGTATGTCATTTAATTGTTACCTGCAGCCCAGAGAATCACTCTGGTTTTGCAGATGGATCGGGTTCAACCAAAAGAAGTAATCAACCCCCAGCCAGCAGGAATAGGAGCTGAGATTCAGGCTCCCATCCTTGTGACCCTGTGGGAAAGGATTTTTCCTTTGCAAGGGGCTTCAAGCCTTCCCTTTTTGGGTCTCACCCCCGTGCCCTGACCACTCCAGGTTGGCTGATTCTGTGACTCTCCCTCTTCCAGGAGATCACCTCACCCAGGGCCTGAAGCTCAGCCCCAGCCAGGTCCAGACGTTCCTGCTGTGGGGGGCAGGGGCCCTAGTTGTCTACTGGCTTTTGTCCTTGCTCCTTGGCTTGGTCTTGGCCGTGCTGGGGCGGATCCTGTGGGGTCTGAAGCTTGTCCTCTTCCTGGTGGGCTTTGTGGCCCTGGTGAGGTCAGTCCCTGACCCCTCCACCCGGGCCTTGCTCCTCCTGGCCCTGCTGACCCTCTATGCCTTGCTGAGCCGGCTCAGTGGCACCCGGGCCTCAGGGGCCCAATTGGAAGCAAAGGTCCGAGGGCTGGAGCGCCAGGTGGAAGAGCTACGCTGGCGGCAGAGGCGGGCGGCCAAGGGGCCCCGGAGTGTGGAAGAGGAGTGAGAAGGACCCCGGGCAAGGCCATCTTCATACCAAAGAACTGCACTGCTTTTGGATCGCACAGCCGTCCTTCCAGCCCCCCACCCCACTCCTTTCTTGAACTGTCAGAACCTTCGTCCCTAGCAGTGAAAGAGGAAGACCATGCTGGTCCCCAGGGGCCCTGTCTTCTGAGGTTCTCTGCCTGGAATTGGTTGTCCTCACCCCCTCTCTGCTCCCAGCCTGCCTCAGGCCAGGTTGGAAGGGCCTCCCCTGTGGCTTGTGCATCTGCCCTCAATGGGCATCACTGCCAGTGTCTCCCTTCTGCTGCTGCCTCGCCTTCTTCCTGACGCTCTTGCTCTCCTGTCCTTCTGTGGCTCCTCCTTTGTCAAGTCTCTGCTTCTTTCCTGGTTGTCTCCTTCTAGCCCTGCGTTCCACCCAAACCACAGTCCCTCAAGGCATGTTCCTGTCCTCTTTGTTGCCTCACCACCATGGGGAAGAGGCAGGGCACCAGGGACCTGAGGCCCAGGGGCAGGTTCCCACCCGGGGCTGGGAATGGGGATGCACAATGAGTCTGTTACAAGTGCCTTAATCCGAGCCAGCAGGGCCCTCTACTTGCCCGCTGCTATACTGTATGTAGGAAATTGCACTGTGGCTGCTTTGTGTCAAGAAGAGAGTTTTTCCCTCTCATCTTGATTCCCCTTCAGCCAAAGCAAAAGGTGACTGCTTCATAGGCTTGTGCCTGCAAGTGGGACCCTGCAGTGGCCATCAGGTCCCCCGTGGGGATTTCAGAGACGCTGAAGGAGAAGCATCTTGTCTGCACAGCTCCAGATGGTTCTCCACCCCCTTCCTCCACTCATTGCCACCAGGGAGTTGCTGATCAGGGTCTACTCCAGTGGCCCAGGGGGAATGCAGGCCGACAAACCAGAGCTGCACACCATGGCCCCTTCCCGTCACAAGCTCCGAGAGGGCCAGGGTGCCTGCCACCGGAGCCCTCTCACCACCAGGGGTCTCATTCTTCCTCTGAGGCTCTGGTGGAGGTGGGTATCCCCTGCCAGGGCCAGCACTTGATGTGAAGAATGAATTCAAATCCCAGCTCTTACTGTTAAGATTTGATGTGGAATCACAGCTGCAGTGATACATATTTTTATCAGCGCTTGGTTGGTTTTAAATAAAATGCACGCTATTTTATTATCTTGTTCCACATAAAATGTATTTACTCAGAGTCTCGGTTGCTCTCATTTCTCCCTACAGCTTAATCCATTTCTGTGGAGAGGGAGGGGGTGGGGGGGAGCAAAAAAGAAGGCTGGTACCAGGTGCCCTTCCCTCCTGGAGTGCAAGAAGTGAGGAAGGCATGCCCTCTTTACAGAACTTCCAGAAACCGACCTATACTGTTGGAACAGTGTGTATGTGAGGGAGGGCAAGGGAGGTGCCCCTTGCTCCGTGTATGTAAGAGTACGAACGGCTGCTTGCAGACAGCCACGTTTCCCTGCCCGCCGCCTTTGCTCACTACGCGGGAATTCCCTGCACTGTGGTTCTCAGCCTGGCCTGTAGCTGGATCAGCTGTTGGGTAGAGGGGCCCAGGTATTTGGGGTTTGTTTGTTTGTTTGTTGGTTTTTTTCTTTGTTTTTAAATTGCCACAGAAATGTTAGGGTGCAGCCAAGTGCCCTGGCCTGGACTCCTTCTGACTGCCTGGTAGGCAGGGCCGGCCCAGGAGACCAGGACCTGGGTGGCAGAACCTCCGGTGGGGAGCAGAGGGGCCTCGCCCCTCCTTGGCTGGCGGGCCTCTCCCAGGCTGTGGCTGGGCCTGAAGCTCAGGTTGTCTGCGCCTGAGACCTTCCTCCACGGGAGCGGCCGGGACTCTCAGGGCGGGCCCCGATGATTGTCCCCGGGCCGCTTTCTGCCCCTTTCTGCCCCGGGGGCTCAGGTCCGCAGATCCCGCAGGTCCCGACGTCGGGCGCCTTTACAGGTGCGTTGTCTGTGGGGCGGGCGTGAGGCGGAGGAGGGGGCCGCTGACTGCGGGGCCGGGGCCGGAGCTTGCGGGGGGGAGCGGAAGGCCTCGGGTCCCTCGGTGGGGCGGGTCCCTCGGTGGGGCGGGTCCCTCGGTGGGGCGGGTCCCGGCCCGGGCCTGGAGAGCCGAAGGGCGCTAGGACCCGGCGGGCGAGGGGCAGCCCGCGTGCCGCGCTCGCTCCCTCCCCCTCCCCCTCCTCCTCCTCCTCCTCCTCCTCCTCCTCCTCCCGCTCCGGCTCCGGCTCCGGCTCCGGCTCGAGCTCCATTGTCTGGAGCTGCGGCCCCGGGCGGCGGCGGCGGCGGCGGCGGGAGATGCCGGGCGGGCGGGGGCCACCGGAGCCGCCCGCCTAGTCCCCGCCCTCCGCGGGAGGATGTGCGCCGGGATGGGGCGCGCGGGGGCGGCTCCCCGGGGGCCCCGCGGCCCCTGGCCCTGCCTCCTGCTGGCGCTGGCCCTGGCCCTGGACGTCGAGAGAGGTCAGCGGGGGGGGGGGGGGGACGGCCCGGGGGGGTCCCCGACTGCGCCCCGAGGCCCGAGGTCTCCGCCCTGGGTCCCGGCTCTGCTCCCCGTTGCTTCCCTCGCGAGGAGCCCCGCAGCCCTAAGGGACCCAGGACCGGCCGGCCCGGGCTCGGCACCGGCCCCCGCGCCTGCCGCGAGCTCCCGCCCCCGCCCCAAGGAGCCACCGGACCCCAGAGGCCCCGGGGACGGCCCCGTCGGCGCCTCCCTGAGTCCGGGCGCGCATCACCGGAGGACGGGGCCGCGGCTCCGCTGTGCCGGGGCGGGGGTCGGAGCACCTCGGTGGGGCGCGCTGCTCGGAGGGTGACCCCCAGGCCGGGGCCGGATCGTGAGGCCCCTGCGAGCCTCGCCCCCCCCGCGAGAGCGGAGTCCGGCCCGGGCGTCCCGTAACTCTCCGGGCGGCAGAGAACAGGAGGAGGACGGCAGGTCGGGGCGGACGCGGGCAGCCTCTCAGGCACAAGCTCCCCGGTGGGGGGTCTCGGAGGGGGTGGAAACCATCAAGCCCCCCAGCCCAGGGCAGGGCAGAGAAGGCGCTGTCCGCAGGGCCGCGCTCAGCCACCTGCTCCCTCCCCAGGGGACCCAGCAGGAGCCCTAATAACCTCTCCTGGGAGACACGAGGGAGGCCTTGTCACATCCATTATTCAGTGGCCATAACCTCTCCCCTGGACAGCGCTCCACACTTTCCAGAGCCCTCCCTTGTTCGCAGTTGTCACTGAATGCTCAGTCTACAGGTGAAGAGAATCCACAGGTGAAGATGTCAAATGACCGATGCAAGCTACATTGAGGCAGAATTAAGATGTAAACGCAGCCCTCCGGGCTCCCAGAACATCCTCTCTAGGGAGAGCTGCCCAGCTTGGGGATTCAGGAACGATTACGAGAAACCTCTGTCCCTAGACAGGAAGACAGCTAATTCAGATGAGGCAACCAGGGTCGTGGTGGGAGGGCAAGCAATCAAGAAGGGCTTCCTTAAGGAGGCAACGTGACCTAAGGGATGGAAGAGAGACCCACAGTCCAGGGACTGAAACCAGAAGTGCTCACCCTTGCAGAGGGCATAGGATGGAGAAGCAGGGTACCCCCTCTGTGTGTAGTGCCTGATCCCTGACTCCCAGCTCCAGCTCTCTCCAGCCGAGGGATCCTGGCAAGCCCCTTAACCTCAGCCTCATCTTCCACATCCATAAAATGGATTTAATAGCAATAGAGCCTAGTTCTCAGAGCTATTACATAAACTGAAGAGTTAATGTATGTAAAATGTCTTAAATAGTAGTCTGCATGTAGTCAGTGTCCAAAAGTGTCTATTCTTATTGGGGCTAACTAGTCATAACTTGGTACAAACCAAATACGGTCATAGGGGTCCTTTGCCCTTCTACTCATTAACTATTTTGACCCTCTCCCCAAGCTCACGGTCGCCCCACCCCCACCCCAACCCTAGTCCCACTCTTGCACTCTGGTACCCAGTTGGGATGGAAAAGAAGGGAGCACATTTAGGAAGCTGTAGTTGCCATGGTGATGATGAAGGGGACAGGAGGGTGGATGCCCTGGCAAGTCTGGCCAAGGATTCAGGGACAGAGAAAGGGTCTCTGCTTCTACCAAGCTCACCTTGCCACCATCTTTTACTACACAGACCCTGCCTGGGAAGAACTGTGCCCCACAAATGCCTTGATATCAGAAGCAAGTATGTAGAGGACAGGAATGGGGAAGAGATGTTGAGAAGGTTCTCCTCAAGGGAGGAAGGCCTGAGTCTATGGAAGGTAGAAGGAATGGTTTGGAAGCTGGCATCCAGTCCCGAATGTACACTCAAATCCTGGCCCTGTCCCATGCTACCTATGGGAGGCTCTTTGAGCCCCACTTTCCCCATCTGTGAAATGAGACCACTTCCCCTACATCCTGGGGGGGATGGGACATTTATGTTTTTTTTTTGTTTTTTTTTTTTTTATTATTTATTTATGATAGTCACACAGAGAGAGAGAGAGAGAGGCAGAGACACAGGCAGAGGGAGAAGCAGGCTCCATGCACCGGGAGCCCGATGTGGGATTCGATCCCGGGTCTCCAGGATCGCGCCCCAGGCCAAAGGCAGGCGCTAAACCGCTGCGCCACCCAGGGATCCCGGATGGGACATTTATAATTCCTTTCCTCCACTGCCCACCACCACGGTGCCCTGGGCTGGAGCCTGGTGCAGCCCCAGTCAGCTCTGGAGCTGTCACCATCTCTATCCCTTCTCCTTCTTCAGTGGACTGTGACCAGGACCCCTTGAACACCATCTACCTGCCTGCAACCCTGGAGCTCCTTGATGCCCCTGAGCACTTCCGTGTGCAGCAAGTGGGCCATTATCCACCTGCCAACTCCTCTCTGGGCTCCCGATCTGAGACCTTTCTGCTCCTGCAGCCATGGCCCAGGGTCCAGCCTCTTCTCCGGGCCTCCTACCCACCCTTTGCCACTCAGCAGGTAAGGAGAGGGCACCAGAGACTGACTCCGAGGCTAATAGGATTCAGAGCTGTGGCCTGCTGTGTGCGGCTCAAGGGTCTTCCCCACCCCCAGCTGCACTCTGCGTATTCCAGAGACATGTAAATGCTCTCTCCTGCCACACTGGGACTGGAAGCCTGGCATCCCATCTCTCCGGATCTTGCTTCCCCCCCAGCCCCCTGGTTTGTTGAGCACCCCCTTCTCCCTCCAGGTGGTCCCTCCACGGGTTACTGAGCCCCACCAACGGCCAGTGCCGTGGGATGTGCGGGCTGTGTCGGTGGAAGCGGCCGTGACTCCAGCAGAGCCCCATGCCCGAGTCCTCTTCCACCTCAAAGGGCAGGATTGGCCTCCAGGGCCTGGCAGCCTGCCCTGCGCCTGGCTCCATGCCACACATCCTGCAGGCACTGCTCACCAAGCCTGCCACTTCCAGGTGAGTGGGCAGGCCCTACCTAGTCTGGCTCTACCTGCTATGCCAGCCAGAGGGCAGTCCTAGGGCAGGGAAGAAAGGGCTCACCACTCCCGGGTGGTTTAGGAGTCCCAGACAAGCGGACTGCATTCCTGTTCTGTTGACTTACGTGGGGACCCTTGGAAAGGGTTCTTTAGGGTCCTTTCAGGAAGTTAGTCTGTTGCATACAACTTCAGGCAAGTAACTTAATTTTTGTGGGACTTGGCTTCCCTATCTGTAAAATGGGGTAATAATAATTCCTATCTCCTATGGAGCTGGAATAAAGAACAAATGAAACGGCTGCAAAGAGCTTTTGGCACAATGCTAGTACCTGGCCCAGAGTAAGCACTCGGTGAGTGTTTGCATTATTGTTAGTATTACTTTTATAATTGCAGCTTGCACTGTTTGGGAATCTACCAGGGAGAGATATTTTGGAGGCTTTGGGAATCTTCAAAGCCTGAGGCATAGGGTGGTCCTGGGGCCTGGTGAGGGGGAGGCATTAGGATTGAGATTGTTGGCAAGAAGAGAAGCGCGGCTTTTGGACGAGTTCGGGGACCTCGCCCCAGTCACATCACTCACTAGTTGTGTCATCTGGGAAATGTCCCTGGCCCATGCTGGGCCTGCCTTCCACGGGCCCCTCCAGCTCTGCATTTCCTGCCATGGGTGTTGGAACCCCCTCCCCCACCATGTCAACCATGGCCGTTGTGTGTTTGCAGCCCTCCCTAGGCGCCTGTGTGGTGGAGCTGGAGTTTCCCTCCCACTGGTTCTCCCAGGGCTCCACTACACGGGCCGAGCTGGCCTACACGCTGGAGCCCGCAGCTGAGGGCCCTGGGGGCTGCGGCCCCAGCCAGGAGGAGGACCCCAGGGAGCAAGCCCTTCCAGTGGGTAGTGTGGAGCTGCGCCCAGCGGACCCCCCACAGTACCAAGAGGTGCCCCTGGATGAGGCGGTGACCCTGCGGGTCCCTGATGTGCCTGTGCGGCCAGGCCAGCTCTTCAGTGCCACCCTCCTGCTTCGGCACAACTTCACAGCCAGCATCCTGACCCTGCGGTGAGTCCAGAGCTCCTGGCATGGGTTGGAGGCAGGGACCTCTGCAGAAAGACTGAGCAGGTACCTTACTGGAGTCCTTGATCTCTGCTGATATGGGCCCACCAAACCCTCTCTGGGCCAAGAACCGTGACTGTCCTGGCAGCAGGCAAGCCCCAGCAGTGGGCACAGCCCTGAACTTGGCATCAGATGTTGGAAGCTCCCCTTCCCCCGACACCTCCTGGAGACGCCTGTCCTATGAGGCCGATGCTGCCTGCTTCACAGGGCAGCCATGAGGCTCCAGGGAGGGAAGACTGGAAAGTGCAATGCCTGGGGGTGGTTAATGCTCTGATGCCCCAGGATGGGTGTCTGCCCCAATCACATTCATCTACAAGCTCTCCCGTCCGCCGCCTTGCTGCATGTCCTCACCTTTGGACAGAGCCCACCCCTCCCCACAGGAAAGTCTCTCTTTTTTGCGTCCCTCCCTGCAGAGGGTTCTCCCACAGTAGCCCCCAACCCAGTTCCACAGACAAGAATTTTCAGAGTGTCACTTGCCTCTCCCACATTTGGATTAATGTGTGTCCTGTTCCTGTGGATCTCTCAGGTACCTGTCCTGTCCCCCTGTCTCTTACACCTTCTCATGCCCCCTCGCACACTCACTAGATCTTTCCCAGATGTTTAAAACATGCCTGGCCCTGTGTCTCTACTCTGGAGCTACAGAGATGAGCAAGGCCTGGTCCCCATCTGGCGTGAAGGGGCCCCAGCAACAGGGAAGGGAGCCAGGTGGCACGCACTGGGGGTGCACCTATGCTCTGGTGGCCATATGAGGTGCAGTGGGGGCCTGGGTTAGGGCTGAGGGAAGTGGGAAACTCATCTTGCCACAGGAGAAGCTTTCTAGAGGAAATAGTATTTGAGCTGCTGGAGGCTTGAAGAAGGAGCAGAGGAAGAAAGGAAGGGCAGGCTGGGCTGTCGTGAGCAAAGACTCAGAGACATAAATGAGTTGTGTGTCCAGGAAAGAACTTTCTCGGTGTCACCGAAGCAGAGTAACAGATGGAAGTCACAGCCCAGGATGAAACTAGACCAGATCCTGGAGGGCCCAGATGCTGGGATGCGATGAGACCTGACCCTGGGAGCGGCAGGTCTCTTGAGTCGAGGAGGGCTGCAGTGCAATGAGTGCATTGCCCTGAGTTGCAATGGAGTCCTTCTGGATCAGAGGATTGTGAGCAGATGAGTTGGGGAGGCCAGGCAGCAGGCCAATGCCTTTGGTCCCTTGCGTCCCTACTTACTCAGTCCATAGCTCAGCACCCACCCTGACACATGGGGCCTGGGTCCTCTCTCCAGGATCAAGGTGAAGAAGGGGCTGCATGTGACAGCTGCCCGCCCAGTCCAGCCCAGCCTCTGGACTGCCAAGCTGGACCGCTTCAAGGGCTCCAAGCACCACACAACCCTCATCATCTGCCACCGTGCTGGCAACACAGGGCTGGACTCCAGGTGGGCATCTCCCTCCCCAGGGCGAGGTGGGGGGGCAGTGATGGGGGACGGAGGAAGGAGTGAGCAGATTTCTGCGGCCCAAGGGAAGGGGGCCACTGGGCTGCCCCCATGCTCCCACATGAGGGAGCACAGAGGACTCCTTCCAGGATGCAGTGCAGAGCAGATACTCATTCATCCAGCTACTATTTATCCATCCCCAGGTGCACACCAAGTTCAGTGAGTGTCCATGAGTCTCATTCCAGGTGACACAAGCCTATCCTGGCTACTCCAGTTACAGCCCTTGCAGCCACTTCCCTGCTCCCACAATCACCAAATGGGTCCCTTTTTCTGGGCCATTAGTATTTCAAAGACAGCCCAGCTGCAGTTAACATTTATGAACTCCTATTCATGCTCTGAGCCTGGGCCAAGGCCACGAGCTTGGTAGCTTCTGTTTGAACCCTAGTTCTGACACTGGGATGAATAGCCATGAGCAAGCCAGTTAACCTCCGCTACATCACCCCCCCCCAAAAAAAAGAAATACACCCCTGACCAGAGCCTGTTTCCTCACCTGTAAAGTAGGGATAATAATGCATCCCTTAGGGTTTTTGAAAATAAAATACTATATAGCAAGCATCCAGCCAGTGCTTGATCAAAGGGACCTGTGAGGGTTAGTATTCAGGAGGTTGAGTGCCAGTCCTGGGGTTTTGAAGTGACTCTTCTTCCTTGGAAGAGGAGGATGACCATGGAAGGCAGAATTCTGCATGGAAGGGGAGTAAGAAGTCAGGAGAACCAGCAGGCTTTCCAGGAGGGTGGTGAAGTGGCTGCGTGCACCTTCTAGAAGCCACAAATATATGAGCTTGAGCTCTGGAGCCAGGATACTTGAGTTCAATCCCAGCCCTGCCACTTTTCTCTGTGACTTTGGGCAGGTTATAGAAGTTCATACCTCAATTTTCTCCCCTGTTAATTGGTGGCTGTCATAGGACTTGTCTCATGAATATAGCCAGCGCTTCCAACTGTGCCTGGCCGCTAGCAAGCACTCAGTCTCTCTCTCTGTCTCTCTCCTGGCCAGCAGCCCTCCTGAACTCTCTGAGTTCCTGTGGGTGGACTTTCTGGTGGAGAATGGCACTAGTGGGGGTGTGGCAGTCACTCGCCCTGTCACATGGCAGCTGGAATATGCAGGCCAGGCCCCCGAAGCAGAAAAGGACAAAATGGTGTGGGAGATCCTGGTGTCAGAGCGGGATGTAAGAGCCCTTGTCCCACTGGCCAAGGTAAGGAGTCCTCCCCCCACCCCCCCAGCCTGTGGCTGGCCAGGCCTGGGGCCAAGTGAGGCAATGGGCTTGGGGCTGAGCTCTTCCTGCACCTGCAGGCCGAGGAGCTGGTGAACACAGCTCCACTGACCGGAGAGCCGAGGCACGTGCCCATACGCCTGGTCACCGTGGACAATGGGGGGGCCCTGGTGGAGGTGACAGAGCACATTGGCTGTGAGTCGACCAACACACAGGTGCTGCAGGTGAGTGGCATGTGTGCCAACTCCAGGCAAGTGTGCACTTGTGTGCAGAGCGATGCATATCCTTCCTCACTCTTGTACCCAAGAGAGCAGCTTCTGGACACCAGAAGCCTCGTGGGGGGAACCACAGATTCAACTTCTTTTGTTCCCACCTCCTCTCTCCAACATCAGTTGGGAAGGAGCTCTGTCACTCCAGCAGCCCCGGCTTAGGCCCTCCTGCGTTTGTTACTGTAATGAAAGAAATGAACTGATGTGGGAAAGTTAAGAGTATGGCCACATACCTTGGGGGCACGTGACTGGCTTAGTCAGTAGGGCATGTGATCCGTGATCTCAGGGTCGGGAGTTCAAGCCACACATTGGACATAGAGCTAGAGCTTACTTTAAAAAGGGAGGGGGACCCTGGGTGGCCCAGTTGGTTAAGCGTCTGCCTTTGGCTCGGGTCGTGATCGCAGGGTCCTGGGATCAAACCCCAAGTCAGGCTCCCTGCTGAGCAGAGAGACTGTTTCTCCTTCTCTCTCTCTGCCCCTCCCCCCTTGTGTGTGTGCTCTCTCTCTCAAATAAGTAAGTAAAATCTTTAAAAAAAAAAAAAAAACACGTATGTTGGAACCAACAAATTTTAGTTTGAAACCCATCTTTGTTATCTGTGATCGTGGACAAGTCTCCTCACCTCTGAGCCTCAGTATTAGAGGTGAGTCTAATATATTAGACTGTTACAAGAATTAAAGGCATCCAGGGGCGCCTGGGTAGCTCAGTTAAGCATCCACCTCTTGATTTTGGCTCATGTCATGATCTCAGGGTTGTGAGATGGAGCCCCACATCCAGCACCCTGCTGGGCATGAAGCCTGCTTGAGATTCTCCCTCCCCTTCTGCCCCTCCCCCACTCCCTCCCATTCCTTTTTTTTTTTTTTGAATTTTTTTAAAATGTTTATTTATTTATGATAGTCACAGAGAGAGAGAGAGAGAGAGAGGCAGAGACACAGGCAGAGGGAGAAGCAGGCTCCATGCACCGGGAGCCCGACGTGGGATTCGATCCCGGGTCTCCAGGATCGCGCCCTGGGCCAAAGGCAGGGGCTAAACCGCTGCGCCACCCAGGGATCCCCTTCCCATTCTTTAAAAAAAAAAAAAAAAAAAAAAAAGAATTAAAAGCACCCTAAGACACTCTACCAGCAGAGAGGCAGGAGCTGAAACAATGACAACTTTTAAGAGTAATACAATGTAATACATGATGCTAAAAATAATGATAATTGGGATCCCTGGGTGGCGCAGCGGTTTAGCGCCTGCCTTTGGCCCAGGGCGCGATCCTGGAGACCCGGGATCGAATCCCACGTCAGGCTCCCGGTGCATGGAGCCTGCTTCTCCCTCTGCCTGTGTCTCTGCCTCTCTCTCTCTCTCTGTGACTATTATAAATAAATAAAAAAAATTTAAAAAAAATAATGATAATTATTAGAGCCTCATAATGATCCTGAGATTTAAAAAAAAGGGGGGGGGGGCGGGCAGCTTTCTCCATTTTGAAATTCTAAAAGGGGACGCCTAAATCTTGGCTGCCTGACTGGAAAAGGTGTCTTGCTACTTATGATGGCACTTTGTCCCTATGTGAGTGATTCCTTCCTGAGGGTTCTTGGGGATTGGGAGGTAGGAGATAGGTCTGTCTTGCCTCCGCCCACCTTCCTGTAGTTGGTAGCCAGGTGGCTCCAGAATGAAAGTCAGAGGCCAGCACTAATGAGCCAAATGTGTGGGTTCGAACTCTCCACTACCAGAACAAAGATTTTGCATGCAAATAGCCAGTTTCCTCAGCTGAGCTCCAGGTGAACCTGGGGAATGGCTGGTTCCTCCAGAATGGATCTTGGATGCATTTTTTAAAAAGATTTTATTTATTTGAGAAAGAGAGAGCACGAGTGTGTGTGTGGGGGGGGGGGGGGGAATGTGGAGGGAAGAGGCGCAGAAGGAGAGGGGGAAGCAGACCCCTTGCTGATCAGGGAGCCACAGAGGACCGGATCCCAGGACCCTGAGACCATAACCTGAGCCAAAGGCAGACGCTTAACCAACTGAGCCACGCAGGTGCCCCTTGATGAAATCTTAATCTTGAGACATGCCAGTAGAGTGCAGAATGAATTTCAGCCCTGCCCCTTATGGTAAGGGCTTAGGGCAGCCCCCTCTGTTCCATACCTGTCTTCCCAGGCTTAGCCCAGCTCCTGCCCTCCCATAGGTGTCCGAGACCTGTGATGCTGTGTTTGTGTCTGGCAAGGAGAGCCGGGGTGCCCAAGGGGTGCAGGTGGACTTCTGGTGGCGCCGTCTGAGGGCCTCGCTGCAGATGACAGTGTGGGCCCCATTGCTGCCCCTGCGCATTGAGCTGACCGACACCACCCTGGAGCAGGTCCGGGGCTGGAGGGTCCCTGGCCCCACTGAAGGGTGAGTGGAGACCTTGATGAAGTTGCTCTGGGACCTGAGAGATAGTGCACGGAGCTTGGCCATGGGCTTGAGCGGGGGTCTAACTGCTCAGTTGCCTCTGGTTCCTCCTGCTCACCTGCCTGTCACCACCCAGCTTATGGCCACTTTATGCCACTTTATTTGTAGTCTTGATTTCCGCACTCCCTTTCCCCCTTCCATGCTGCGCTTCCCTGTAGTGCGGATCACTTTCTAGTTACTGTATAGCCCGATTCATCTTGTTTGTGGTATGGCCACCACCTTCATTCTCCTCCATAAGAATGTAAGACCTTGAAGGTGAGGGCCTTTTGTCTCTTACGTTCACTGCTGTGTTCTTCCAGCCTTATATCAAGAGAGGCCCACCAGAGTACATGGGTGAGGTGGCCTCAGGAATCTGAGCCAGGCCTTCCAGATAGTGAGCACCCTGAGATCTCCCTACCTCCCCAGGACCCAAGAATTCAGATTAGGAACGAGGGGAGGGTGAGAGCAGCTTGATGGACAGGCATAGGCACCAGTTAGGAATGGGCCGCGGTGCCAGGCCAGCAGGTGGAGGTGCAACCGTACTTGCAGAGTTTGAAGACTGTACACCCCTCGCTGAGCTGGGGGTCCCTCAGGGGCGGGGCCCAGAGCTGACGCTCTTCCCCACCTCCCCCAAGGATGCCAGAGCCTGAGGCTGCTGCTGAGGAGGCTGAGAGGCGCCCCCGAAGCTGCCGCCTGCAGTACCAGCGAGCTGGCGTGCGCTTCCTTGTCCCCTTTGCGGCTCACCCACTGGACGGTGGCCGCCGCCTCACCCACCTGCTCGGCCCTGACTGGCTGCTGGATGTGACCCACCTCGTGGCACCTCACGCACGTGTACAAGACCCACGCGTAGCCTCGCTGGAGGGCGGCCGCATCCTGGTGGGCCGGGAACCCGGCGTCACCTCCATCGAGGTGAGCAGACCCCCCCCCTCCCCCAGAGAAGGGTGTAGGTGGCACCCCCCAGAATGTTCATGCGCAGGGATGAGGAGTGTCAGAACGGGCCCAGAGTGTACCCGGGCACGTGTGAGCCCAGTGGGATTGGGTAGGAAGAGGGTGGCCTGTGTAATGGGGGACATCCTCACAGCGTGAAGGGCTGCTTCACAGCAGCATCCCTCACAGCATGGGGGAACCAGGTCTTGAGAGAGAGATGGTATTGGGGTCCAGGTATGAATGTATAGGGCATATGGGATGCAAAGGGTGGGGGAAAGCAGTGTGTCCAGATGATGGGGATGAGAGGGGAGAGGCTGTGCACTTGCTCTCCCCCTTGCCCCACAACTTGCAGCTCCCTTTCACCCTCAGGTGCGTTCCCCGCTGTCTGACTCCATTTTGGGGGAGCAGGCATTGGCCGTGACGGATGACAAGGTCTCGGTGCTGGAGCTGCAGGTGCAGCCGGTGATGGGCATCTCACTGGCCCTGAGCCGGGGTACTGCCCACCCTGGGGAGGTCACAGCCACGTGCTGGGCACAGTCAGCCTTTCCCGCCCCAAAGCAGGTGACAGCTTGGGGATGAGGGGAGTGAGGTCAACATCTCCAGATGGGGGCTAATGACAGGGGGCTGGGAGGCACCTGGACCCCTCCCCTTAGGGTTTTCAGAATGAGGACTGACTGTCCTGTGAGGTAGTGAGCTCTCTGCGGCTGGAGATGATCAAGCAGTGACTGGCTGGAGTGTGGCAGTGGGAGGTTGGTTAGATGGCTCTGAGGACCCTCCCGATGACTCAGACCCCAGGGCTGAGTGGCAACCAGGTGATTGACACACATCCCCTCTCTCCCTGTGTTTTGTCCATCCGCCTGTGTTTGTTTTTTCTCTGATCTCTCCTCTTCCTCCTCTTCCTCCGTGTGGCCTGTCTCTGTGGGAGTGGTCTCTGTGTGCATGCGTGCGTGCCCTCGCATGTCTCTGCCTGTGTCCGTGTGCCCCACAGGAGGTGGCCCTCTCCCTTTGGCTGTCCTTCTCTGACCACACCCTGGTCCCCGCTGAGCTCTACAACCAACATGACCTGGGACTGTCTGTCTCCGCCGAGGAGCCTGGTGCTATCCTGCCAGCCAAGGACCAGGGTGCCCAGCTTGGGGTGGTGGTGAGTGGGGCAGGTGCCGAGGGGCTGCCCCTGCACGTGGCTCTCCACCCACCTGAGCCCTGCCGCCGGGGCCGCCACCGGGTCCCCCTGGCCTCTGGCACCGCCTGGCTAGGGCTTCCCCCTGCTCCCACCCCGCCCCCCGCCCTCCCATCTAGCCCTGCCCGGGGCCCACCAGCCACGGAGGCCAGCGTGGGTGGTAAACAGTGGGAGGCAGGGGGTGTTGGGGGCAGTGGGGTTGTGAAGGGCAAGTTTGAGCGGGCAGAGGCAGAGGCCAGAGAGGAGGAGGAAGAGGAAGAGGAGGAGGAGATGGTCCCGGCCCCTCAGCGGGTCACCGACCTAGAGCTGGGCATGTACGCTCTGCTGGGCATCTTCTGCCTGGCCATCCTCATCTTCCTGGTCAACGGTGTGGTCTTCGTGCTGCGCTACCAGCGCAAGGAGCCTCCCGACGGTGCCACTGACCCTGCCTCCCCCCAGCCCCACAACTGGGTCTGGCTGGGTACAGACCAGGAGGAACTAAGCCGCCAGCTGGATCGGCAGTCCCCAGGCCTGCCCCAGGGGGAGGGGGGCTGCCCCTGTGAGAGTGGGGGAGGAGGGGAGGCCTTGACTGTGGCCCAGGCACCTGGCGGGGGCACCAGTAGCTCCTCAAGCACCCTGGCCCGGAAGGAAGCGGGGGGACGGCGGAAACGTGTCGAGTTTGTGACGTTTGCGCCAGCTCCCCTGGCTGAGCTATCTCAGGAGTCCGTAGGGGCCCCGGCCGTGCAGTCCATCCTGGTGGCAGGTGAGGAGGACATCCGCTGGGTATGTGAGGACATGGGACTGAAGGACCCCGAGGAGCTGCGCAGCTACATGGAGAGGATCCGGGGCAGCTCCTGACCCCTCCCCGGCCTGCCTGGTCCAGCACTGTCAGCCACCAGCCCGGGCAGCCTCCTGCTCCCCCCTGGTGCTTGCTGATCCAAGTCCCCTGCCTGGTCTCTCAAAAGGACGCCCACTCAGGCCCCCTCTGCCCTGCGCCCCCCATCATGGACCATGCTCGTGAGGAAGGGCTTACGCCCCTTATTTATGAGAACCATTTCATCGTGACGTTGGGTACAGAATAAACTCAAGGAACCCCCACCTGGGACTGCTGCTGCCTGTGTCCTGAGAGAGAAGCAAGGGGGCGTCGGGGGTGGCGGTGTTCAGCCCCTATCCCTGCTGGGACAGCTTTGGGAGGCCGGGCTCTGAGCTACCCTCTCATAGCGACCGGCAATCCAGATAAGCAGGAGGGCTGTGGCGCCTGAATACTGGCCAGCAGAAAGAAGTAAAGGTCCATCCGGCAATTGTTGATATTCCCCGGGGAAAGGGGGGGTTGGCATTCAGGTCGGGCACGGCTCCCCTGGGACTGGCAGCTGAAGCAGTGTGGGCAGTGGGTGGGCAGGCAGCCCTCTCACACCTGGTGGTCCACAGTGTTTCCTGTGGCGTCTGCAATTCCTTGTTGGCTGTTCTTTCAGGGGTTTAAAATACAAATACCACAGAGGAAGGTGACTCCTAGGCCACAATGACTGACTTCCAGAAGTGGGAAGGAGCCTTGGAGGTCTGCTAAGTTCACGGATTCCTTTTTGACAGTTACGGACACTGAGGCCCAAGGCAGGGAGGCCACGCTGTGGACAACTGGCCAGGTTTGGGCTAGAACCTGGCTCTCCTGAGTCCAGCCTGTGTTTTACTCTGCCTGGCATCAAAGCACTTGGTAGCTGCCACCCACTTTCCAAGCCCCCCCCCCCCCATGTCCCAATCCCAGGGAGGGCTCCACACTCACCAGAGTCCTTGGGGCAGTACAGCCATCCCCGGGGCAGTGACAGTAGTGCCACGAGGCTGGAGCCCAGCAGTGAGCCCACCCCCGACAGGCAGAAGAAGATGCCCATGATGGCACTCTGCATGGAGCACGGAGCCTCTGTAAGCAAACTCCAGGCCTGCAGAGGGAGGGGGGAAAACCCAAGCGGCTGATGCAGGAGCAGAGATGAGGCTCAGGGCCTCCGGCCATACTCACCAAGCCTCCATCCTGGCCTCCCCTGTATGGCTGCCCACCCATGGCTAGGATGACACCTGCGTACCAGTGACCCCTTGCCTCTGCCCTGCTCATCTGTTCCCCTGGCTGGACACGTCCACCTGGATGCCCCTGCATTGTTTTGTCTCCTCCTGGGTCTCCCATTTCAGGGACAGCACCTCCCTCTCCCCTACCCTCTCTGCCCGCCTTCAACATCCTCCCCAAATCCTTTTGACCCAACCTCAGAAATCTCACTGTCTGCCCTCCTCTCTGTTCCCACTGCCCTGGGCCAAAGCACAGTCCTGATCACTTACTGCCCAGCCTCTGCAAGTACCTGCAAACCCCCCTGCCTCCCTTCTTCCTGCTCACACAGCCAGATGGGTCTGTCTAAAAGATTGGGATCCTTTCCCTGCCAAAATCCCCCTGGGGTGGAGGGCTGGGGGGCGGTGGCAGCTATTGCCCTCAGGAACGACTTCAACACCCAGGCTTGGCCCTATACCTCCCCAGCCTTGCACACACTCCCCACAAGCCTTAGCTCTTCACTTCCGCCTGTGGCATCCTACCTGCGGAGTTCCACCTTCCCTGCCTACCAGCCTCCTCCCCACCTCGTCCCAGGGGCTTTCCCTACACTGTCCAGTCACTTCTACAGCCCTCCACTGAGTTTACTGTCCGTGTGATGGTCTCCACAATTCCGAGCAAGTCCCACTAGAGCCCAGCCCTGGGCCTGTGGCTGAGTAGCTTCTGCTACTTGGCTGAGCGAAGAGCCCACCTGCGCTCCACAGCTCTGGCTCGCAGGCCTGGCGGGGGTGACAAACATACTGCACTATTACAACACAGTGACCCGTGTGCTGTGATAGATGTGAATAAAAGGAGCTAGAAGGACCCCCTGTGACCAGGGGGCTTGGAGAGGGCTGTATGGAGGAGCTGGCATTTAGGCTCAGCAGTGAAGGGGAAATACTTTGTTTATTTTAAGTAAAGTAAGTTTACTTTGAATCCGAGGCATCGGGAACAGCAACGCACAGACATGGGGAATGAGGCACATGGTGCCAGGGACTATGTGGGAGGTTGCCAAGGAGCGTCTTCATCCTTCCAAATCTCCAGTGCCTACCACAGTGCCTGGCACAAACCAGGAGCTAGTAAGTATCCACTGGGTGAATGCAGCCGCACTCAGAAAACCTGGCCTTCCTCTACTCCTGCAAACTCCAGAAGCTGTGCCCATGAGACTTTTTGACTTGGAGGCAGCTCCAGGCAGAGCCCATCACTGGTGCAAGAACAGGGGAGGGGCCCGGGGTACCTGGGATACTGGCAAAAATCTCACTGATCCCAATGAGCAGGTACTGAGGGATCTGCCACCAGATGGACAGTGGTGCCGCCTAGTACACATCCTTCCCGATCTGCTGGGACACTGGTTGCGATGGATGTACTGTAGACGCTCCATCTCCAGGCCTCCTGGTGGGGGAAACAGGTGCACCATAAATAGCCAGGCCCCCGGTCCTCAGCTTAGCCCGCAGCAAAGCTCGGCACGTGGTGGGTATTCCCTAGGCCAGTGGTGACCGACTGAACAGCAGGAAAGGAGAACTCTGGCAAACGCCTTGATTTTTGCCTCGGCTGCTAGGAAGCTCAGAATGAGGCTTTGGCACTCAAGAATAGGAACAACTGGTATTAACTGAGAGCCTGTTATGTGCTGGGCATTTAATATGCATTCTTGCAAATGAAGAAAGAAATTTAGAGTAAGTAATCAGCCCCGAGTCACACGAGCTGATGAGTATTTGGGGCTGGATTTCCACCTCTTTGTGCCCCATTTCCTTCATATCACGTGACTTCTCTCCTGCAGCATCAAGGAGGGTTTCTAACCTGACCTCCAAGTTTTAGGAGGTCATTGTTAGAAGACAGCTGTGCCGTAGTGGCATGAACACTGCATGTGGTGCAAGGTCACTTAGGTTCCAATCCTGGCCCTGCCACTGGTTAGTGGTGACCTTGGGCAGATCACTTAACCTCTCTAAGAACCAGTGCTCTTATGCAAGAAGCGAGAATAAAAATCCCAGAGTTGTGAGGATGAAATAGGACAACGTACCTTAAAGCCCGGAGCTGAAAAAGAACCTGGTTTGGTTTTCGTTCCTTGCAACACAATACTGGGCTTTGAGCTTTGATTTCCCTGCCTCCTCCTTGTGATCCAGGCACAGTGCTGGATGTCTCACAGCTTTGCCTTTTTTTTGAATCCTCACAACACTCCTGCTAGACCACATTCCACGAGGGCAGAACCCAGGTCCTGCACGGGGGCTGCATGAATGACTACGGCCATTGTAAAGACAGAGCACAAAGATGCTAAGTAACTTCAGGAGTGAAAGGGACAGAGGTTTGTGTCGTGGCATGAAAGGCTTCTTTACCAGAGCCTCTTTGTAGTAAATGGCTTCAAATCCTTTTGAACGAGAAGGAAGAGAGCAAAATGATAAATTCTTTTCTTTAAGTGGCTGAGTGTCTGAAAAATTCATTTAACCCATTTACTGGGTGTCCATGCATAGTTTCATAGCAGTGAATGAAAAAGAAAAAAAAAGAAAAACCAGTCTTCAGGGAGCTTACATCCCACTGGGGAAAATCTTTCTCCCTCTCTTGTCCTGAGCTCCCTCATCTGTCAAGATGAGGAGAGGCCGGGGACCAGAGGAGGAAGATCCCCTTCAGCTCACACCCTCTGGGAAGCCAAGACTGGCACCCACGGCAGGAGGGTGGATGTGGCCCAGACCCACGGCTCCAACACCTGCCAAAGTGGAGCCAACCTCCCCCAACTGCAGACAAAGGCCAGCCTCCCTCCCTGCATCCCTCCACTTGGGCCCACACACCTGCCACAAGGACAGAGGCAAAACCAAAGAACATGCCCAGTGCCATCTTCTGCAGGGCTGAGGGAAGCAGCTTGTGCCACAGCAGTAAAGGGTCGAGCAAGTGGTCCTTCATGGGCACCAGGATCAGCACCACCACGACATTGGCCAGGAGGAGCCAGGCTTCCGGGATCTGAACAAGAGGGGGCCAAGCAAGACAGGCTAGCAGAGCAGAAGGAGCTGTGGGCTGGAGTTGGGAGCGCTGGCCTCCAGACCGTCCTTGGGTGACCCAGGGTCAGCCCTCTCCCCTCTCTGGAATGCACACTCCTCAGCTGGGTTAAATCGGGGATGGGATTAAATCAGAGGTGGCAAATGGTTTCCTCTGGCTTCTATCAGTTGGTAATGGCTGCTGCGAACATTCTCAGGCTCAGCATGAAAACATGGTCAGGATTGATTCGTGATGTCTGCCCCAGGCAAGGAATGAAGGTATGGTGGCAAATGTAATTTCTCTGCCAGCTCTGAGGATCTTTGATGTTAGGAGTCTTTGAAACACCATGGAACTGGTTTGGAAAGTCCTGGTGGAAGGCAGACATCTGGGGATCCAGGGGCCCCGGAGAGTGTGGGAACTCAAGGTAGAACTGGGATGTGGGTGCACCTCTCTGAGAGTCTGTGGGATGAAGACAGGGTGGTGAGACCTGCCTCAGAGCAGCGGTGGGTGGGAGCAAAGCTGCCCCATCTTAGCAGGATGCCTGGGCTGGGGCACAAGTTTCCCCATCCTGCAGGTGCTTTTCCTGTTTCCTGATGATCCCCTGCTCCTGGGCATGAAAACAGCTTAATTTCTTTCTGTTTTGAGAGGACACGCCCAGCAAGGCCCATCACGGGGGCTGAATGCATACCCGGTCTCACCTTGTAGCCGCTACCCTGGGCTCCCAGAGCTATGGAGCTATCGGCAGGGAGGTCTGGGAAAATGTTTGGGATGCGGAGATGAAGACCTTGCAGGACATACGTAGACTGCATCTGCCAAGAGAGATGGAGCCATGGCTGGAACAGAGCTGGCCA
Organism: Canis lupus dingo; assembly: GCF_003254725.2. NCBI lineage: Eukaryota > Metazoa > Chordata > Mammalia > Carnivora > Canidae > Canis > Canis lupus. The sequence goes on along the minus strand of NC_064260.1, from coordinate 55,312,146 downwards.
CCTCACCTGCGAGGAGAGGTGAGGCCGCAAGCTCCGAGATGGGCGTTCTTCAGAAGGAGCACAGGGCAGCTGGGCAGCTGTCCCCTCTCCCAGCCTCGGGGAGATGTGACCTGCCTACCCTGCTTCCTCCTCAGGAGCCAGGCTCAGTCAGGGAGCTTCCTTCGCTCTGTTCCCAGGCCCGTGAGCTGTGTGTGCAGCCTTATCCCAGAGCCTAGGCACAGCTGTTATGACTCACATTTTGGTGTCTCCAAGGCCTGACACAGAGGAAGTGTGGATAAATGTTTGTTGACATGGGGAAGATAATGACACGGCTGTCCCCATGGGGAGCTCTCATTTGACACTGAGGCCAAGCTTCATCCCACAGGCGGACGTGGCACAGACACTGGGTAGACATCAACCCACCAGCATGGCTCTGGGCTCAGCTGCAGGGGCAAGCTCCAAGGGGCCCAGTTTCACATCACATATCACCCCTGTAGTATTCTAAAATGCAGGGGATCCAGAACAATCCCACACGAGGGTCTGGGGCAGGGGAGGGCACTCGGGCTGCTCAGGACAACAGCCATTGACCAAGTGGTACATAAGTACATCAGTATTCTGACAACCAGTATGACTGAGAATCAGCCATGGACACAGACAGACCCCCTCCCCATGCCTCTGTCCTGTCTCCTCTATGCCACCCCCAAGAAGCAGGCTGGCCTTGCATAACCCCCATCTTGTGTGACTCAAAACAAGCTTCCTCTTGAAGGGGTATGGAAGGCAAAGACTTTGTCATGGGGGGGTTAGAAGTTGGAGTCAGGTCACAGCCACCCCCCCCCCCCACACACACACACACATCGCACTAACCTTCCCGGTAAGAAATGGTGGGGAACAGTGGCTCTCAGACCTGGCTAAGTACCAGTATCCCCTGAGAAGTTTATTTTCCTAGAGACTTCCCCCAACAATTCTCTTTTCAGTACTCTGGGGTGGGACACAGAATCTGCTTTAAAAGCTTGCAGGTGGTTCTGAGACACAGACCCGGGGGGAATCACTGCTACAAAGAATTCAATGCCCCGAGGTGGCCCCTAACTGGCTGTGGGGCACAGGGTAACTCTGGGCCTCAGTTGCCACATCAGAGGATCTGAATGCTCTAGAGCTATTAGAACCCCTAAGCTCCCTGTTTTATACATGAGGCTCAGACAGATGGGATCACATTGGAGTCCCTGGGCCTCAAATTTGTCTCCAGGGTTCCTCATGCTATTAATTACTGGGATGGCTTTGTGTCAGGCCCCAGGTAGCACCAGGTCACTCTGTGAACACCTGTTCCCATTTCCACGTGCTTTGGGCTTCTATGGTGAGAGCTTAGCCCCATCCGGGGACTGGGGAGCCACTGTCCTCAGAGCTAACGGGCAGGGTGCTCACCTGGAAGTACACCATCCGTAAGGCACCAGGGTCACCATGACGGGCAAGATCTTCACCAGCACCTGGAAGTTGGCAATGTCCTCTTGGGGGGAAGGGCCAGGCTGGGGAGACCTCTGGTCAGGCAGCAGTTGGGCGCCTTGAGGGTCCCTGTGGGGCCATGGGGGCAGCAGATAAAACAGCAGCCATCGCCACCACCATGACCACCATTATCCCCTATTTAGTCTTGCTCCTCTATCACCGGTGACCACAGCCATCATCTCTGAAATGACCCATCTCCTCCCTCCACCAGAAGCTTCACCTTCTCCATCATCACCATCGTCACCTCAGCCAGCATCCTCGCCTTCCTTGTCGTTAGTGAAGCGACTGTCCCCCAAAGCCAGCCTCCCACTGACTGTCCATTACACTCCCTCACTATCTCCTCCTTTCTTCAAGACCCCTCCCAGCCAAGAGCCGTGTGCTGTGGTCCCCGGGGAAAGCAGACCAGAGACTGTGGTGAGCGGAGTCTTCGGGAATTTTTGGCTTCACAGCATCAGTGTGCTGCGGAGAGCAGGGAGGTCCCAGTCTAAGCCTGACTCAGAGAGAGACAGGGATAGAGAGAGAGGCCAGCCCGGATCTGGTATACCCCAATGCACCCTCACTCCCTGTCTCCAAGTCCATCTTCCTGAACAGGCATTATTATAGCCCTCTCCCTACCTGACGAGGATGGAGGCAGTGGAGAGGTAGGGGTGCAGGGGAAATGTTAAGGAAACAGGATAGATCAACCACTGCTATGACCTCCCCCCGCCTTTGCCCTTTGTCTTGACATTTTTCTAGTTTCTAATCCATTCTTGCTCAAGAGTCTTGCCTCATCCTTTGAGATGCCGAAGGGGATAACACCAGTGTGGTCATTTCCAAAGATGGCCACTATCAGCGTCTCCCCTCCTAGGGTGGGATGTCACTCCTCCACTAACAGGCCATCTGTTCCCCTGCCCTGGAATCTGGGCTGGCCTTGTGGCTGTGCTGACCAACGGAACAAGCAGAAGTGATGGCTCGGTCTTGCAACCCAGACTCCTTACTGTGAGGAGCTCCAGCTACAGGTGTGTGGCCACATGAAGGGGGACCCCGGGTGCCTTTGTTGGACTGCCAGCCACATAAGTGAGCCGTCTTGGATGCTCTAATCCCTTCAGGCCCCCAGATGACTGTAGCCCCCCACCCCCATGACATCACAAGAAGCGGAACAACTACCTGGCTGAGCCCAGTCACCCACAGCATCATGAGAGGTAATAAAATGTGATTGCTTAGGTAACTGAGTTCCAGGATGGTTTGTTGGGCTGAGCTGGATCATTAAAACAAACCCCCACCACAATGCACCAGCTTAGACAAACATGTCCTGTCCTTTCTCCATCTAGATCCTACTGATAGGATCTGTAACAGGCTCCAAGGTCTGGAGACATGTTTGCTTAGCAAAGTGGTCAATTAACTTCAGGAAGGACAGGGGCAAAAGGAAGCTGGTGTGTGTGTGAAGGACTGTTCTGAACCTTCCTCCCTGGGATGCCAGCTAACGGAGGAGGAGCAAGTTTGGCTGATTTCTTAGACATTCTTTTTTTTTTTTTTTTTTAAGATTTTATTTATTTATTTATTTATTTACTTGAGAGAGTGCGTGAGAGAGAGAGGGCACACGCGCACAAGCAGGGGGGAGGGGCAAAGGGAGAGGGAGAAGCAGGCTTCCTGTTGAGCAGGATCCCAGTGTGGGGCTCCATTCCAGGACCCGGAGATCATGACCTGAGCCGCAGGCAGACACTTAACCGACTGAGCCACCCAGGTGCCCTCTTAGATTTTCTTACACTTGCTACCCTTGTGGTGTTGAATTACTCATGTTATATCCCAACAGCCTTCCCTGGTACCATCGTCTCCATCATCAGCCAGTCCTAATGCCTTTGTCAACCACTGCTGAATTATCTTCACCGTGGCTGCTGATGAACACCTCCCCCTCTACCTCGATCATCACTGTCAAGACCGTGCACAACCAGCCTTATACTCTCTTGAGTTAGTCCGTGGGCAGGACCACCACCACCACCTTGGGCTCCATCACCAGCAAGGTCACAGCGGGGCAGCTCTGGCCCTTGCACAGCAGGTTGTCATAAAGGGCTACCATGGGAGCTGACCCAGAACATTCTTCCAAGAGGACTGCACCTCCCCAGGAGAAGCACAGCACGTCTCCAGGCTCCATGGCCCCCGTCACCAAGAGCACCCTTCTTACCCGACAGAGTGTCGGTGCCGCAGGTGGGGACAGCAGCTTTGGAAAGCGAGTTTCAGCATAGAGGACACTTGGCTGCCTGTAGGGGGCTTGGTGATGAAGATGGGGGTGGCGAAGAGGAAGATGAAGAAGGCCAGGTCCACGCAGCCCATGGTGATACTGTAGCCCACGGCACCCACGTTGATGCTCCAGTAAAGCCAGTTGAAGAAGCGGCGGCTGGCGTGGCGGCCAAGATCCATCACTTGCTGGGCAGGGGTGAGAGTAAGGGAGGCCCAGGGGCACCCTGCCATGATGTACCTGCCCTCCTTTTCCCACAGAGATACTTCCTGAGTCAGTGGGTGGACATTCCAGCATTTTCCTGGTCCCTGATCACTAAATAGACACAGTAAATAAATACTGGTTGATTGAATAAAGAAACCTTTCCCTTGGGAGTTCATGATCAGGAAAGTTTGGCACAGCTATTTTTGCATGCCCATGGAACACATTTTCTCATTTTCACCAAGTGGTGCACACAACAGATGTCTCTCATGCCACTTTGTTCACTTCTATTTGATTTATTCCTTTGTCTTTGAACAACCTACAGTACCTACCACCTCTATCATCAGAAGAAAGCCAATAATGATCAGGTCTGTTTCACGTTATTAGGTGGGACATATGGGTATTGCTGAAAGGACAGTTAAAACTCTAATGGAGAATTTCCTCTGCAATTTGGAGATGCAGAGTTCCCTAGTGTGGCCCAAGCCTTCTCTTCCACTTGCTTCCTCTAATATATGCCCAGTCAAACAAGGTTGGCATATCAGGGAAAACAGAGGTGGCCTCGCACACAGCCCCCTGAGTGGGTTCTGGCCTGGTTGGGGAAAAAATCAGGCCTCCAGCAAGGACAGAAAGACTCAAAATCTTTACCCAGGATTTGGATCAATCTGCAGCAGTCAGGCCCCAGGCGCCCTGCTGGCTCGGATCAGCTGCACTGGCTGATCCCACCTCTCTCTCCCAGACCCTGGTCCCAGATTCTGACCCAGCAGGTCTGGGGCAGGAAGAGCCCAGGAGTCTGCATTTCTAAAAAGCAGTGAAGACTAGAGGTCAATTTTCAAGGTGATTCTGTGCCCTGTTATGCCCATCACCCTTTCAACAAAGCACCGCATCTCAAAATCCACTGTTCTCCTTTGTCAAGCTTTACTTTCTATAAGTGCATTGGGGATAAGGTAAGTATTTCTTTTTCCTTTTCCAAAGGTAAAATTATAGTCCATACAGATAGATGCATGCCCTTAGAGATTCTGAGGGGTCCTCCAGGCATTAGAGGGTGAGGACCATGTCCATGCATTGGGGATTTTTGCTGTAGACTTTCAAGCAGAAAATGGAGTAAGTCCCATTATGTGCAGGCACTTCCATTTATTAACGGGATGCAAATGTATATGACAATTGCAGCTCTGAGGGGAAGACCAGGCAGCCTGTTCAGGATATAAATGAGCTCTCCCAAAACGAGCACTTTGTCAAGAATGATGGACGGCCCTTTCTGAAACCAGCAAGTGTGTTAAAAATACAGCTCGTGGGTATGGCTGTCTGCCAGATGATGACAACCCTTCCCGCCCAGATACCCTCCATCTGACTGCCCCCCCTGAATTCTGCAGCAGCCCGTCACTGCTTTGGTGTACCCACTCCTGTTACCCCCACCCACTCCCCACTGTAGCCAGAGACATTTTTAAAGAACTCAAATCCACCTCTGTCTGTTTCAGTGTTTCCAACCTGTCTTGTGGGTCAGGTTCAGAACCCCTAGGGCAGCCCAGGGCACCTGGGGTACAGTGGATATCAATGAAAGAGTGGAATGAAGGAAGAAGAGAGATTCCAGGGTACCTGGGTGGCTCAGTGGTTGAGCATCTCTTTGGCTCAGGTCGTGATCCCATGGTCCTGAGATTGAGTTCCACATCGGGTTTCCCTGCAAGGAGTCTGCTTCTCCCTCTGCCTGTGTCTCTGCCCCTCTCTCTGTGTCTGTCATGAATAAATAAATAAAATCTTGAAAGAAGCAGCAGAAATAGTAGTAGAAGGGAGAGTCCTAGTAGCAGATATTGGGGGTCTCCTAGTCTAAAGGAAGGTCAACAGTAGCCTAGGAATGGACAGGAAGCCCTGGGGGAACTGAGTCCCCCATCACCAAAGGAATCCAAATAGGCTAGATGAGTAGATCCTTGGTAAGGACACTGGAAACTGTGTAGGATGCCGAACAGTGGGCATCAGCAGGATGCAATGATTCTTTTTAAAATGCCCCCTTTATGAGGAGAACCCTCTTGCACTGTTGGTGGGAATGTGACCTGGTGCAGCCACTCTGGAAAACTGTGTGGAGGTTCTTCAAAGGGTTAAAAATAGACCTGCCCTACGACCCAGCAATTGCCCTGCTGGGGATTTACCCCAAAGATAGAGATGCAATGAAACGTCGGGATACCTGCACCCCGATGTTTCTAGCAGCAATGTCCACAATAGCCAAACTGTGGAGGGAGCCTCGGTGTCCACCGAAAGATGAATGGATAAAGAAGATGTGGTCTATGTATACAATGGAATATTCCTCAGCCATTAGAAACGACAAATACCCACCATTTGCTTCGACGTGGATGGAACTGGAAGGTAATATGCTGAGTGAAATCAGCCAATCGGAGAAGGACAAACATTATATGGTCTCATTCATTTGGGGAATATAAAAAATAGTGAAAGCGAATAAAGAGGAAAGGAGACAAAATGAGTGAAAATATCAGAGAGGGAGACAGAACATGAGAGACTCCTAACTCTGGGAAATGAACAAGGGGTGGTGGAAAGGGAGGTGGGTGGGGGGTTGGGGTGACTGGGTCTGGGCACTGAGGGGGGCACTTGGCGGGATGAGCACTGGGTGTTATGCTATGAGTTGGCAAATAAACTGTCCCCTCTATGATGGTGAATACGTACAATTAAAGAACCTTTGAAAAACAGAGGCGGTAAAGGAGAAGTACAATGAGTCCAGGGCCTGATCATAACCATTGTTACCATTTTTTCTGGTTTCCCCTTTTAGCTGACTCCTAGTCTTTTCATATGACTTTAATCATACTCTGCAGTTCTGCCTCGCTTTTGCTCAGCAACACCATATGTGGTTGTTTTAATCATATTACTTATTACTTAAAGTTATGGTCTAATATCCCATTGAGTACAGCTAGCAAAATATAGCCTTGTTGGGGATCCCTGGGTGGCGCAGCGGTTTGGCGCCTGCCTTTGGCCCAGGGCGCGATCCTGGAGACCCGGGATCGAGTCCCACGTCGGGCTCCCGGTGCATGGAGCCTGCTTCTCCCTCTGCCTATGTCTCTGCCTCTCTCTCTCTCTCTCTCTCTCTCTCTCTGACTATCATAAATAAATAAAAATTACAAAAAAATATAGCCTTGTTGTTAGGCATTCACTCATTCATTTGGTAAATATTTACCGCATTCGTCCTGTGTGCCCCGTGCTGTGCAAAGGCATACAGAGAAAGGTTCAGAAGTCCAGATATTTGCCCAAGTGCTCCTGGCTAGTGAGTGGCAGAGCTGGGATCTGAGAAAGGGATTGAGAGGGGACCCCACCTCTCACACTGCTGGTTGGAAGGGACTTGCTCTTCCCTGGCCCCCAGATCCCCACGACGCAGACAGGGCTTGCTGTGGTGAGGCCTGAAGTCTAGTTGCCCTTCGTCTCCTTGACCTGCTCTCTCCTGACCTTGGACAGGTGGATTAACACCCTGAAACCTTAGCGTTCTCGTGTGTAAGGTGGACCTGAGACTAGCGCCCACCTCCTGGGTGGTGAAGAGGATGAAAGGGGTTAGCACGGGGGCGCCCACATCACCCTGCAGCCGTCGCGTGGCCCTTGGAGTCAAGGCCCCTCTGGTCTCCAACGCGGGGACCCGGCGCGGACAGGGGAAGCGGCTCGTGTGAGGTGGCGCCTGGCTCCGTCCCGGGGTCCTCGCTGGGCGCCTCCCCTGGTCAGCCCCGAGGCGCAGGCGGCAGGTTGCTCGGGATGGAGCTGGGGGCCGGCGCCCCGGAGCCGCAGCAGGGGGGGCGCGCAGTAGGGGCGCGGGGCGGCGTCGGGGAGGCGGTGGCGGTGGCGGCAGCAGGCCCAGGCGCCCAGGGGGACGAGCCCGGCCCAGGTAGGGCACCGGGTCGGCCGAGACGCCGAAGGAGGAAGGCGGCGCCTCCAGCCTCTCCACCAGCAGCACCGCGGCCGCCCGCGCCCCGACCTCAGGGGCTACCCAGCCTCGCCCTCCGCATCCCTGTCCTGTCCCCTCCCCTCCACCCACGCCTGACTCTCCTCCTCCTCTCGACCTCCCTGCCCACCCTCCTTCACCCTCTTCTCTGCCCCTTGCCCCCCTTTCCGTTGCTCTCCCCGGTTGCCCTGACCCCTGGCCTGCACCCTGGGGAGGGGGACCTCCCACTCCCCCCCACCTCTGCCTCCTCTCCTCCCTGGGCCCCTCGGCCTCTCCCTCCAGCTCAGCCTCCGTCCAGCTTTCTGCTTCTTGAGAAATTCTGGGCTCTCCTGCTTCCCCTTCCTGCGGCCACTCTGGGTCACATGGTGCCGTGGGGGGCTTAGGAGAACCGAAAGCCTGGGTCACAGGGTCTGCGCCTGCCCAGCTTTCTGAAAACCTCCCTCCTTCCCCAGCCTAGTCCTCCTGCCCCCACCTCTGGAGCCTGGAGGAAGAGTTTCCATCTTTCACTTTCATTTCCTTCCCGGATCCCACTTTGGCTGCATCCTCTTCCGATCACAATCCAAAGCCACTGTGACACAACTGGAAACACCATTTGTATTTTTTGGTTTCCCCCTCTTCCCCATCCTCGCCCACTTGACTGATGCAGAGACTGAGGCCCAGAGGACCTGTAGGAGGGGGGGGCAGGACGGCTGTTCCAGATCACTGAACTGGGGTTGAACCACCGCTGGGGCTCCTGGGTGACAGGGGAAGCTCTCCAAATGCAATTCAGATTGTGTAAGTGCTACTGGGGGGAAGGAAGCAGGGACACCTTCGGGAAGCATGGGGTACCATAGAAGGCCCACAAGTGAGTTGAGATTTGGACAGCCTGGATCTCAGACTAACCCAAACCAGGCCTCAACAGCCCCTCCTCCAAGCCCTGCAGTGCACTTGGATGAAGAGCTGGCCCTCACTCAACCTAGAAGCCCAGTGAGTTCTGACCCCTGCCTTCTTCCAACCTCATGACGGTCCCCAACCACTCAACTCCAGCCCCGGGGACCTTCTTTCTGCTCCCCTGACTGCTGAGTTCTGACCTCTGCCAGAACTGCTCTTCTTCCAGAACCCTGCAAGGCTGGTTTCTTCTCTTTATTCAGATTTCAGCTGAAATGTCCCCTCTTCATAGAGACCTTCCTGGTGGTCCTAGGTAGCTGCCTGCTGGATTCCCAGCCCCCATCCTCGGTCACACTGTCTTGTGTTCATATCTTCAGAGCACATACTATTTGTCTAATTGCTGGTTCATTGTTTTCTCCAATAGAAGTTCCACTGGGCCAAGAACTTTGTCCTTTTTTTTCTTTTTTTTAAGAATTTTTTTAAAGAGCAATTTTAGGTTTACAACCAAATTGAGAGGGAGGTACAGAGATTCTCATATGCCCCCTGCCCTTAATGTGCACAGCCTTCCCCATTATTAACATCACCCACCAGAATGGTACATTTTTAACCAGGAATGAACTGATACTGACCCATGATAATCACCCAAAGTCTATAGTTTACCTTAGGGCTCACTCTTGGTGTACATTCTATGGACAAATGTATGAGGAAATGTGCCCATCATTATAATATCACATAGAGTATTGTCACTGCCTTAAACATCCTCTGTGCTGCATTTATTTATGTGCCCACTCCCTACCCCCACCACTCCCACCCCCCACTCTCCAGCAACCACTGAATTTGCTGTCTCCATCTTTGCCTTTTCCAGAATGTCATAGAGCTGGAATCATGCACTGGGTATAGCCTTTTCAGATTGACTTCTTCTTAAATACACATTTAAGATTCCTCCATGGCTTTTCATGGCCCCATACCTCATTTCTTTTGAATAACTGTCTGAACGGATGGACCACAATGTATCCATCCATTCACCTACTGAAGAACTGTAGATGTCCCTCAAAATTAGGTTCTTAAATTTAGTATCAGGTGAGAAATACAAGCTGTGATGGATGAGGCAAGCCCATGTAGGGTAAGGTATAATATGGGGTGGTGAAGAGAAAGCAGAGCTCCCCGCCCTGGATTCTGTGTCAGCCACTTCAGTCAAGAACAGATGCTTTGGATGACGTGGGCAGAGACTGGGGTCTCCTAGCCTCTCCCTCATGCTAAGATTAAGCTGCCTTTGCCTCTTCTTGGAGGAAGCTCAGGATCATCAGGGCATGATGATGAAGTGCATGTCACATCAGACTCAGCTCTGTTCTCTCTTGGCAAGATCACCAGTGTGGTGGATGTGATGAACGCCATCCCAGAGGGCTGAGTTTTGCAGATGAGAGCACTGGTCTGCTGCCAGCGACCTTCAGTGACCTTGCCGGAGGACAAAGGGAAAGTGACCTCATTGAAACAATGTAGTCAACAGACGAAAAACAGAGAGAAAGGCATCAAAGAAGAGACAAATTAAGTTGCTTCCTTTCTGTCTAGTCTCCATTCCCGAGGTGCATGGGGGCCAGGAACTTGGGTGGGGTGCTAGGGAAGGTCCTGGGATCTGCTTACCTAGGGAGACCACTGGGGAAAACTGCCTTTTACAGATAGCGGGAGTGGCATTCTGAACATAGACGTGACTGTCCCCCAAACACGAGTTAAGTTTGATTGCCCACATTTAAGGGAGCTGGAGAGCAGTTTCAGTACTGAGGAGACCCAGAGCAGGTGGCCTGTGACCATGACCCATAAACAGAAGCAGTTTGATCCAGAGAGAATTTGGCCACCTGATGTGCAGTTTTTGTTCTTGCTTTCATTATTGTTTTTTGACTTAAAACATTTTTAGGGCGCCTGGGTGCCAGGACTGAGCCCCACTTCGGGCTCCCAGCTCAGCGGGGAGCCTGCCTCTTCCTTTCCTTCTGTCCCTGCCCCCACCCTGCCGCTTGTGTGCTCTTGTTCCCTGTCTCTCTCTCTCTCTCTCTTTTAAATAAATAAAATCTTTTAAAAAATTACTTAGCTTATGGGGCATCTGGGTGGCTCAGTCCGTTAAGTGTCTGACTCTTGATTTTGGCTCAGATCATGACCTCAGAGGCGTGGGATCGAGTCCCATGTGTGGCTCTGCGCTCAGCAGGGAATCCGCTTTAGATTCTCTCTCCCTTTCTCTCTACCCCTCTCCACTGCTCGCTCGCTCTAAATAAATAAATAAATATTTAAAAAAATTACTTATCTCCTTGAACATTCAGAAATATGAAAATCTAGATTTCTTGCTACTCTTGAAGTTGGGGAAGGGGTGTGGCAGGGGGTCTGTGAAATCTGGGCCAACATGCTGACATGGAGCTGCCTCTTGAGCCTCACCCCCAGCAGCTCCCTCTCCATGCCCCCTGCCTCTATGCCGCCCCTCAGCCACTGTCAGCTTCCAGTCCTATCTCTGGAAGTTGGCATGTGCTGCACCCCGCTAGAGCCTAGAACCTCCCATCACTAACGAATCCTGTTCCCTCAGGACTTGACCGAGATGTCGCCTCTTCCAAGAAGTCTCCTCTAGTTTCTCAAGTTCAGGTTAGCCCTTAGAGGCACCTGTAGGGACTCATGTCATAAATGCCTGCTTTACTTGCCTGTTTATCCCATTAGACTAGAGACTTTCTGAGGACGGGGTTGTGTCTTCATCTCTGTTCCAGGCACATAGGAGGATGAACTCCAGGGCTGGACAACTGAGCAAAGGCCTTGTCTTGACTTCTCAAGAGCTGTGTGATCTTCATTAAGTTACTTAACCTCATTGGTACTTTATCTGAATAGTAGAGAATGAAAAATACTTACCCTGTATGCTTTTTTTGTATCAAAACAAGATAACCCAGCCTGGTGGTTGGCATATGTAAGAGCTCAGGAAACGTCTGCACCTTAAGTAACTAACAAATAAATAAACGTTGATATTGCTCACTGTGCGTTGGAGGCTGTGCAAGTGGCTGAGGATACAGCAATAAGCACAATGGACACAAATCTGGGCCCTTGTGGAGGTGACGTTCCAGTACTTGGGCAACAGTTGAGCAAAAGAAGAGAAGGGAATAAAACAGAACAGACGAGAACACGGCACATTTATTGTCACATATAATAAAGGCTAAAATGAAAAACCAAGTTGAAACGAGATACAGAGATGACAGTGAAGGCTTTTTATTATTATTTTTTTAATTTTTATTTATTTATGATAGTCACACAGAGAGAGAGAGAGAGAGAGAGAGGCAGAGACACAGGCAGAGGGAGAAGCAGGCTCCATGCACTGGGAGCCCGACGTGGGATTCGATCCCGGGTCTCCAGGATCGTGCCCCGGGCCAAAGGCAGGTGCTAAACCGCTGAGCCACCCAGGGTTCCCAGTGAAGGCTTTTTAGATAGAGTATGATATAATCATAATTTACTATAAATCAGAGTTTCTCAACCTTGGCACTATTGACGCTTCAGACCAGATGCTTCTTTGTTGCGAGGGCTGTCCTGTGCATCATAGGGTAGCTAGCAGCATCCCTGGCCTCTGTTCACAAGATACTACTAGCTGTACTCCTTTCCCTATGTTGTAACAATCAAAATGTGATCAGACATTACCAAATGTCCCCTGCAGGCAGAAAACTGCTGTTAGACAAATGTTTGCTGGGGAAGGGTATAGTGGGCTGCATGGTAACCCCCAAAAAGATACATCCATATCCTAATCCCTGGAACCTACGATTGTTACCTGATATGATAAGAGATGCCATTAAATTAAGGGTCATGAGAGGAGGTGCTTATCCTGGATTATCCTGGTGGGCCCTTAATGCCATAGACAAGTGTTCTCATAAGAGCAAGGCAGAGGGCAAGGACAAATGCCACATAGAAGGGAAGACAGAAGTGGAGAGCAGATGATGTGGCTGCAAATGAAGAAGTGCCAAGGAACTGGGGTCTCCATGAGACATGAGGGTGGGGGTAAAGGACAGGCTTTGTGAGGGCCTCTGCAGGAAGTGTGTCCCTCCTGACATCTTGATGTCAGGCTTCTGGCCTTGTGGATTGTGGGAGAATACATTTCTGTCATCTGTCACCAGATTTGTTAACAGCAGCCACAGGAAACTAATCGGAAAGATCTTACCTCATCAGTGAGTGTGTTTCAACATCGAATGTTCTAATGCAAGATTCAAATTGCCACAGGAGAATTTGTGAAAGTGGTCACTGATGTCAGATGAGTGTGATTTCTCTGCACTTTTCACCCAAAGCTGAAAAGTTAGTCAGAAACTTTGGCCAGTGGACTCCAGACACCAAAAGATGTCCACAGGACAGTGGATAGATGTAAATGTCAGGCCCTCTCCATGGCACGCTCGGCCACACGTGGAAAGGGCCAAGATGACATGGCTCAGTCGTAGTAGGACAAAACAAACAAACAAACAAACAAACAAACAAAACAACAAGAAACCTTGGGGATTTTATTAACAGATTCGGGATGAGTCAACATTGTTTGGGTCACCTGAGGCCACAATAGAACAGTGGTTGTCAAGGTGATGGGATTATACTGATTTGTTTTCTTTTCCTAAATTCCCAGAGTTGCTCTAATGCGGTTCTAAGGCAAAGTTACACAAAGATCAAATTTGGTATCGAGGGTATCCTTCTGCTCAACTTCAGGCTGATTTTAATAGACCATTGGGTCCAGCGGGTAGCAATCCGAGGGGAGGAAAGGCCTTGAAATCCTACCCGTGGGAGAGAAGAGACAACTGGGCAGCACATCCCTATTGCCAAATGTCCACAGGGCTGCCCCCTGAAGAGGGCTTTATTTGTTTGTTTGCTTTTTAAGATTGATTTATTTACTTGAGAGAGAGGGAGCAGAGGGGTGGGGCAGAGGGAGAGGGAGAGATTCTCAAGCAGACTCTGCACTAAGTGTGGAGCCTGATGTGGGGGCTCAATCCCAAAACCCTGAGACCAGGACCTGAGCCAACACCAGGAGACAGACCTCAACTGACTGTACCACCCAGGCTCCCCTTGAAGAAGGATTATATGTCTCAGGCAATGCTTCAGAGAAGAGCTCGGATTTCAGGGTGTTCGAGGTTTCAGCTCTTGAGTCCCTCAGCCCTTCCCTGTGAAGCAGGGGTTTTCAAAGGTCCATGGGTGTCCTGTGGGTCTCCAAGACCATTTCTGTGATCTAGGAGATCAAAACTATTTTCATACTAAATGAAGACATCATGTGCCTTTTTACTGACATAGTTTGCTGGTACAAAAGCCATGATGAGTCAATCTGCAGGGACATGAAATTGTCCTAGAAGCCACTGCATTCTTCCACCCTCTGCTCAGAGTATAAGCAGGGAAAAAATTGTGAGTTTTACCTAAGAATGTTCTCAATGAAACAGTTAAAATCATTAACATTATTAGATCACAATTAGACGCACAATTTTTTAGTATTCTTTTTTTTTTTTAATTTTTATTAATGAGAGACACAGAGAGAGAGAGAGGCAGAGACACAGGCAGAGGGAGAAGCAGGCTCCATGCAGGGAGCCCGACATGAGACTTGATCCCGGGTTTCCAGGATCAAGCCCTGGGCTGAAGGCAGCGCTAAACCGCTGAGCCACCCAGGCTGCCCAATTTTTTAGTATTCTTTAAAAAAATTGTTTTTAAAGATTTTATTTATTTATTTGACAGAGAGAGAAAGAGAGAGAGCACGAGCAGGGTAAGGGCAGGTAGAGGGAGAAGCAGACTCCTCGCCAAGCAGGGAGACTGATGTGAGGCTTGATCCCGAGACCCTAAGATCATGACCTGAGCGGAAGCCAGACGCCCAACCAAACAAGCCACGCAGGCACCCCTAATTTTTTAGTATTCTATGTATGTGATAGGATGAAAATAGCATAGCACTCTTTCGCGGAGTCCCACCACGCCACGGTCACCACCAGGCTGCGTCATTGGGATTTTTTTCATGGAACACCGTCTTTACTTGAAAACTATGGTTATTCAGACTGGAGAATTTGGCAGAAAAAGTTTTGAAACCAAGCAAAGGAAACCTGTCGTTTCAAAGGAAACACATGACAGTATTTGCTGCCAGTGATGAAATTGGAGCTTTTAAGTGAAAATTTTAAGTTTAGAAAGACTCTTATCTGTCACCATGCTCTTGACAGCTTCCAAGGACTTAAGGTTTCCTGATGATATCACAGATGATATTAGAGAATGTGATTTTTTGATACCATATAATGAAATATATCAACATTTGGGAGATCTGCATAATTTTTGTGAGCCAGTATGTTCCAGAATGACCGATATATGTTAATACAGAACCATGCACGGATAAAAGATCTATTCAAAGTGCAAGATAGGCCAGTGGATTTTAATTTAACAGTTAATTAAAGTTCATTGATAAAGTTTCAGATCTCACACTGCAACTGACCTTTAGAAAACATCACTTGTCAAATTTTGTTGCAGTATCAGAGAAGAATATCTAAAATTATCTAAAAAGGGTAAAAAGAAAAAATCTCCTCCTTTTTCCAATTGGTTATTATGAGGACAGATTTTTGTCCATAGACTTTGACCAAAACAACACATCTCAACAGATTAAATGAAGCTGATAAGAGAACCCAAGTGTCTTCTATAAAATCAGACTTTAAAGAGATTTGAAAACATGTAAAACCATGCTACTTTTCCCAATAATCTTTTGGTTAGGAATATATACTAACTTTTCATCAAAAATGTTATTTACAATGACATATTATAAATTCACTGTTGTTATTTTTAAATGAATTAAATAAATGTTTAAAATGTGTCATTTTTGGGCGGCCAAGGTGGCTCCACGGTTTAGCACCGCCATGTCCCGGGTCGGGTTCCCTTGGCATGGAGCCTGCTTCTCCCTCCTCCTGTGTCTCTGCCTCTCTCTCTCTCTCTCTCTCATGAATAGATAAATACAATCTTAAAAAAAATGTGTCAACTTAATTTCTAATATGGTAAGTATCAATAGGTACAACCCACGTAAACGAAAGTTCTTTGGGTCTTGATAATTTTTAAGAATATAAAGGAGGCTTGAGACCAACGAGGTTGAGAACTGCTGCTCTCTGTGTGCTAAAAGGAGGGACACACGCCCCACAAAGATTTAGGTGGCTGCCATGTTGGAGAAGATTTTAGGTATCCAAAGGTCTAGAGCATGCCAGGATACTGCCTCTATGGCAAAGAGCAAGACTTTGAACCTTGCATCCCCTCCCACCAAGAACAGGGCACAGTACACAGTAGATCTGTTTAGAATTTGGAGCATAGACTATCCTTAGCAATTCTGTTCTGACCCATTTTTCATGTGACTTGAGGGGCTGCCAGTTCTGAGTGGAGCCCAGAGCAAGAGAAGGCTCTATGGCAGTTCTAGGCATGATGCAGACCGCTGTGCTAACCTGATCATAAGACCTGCGAAGTCCAATCATGCCAAAGATGCCAAGACGAATAAGGATGCTATGTGGGGGGTGCCTGGGGGAGGCTCAATTAGTTAAACCTTTGCCTTTGGCTCTGTCCTAATCTCAGGGAATTGAAATTGAGCCCCGCATCAGGCTTCCTGCTCAGTGGGAAGCCTGCTTCTCCATCTCCCTCTGCTCCTCCTCCTGTTCATACTCTCTCTCTCTCTCTCTCAAATGAATAAATAAAAAATCTTTAAAAAAAAAAATGAGGATGCTGTGTGGAGTATCTGGAAGGCTCTAAAGGGGGAAAAGCAAAGCCCTGGAGTAAATCTATGACTCCTATAGCAAAGAACCACTTGTCATTTGAAAACCATCTCCTGCTGGCTACATGGAGACTTGTGCCTAATGATGGGTCACCAAAGACTGGGTGACCTAAGAGCTAGTCCTAAGCTGGGTGTTGCATACACCAGGTTGTAAGGGATTCACTGTACACAATAGCTTCAGGCTCAAACAGGTCCAGAAGGTGCAAAGAAATAAGAACAGGGGATGCCTGGGTTTAGTGTCTGCCTTCGGCCCAGTGTGATCGCACGGTCCCGGGATCAAGTCCCACGTCGGGCTCCCTGCATGAAGTCTGCTTCTCCCTCTGCCTGTGTCTCTGCCTCTCTCTCAGTCTGTGTCTCTCATGAACAAAGAAAGAAAGAAAGAAAGAAAGAAAGAAAGAAAGAAAGAAAGAACAGATGACCCTGACCTCTGTTGTGTTCATGTTTCTCTCTAAACTCGTTCATACTCTGGCTTCCATGGAGCTGCCATTGACGGAGGAGGAAAACTCAAGTCTGGTTTCCATCAACAAGGGCATAGGCAGTTACTAACTAGAAATAGAAGCCCTCCTGTGGGGGCCGAGATGTGAAAGTACCTCTGGTCATCTGCTGCCTGCAGAAGGAAAAGTGGCTGAAGGCAGGGTTAACCATGAGCCCCTGGTGGGGTGGGGAGGAGCTGGGGATGGGTCTGGGGGAGTGGACACCAAGCATGCAATGCTCTGTGTCTTATGTTAATGCCCAGTAGAGAAGGTGTACCCACAGGAGGCTCCAGCAATCCAGTGGACAGGATGCCTTTGCGTGTGGCTGTTAGCTAGCTTCTCCCCCCTAGCCACAGCAGCACTGGTGCAGTGGGGGGCAGGAATGGAGGCGTCCCTGGAGTGGACAGGTCTGAGAACCATCTCGTAAGTCTGACATCAGGCACTACTTGCTGTAGTAGGACCAACCCAATGGTGCACCCTTTTACTGACTGTCCTTCTTCTCCTTTGTCACCCCCCTGTATTCCACTCTGTCCTCTAGGATCACGTTCCCTAATAACCCATCTGCAAGCAAGGCTTTTCTGAGAGGTGCAGGCCGAGCCTCAATTTTTTTTTTAATTTTTATTTATTTATGATAGTCACACAGAGAGAGAGAGAGGCAGAGACACAGGCAGAGGGAGAAGCAGGCTCCATGCACCGGGAGCCCGACGTGGGATTCGATCCCGGGTCTCCAGGATTTCGCCCTGGGCCAAAGGCGGGTGCCAAACTGCTGCGCCACCCAGGGATCCCCGAGCCTCAATTTATAAGGATGACCGCTCCCTGGCTCTCCCAGTACCCAGGACTCAGCTTCCCTCCTTTTCTCCATATAATTTACTTATTGGCTATGTCTATTATTTGTGATGTGACTCTCCCACTAAGAGCAGCAATATTTATCTGTTTTGTTCAGTGTTGTGTCCCCAGCCCCTAAAACATGAGACATCTGTGTTAAATGAGTGACCAAGTGATGAGGGTTAATATATGTACATTTAGGTGTGGATGTTTAGACTGTGATACAAAACACTGGGCCTCAGGAAAGACAAGGAGCTGGCTGTGGCTGCTCTGGAACTTGTTTCAGGCCTCCCGAGACAGGAGTGGGCTGGACTCGAGCTGGGGGCAGGGCTGGTCCGAGATTCAGAGCCCCATAGAGCCAGAGCCTTCCCGCTAGAGATGCCGTGTTTCAGCCAAAGAATCCATGCTTCCACAAGCCCCCCAGGGTCCCCCAACCTTCAAAAGGCTGAACTGCCTATGGTTAAGAACTCAGGGCCTTGGAGTAGACAGCCCCGAGTTCAGAGCCTAGCTCTACTCCACATCTTAGCTGTGGGGTCTTGAGCAAACTGCCTCTCTAACCTGTTTCCTGATCTGCATGAGAGTGTGAGGGACAGTACCTGTTTCATTGTGATGCTGTGAAAATCAGAACAGATCCCCTGTGAAGCATGGGGCAGAATAGGATGCACTCGCTAGGTGTCCGTCTGCATGATGCTTTCCTCTGTGCCACATGACAGAGGATGCAGTCCTAGGGCTTCCCTCCCTTCTGTCCAAAGAGGCCCTCAATGATGTTGCATGTTCCACTTTGCTGGGCCAAGGTCAGGAGAGAGACAGAGTCTGGATGAAAGATGCCTGGGCTCTCCACAGCATGGAGGAGCACGAAGTGTCCTTGCAAATCGAGTTCAAAAGGGCTTGGCTCTGGAGCACCTGATGACTCAAGTCAGTAGAGCATGTGACTCTGGATCTTGGGGTTGTAAGTTCAAGCCTTATGTTGGGCATAGAGTTTACTTTAAAAAGAGAGAGAGAGAGGTCTTTAGAAAAAAAAGATCCTGGCTCCAAGAGTTATACATAAAAATCAGCTCATTAAGGGGCACCTAAGTGGCTCAGTCAGTTAAGCCTCTGACTCTTGATTTTGGCTCAGATCATGACCTCAGGGTTATGATATTGAGCCCTGAGCTGGGCTCCACACTGGGCATGGAGCCTGCTTAAGATTCTCTCTCTCCTTTTCCCTCTTCCCCTTGCCACCACTACCCTCAAAAAAAAAAAAAAAAAAAGGAAAGAAAAGAAAAGAAAAAGGAGCTCATTGAGCTAGATACTCAGCTCAGTGTAACTTCCAGCTTCCTATTCAGAGCTTCATGTTCGTGAGACACAGTGACTGAGGTGTGTCACATCCATTACCAGGGACACTCCCCCATGCTGTCCTGCCTCAACTTTACCTGTGCCCTCTGCCAGGAAATCTACCAACATTGTTTGTCCTTCATTTCTTTCTTAAAAAAAAAAAAAAGATTTTATTTATTTATTCATGGGAGACACAGAAAGAGAGAGAGGCAGAGACACAGGCAGAGGGAGAAGCAGGCTCCATGCAGGGAGCCCGATGTGGGACTCGATCCCGGGACCCAGGGGTCACGGCCTGAGCCAAAGTCAGGCGGTCAACCTCTGAGCCCGCCGGGTGCTTCTGTCCTTCATTTCTTTTCCTTTCCTGTCCTGCCTCCTCATGGCTTTCTGTCAGGCTCTTCAACTCATTCCATTTGATTATTGTACTGGTTTATCATGCACATTTAATTGAACAAAGTCAAAAGCTAGTCAATATTTTATGCTTCTGACAAATAGACCTTCCCAACTCTGCTCACTCCTTATTAATTCATGTCATTTTCTTCTGGTTCCTTATGTTTATCTTGTTTTTTTTCTAACCCACCACTTAGATATTATTGTAATCGTCGTGTACCATCAATGCTTATTTAATTCACCTCCATGTTGACGAATTTCTTTGCTCACCATTCCTATTTGAATGGTGGGATTTCCTTCTGGGATTATTCTCCTTGTTCCTGAAGAATATCCTTTAAAATTTCCTTAGGTGAGGCTCTGTCAGTTGTAAATGCTCTCGATTTTTATCTGAAAATTATTCTGTTCCACCTCATTCTTTTTTTTCGAGTCTATAACAAAATCATTCTCGTTTTTTTTTTTAAATTGAGGCATGATTGATATGCATCATATTAGTTTCAGGTGTACAAGGTGATGATCTGACGCTTGTGCACCCCGTGAAATGATCACCGCAATAAGCTAATCACCATTCACCACTATAAAAAGTTACAAAAAATTTTTTAATTTTCCTTTCCAAGATCCACCCTCCTGGCAACCTTCAAATCTGTACCACAATACCACGGACTGTTGTGGTCGCCCTGTTGTGCACCACATCCATATCACCTGCCATTTCACAACTGGAGTCTACACCTCTCAAGCCCCTTCATTCATTGTGCCCATCCACCCTCAACTGCCCTCCCCACCCCCAGCAGCCACTACCCTGTTCTCCAGATCCATGAGTTTGGTTTGGTTTGGTTTGGTTTTTAGATTCCACATAGAAGTATCTGTCTTTCTCAGTCTGACTTCTTTCACTTAGCTTAACACCCTCTAGGTCCATCCATGTCGTTGCAAATGGCAAGCTTGAACAGGCCGATAACCAGGGAGGAGATTGAAGCAGCCATCAGAAACCTCCCAAAACACAAAAGGGCCAGATGGCTTCCCTTCAGAGAGAATTTTTGCATTTGTTTCTGCCAAGTGCCCCAGGAACTACTATCTGCTCTAAATCCTCCTGCTCTTTGTTTATTTGTTTGTGGTGGTGTTTCTGCCTCACAGGTCCTGTGAATTCCCTCTCAGCCCCAGTTGCCGGTGGCCTTGAGGTTAGGAGCATTCAGGATTGGCATTTCCTTTTTTTTCCACTCAGAGTCAATGCTGAGCCAAGCACATTCTCTGTCCGAGCCCTTGGAGAGGTTTTTCTTCCCTAGTTCATTCACTGTGAGTCTTGGTTTTCATTGTTTTGCTTTAGGGGGTAGGTTTCTGATTTTGCTTTCCATTTGCTCAGGCGCTAGGTTTTGTCCCATTAAACTGAACTTCTTGGCCACCTGGGATCAGCAGGTACCTCAGGGGAACATTCGCTTCTGCTCTCAATGATCTTCTCTCTTTTTTTTTTATTCGAGAGAGAGAACGAGTGAGAGAGAGAGAGAGAGAGACAGCACAAGTAGGGTGGAGGGGTAGAGGGAGAAGCAGACTCCCTGTTGAGCAGGAGCTGGACATGGGGCTCCATCCCAGGACCCCAGGATCACAACCTGAGCAGAAGGCAGACGCTCAGCCACTGAGCCACCCAGATGCTCCTCAGCTTTGCATTTCTAAAGATATTTATAAATGTTTTTATCCCCCTACCCCTTTTTTGGTGTTTTGTATCAGGAGAACTTTCAGCATCTGCTGCTTACCATATTGTCAGAAATAGAAGTCTAGCCCTCCCCTCCAGCCCATTCAGATGTGTTTCTCTCGGGATGTTGCCCAGCAGTAGGACACCTCTCCTTGTGTCCATCGTACCCTGGCCTGTGCTTTGGTCACCTGGGTTTGAGACCCCCATGCTCCTTGAGGGCAGGGATATGGTTTCCCACCTTCATCTCCCACCTAGCCCATTCCAGAGTTTCCCACACCAAAGTCTCCCTAAGTGTCAGTTGAATGGAAGTGAACCCAGGGGATGAAGGCCCCCTCTTCACCGCCTGTGCTGCCGGGGCCTTCCACCAGGGGGCAGCCACAGTCCGGTCCAGCTCCCAGGTCGAGGCAGGGTTCCTGGGGGAGGGGGCCTGGCTCTCTGTGGCTCCCAAACCTGCAACCGATGCCCCCTTGGATGGGGACCCAGTGGAGAAATGCTCTCCACCCCACAGATGGGGGAATGAAGGCAAACAGAGAGAAAGGAAGCATCAGGCCAGAGCTACGGTCACACGACAAAGGGCCAGGATGGAGCCAGTTTCCTCTGGACTCCATTTCTCCGAGGATTCTGCTTAAACCACCAAAGTACGTTCTCTGCTCCTTCAGTCACTCAACAGCATTTATTCAGCATCTACCTTGCGCCCCACAGGGAGTGCAGCGGTGAATGAAACACAGCAGGTCCCTGGGGCTCCTGGGGGCTCAGTCGGGGGAGCATCCAACTCTTGGTTTTAGCTCAGGTCATGATCTTGGGGTCATGAGACTGAGCCCTAACTCGGGCTCCACGCTTGGTGCAGAGTCTGCTGGGGATTCTCTCTCCCCCTCCCTTTGCCCTTTCCCTGACTCAAGCTCTCCCTCTCTCTCTAAAATAAATAAATCAAATCTTTAAAAAAAAAAAACCCACTCTAAATCCCTGTCCCCTTCCCACAGCATCCACTGCAGACAAGCTGAACAACTCAGAGTTTCCCAAGCAGCCCTGGCCCTTGGGACTGGGAATAGCCCTCTTGCTGTTCCTGCTGACCCTTCCGGAGGCCTTCCCCCTCTCTGCCTGTTGAAACCCTGCTTGTCCTTCCTGGGCCAGATCCCATGCCTCTCTCTCCCTGAGGAATAGACACCCAGCCCAGTGCCCACAGGTGGGGGGTGTGTACTGGAGCCACCTGCACCATTGCAGAGGACACCTCCACCCTGTAAGGAGACGGGGTGCACACCATGTCTCAGACCCTTCTTCACTTGATTCTCTGAGAAGAATCTGAAGCAAGTGCAAGACCACACCCTCCTTCTTCCCAGCCATAAACACACCCAAGGACAAAGTAAGTCTTGGGATTTTATCCCAGAAGACCTGGATTCTGTGGCCTGGGACAGGCTGTGGGTCAGGCATCCATTCTTCCCACATGTGTTGGTTGAACATCGACTATATATCAGGTCTCCAGAAAGAAAGCATGCGCTCACTTCCCTTTTCCTTAGGAGACACTTAGAGGAAGTGTGTGTGTGTGTGTGTGTGTTTCTGTGACTCCTGGGGTTCAGCCAGGCTGGGTGGGCTCACAGCAGAGGCAGCCAGGCTCTCCCTCTCAGCCCCTGTGATACCAGCCTGGCTTCCTGGAGACCAAAACCACAAGTAGAGCACAGAAGAGAGACACTCACAGGCTGGGTTTGGTCGCATGCGTGCAAAGGAGCACTCTCTTGCAGAGAGAAGGTTATAAGCGGGAGCAGCTAAGGTCCGAGCAGGTTCGAGGAACGCACAGCAGCCACATCCACCTGCCGGCCCCAGGATGGTTCTTCCCTCTGGCAGGCACACGTAGCAGTCAGAGATGGCACCAGACATGTGGCTCTTCTCTGCGACTGTTGGATTGCTCACGGCAGCCCTCTCAGGTAAGGCCTCTTTCCCCACCTCTCACCACTCGTGCTGGAGGACCTGGCTCCTGGCCTCTTGATCCTCTTTCTGGTCATTTTCTCACTCATCTTTCTAGAACCTTTTACCCAAGACTGTCCCAGGGAGGCCAGAGCCGGGACCTGGAGAGGGTCCAGGAACCCCCTTTGGAGGGGTCGGGGCTGTGCCTGGATGGTGCTAGAAGACTCCCAGGCATGAAAGGATGTGGGCAGCATGCCTGGTGTCCCCTGAGCCGCCTCCCAGGGTCTGAGGAGGGTGACTCCTCCTACCATAGGTTCAGGAACTCCCTCATCCTTATTTCTTGGCAACTCTCAGTAAGGAGTAGTTTGCCTTCCAGAAAGGTGAGACCACGGATGATTGTATTCTCAACCTCAAAACTGAGGCTCTGGACTCACCAGGCTTCTACCGCTCATGGTAGAACTGTCCAGAAACAGAACTTGGGGAAGGAACGGGAGATGAGGATAGCTGGTCTCTCTGGGGCAGCCAGTAAGGGTAGTTTATGGCACAAATGAATGGGAAAGCTCTTCCTCCCCCATCCTGAGCTCTCCCTGAGTGCCAAAGCACTTCGAAATCCAGGCTGGGGCGTCAGGTAGCCAGAAAGTTGGGGGCTAGCCATGCCCATCAGATGCTGTTGGCCTCTGCTGCATGTAGTGTCCTAACTGGCAGAAACTGGGCAGGGGTCCATCATGCCTCTGTTGGGACCTCATGTTTCGGGGGAGGAGGAGATGCATGGAAACAGAACTCTAGGCCAGGGAGTCTGAGCCCACCTGGCAGTAGGGATCCCAAGTGCTTTCACTTTGCTTTCAGAAGGAGACCTAGGGAGGCCCCATCAGGAGAGGCATCCAAGCCCACTAGGAGAACTGGGGAGTTATTTGGGGATGGGGGCAGCTCTTTTCTCCCTCTCTATGTAGAGGTACGTGTTCCTGACCTCACATTGGTTCAGGGAAAGCTGTTTAGCTCTGGGAGCGGGAAAGTGTGTGCCTTTGGCTCCGTGCGGGTGACTTGGCTTCTCTTGCTCTACCAGGAGCATCTGGAGATCAGCCACCTTCTGCCTCTGAGCTAAGACAGATGGTCAGAGAAGGAAGTCCCTCCTTCCCCATTTTTTTTTAAATTTTTTATTTTTTTATTTATTTTTTTATTTTTATTTTTTATTTATTTATGATAGTCACAGAGAGAGAGAGAGAGGGAGAGAGAGAGAGGCAGAGACATAGGCAGAGGGAGAAGCAGGCTCCATGCACCGGGAGCCCGACGTGGGATTCGATCCGGGGTCTCCAGGATCGCGCCCTGGGCCAAAGGCAAGCGCCAAACCGCTGCGCCACCCAGGGATCCCCCTCCTTCCCCATTTCTATCACGCCACCCTCCATCCTTTCCCATGACATCCAACCATTGGCCTCGGCTCAGAATGAAGTCTGGGACCAGGAGGTTGGCTGGGCAACCCCAGGACCCCAAGGGATCTGGCTCTGAGTGGCTCCTGACAGCAAGTGGTCCTCAGGGCCCCAGCAAGAGCTCAGGAGGAGGGTGAGATGAAGGGGCTCCCGGAGCCAAGGTCCCTAACTCGAGTCCTTTTGCCCCCTCCCAACACCCCTCACTGGCCCACTCCACTCCACTCCCAGTACAGATATTTACTTAATGTTTCTAAAGCTGCATTTATACTCAATGGCCTCACTTGTTACTAATACAAGTTTAGTTTTGAAAGGAAACTTTATGTCACTATCATAAGGGGAAAACCGATATCATGTGTCATAAATAAAAGATGAAGGTATGCATAAAGATAAATGGGGATGGAAACCAATTTCAGTTCCGTGCCAGCAAAAAGTTAAAAGAAATGCAAAAGCCCTTGAGCCTGAAGCCTACACTTGTGCTCTCTGTGGAAGGGGAGATGGTGGGGAGTAGGGGGTGGGGTGGGGGAGAGGGCAGTGATAAAGACACCCCAGCCCCCAATTGGCATTTTCTTCTTGACTTTCCAGGAGGACTGATTGGACTTCGAGCAGGGAATAGTTTCCCTGCCATGAAATCTTTTTAAATTTATTTATTTATTTATTCATTCATTCATTCATTCATTCATGAGAGAGGCCGAGGCAGAGGGAGAAGCAGGCTCCTTGCAGGGAGTCCCGTGAGGGCCTGGATCCCGGGACTCTAGGATCATGACCTGGCTCAATCACTGAGCCACCCAGGCATCCCTGCCATGAGATATAGAAGCTGTAAATGCTGCTTCCTTAACGCCTCCGTAGGCTCCCCAGTGCTGTGTGTCCTACTGCCGAGGGCTGTGGCTGGCAGGACGGGCATTGCAGGCAGAAGGAAACCGTGCGACAAAGCCCAAGAGTGGGTGGGAGAGGCTAGAGCTAGCCGAGGCGGGGACGCCGTTCCCCGTGGCCTGCCCAAGCAGTTCTTCCCTCCCCCAGCAGAAGCCAAACCCCAGCACAACTGAGCCCGAGGCAGCGCCATAGACTCAGATCTACTTGTGAGGTTCTCCTTGGGGAACTCAGTGTGTGGGGCAGATCAGGTTGGGAAGAGGAAGTAAAGATGTCCAAGGAGAGAAAGAAAAACAGCAAACAGGGAATTAGGGGAGCTCGGAGAATGAGGCCCGGGAGGGAGATCTAGGGCCTTCACTCCGAGAGAAGCCCTGGCAGGGGTATCAGGCTATGCTCTGGGACCACAGGCGGGTGGAGGTTGGCCCCCTGAGGCCCTGGCAGGCCTGGCCATGGCTCTCTGGGGTTCGGCAGGTCTCCCCTAACCTGCTCTCCTTTGCAGTCCCAGCGCCAGGCTCCATCCTGGGCCTCAGGCAGCTATTCCTCTGGGCTCTTCTCTCCTTGGGCCTGGGTGTGTGCTGTTGAATGAGCACTTTCTAATTCTGCTCATGCTCCCTGGAGGCCTGGGTCCAGGACCAGTTTGTCCACCTACCCTCCAGTTTTGTGCCTCAGTTTCCTAATCAGCCAACTGGGGAGAAAGAGGCAGAGAGAATGAATTTGAAGCCCCCAACTGGGGAGGATTGGGTGGGGTCAGGAGATTGGGGTATTGCTTGGGCTCAGCCTCTAACTCACCATGCATTCTCCTCTGATCTGGTTTTGCGCCAGTGAAACGAGGTGCTTTGGGCAGAAAATCCCTAAAGCCTCAGTCAGCTCTGACATTCTGTGTGTGAAGTAGTAACAAATAACCAGGCCTTTCCGCCAAGGGCTGTGCTGAGGTTGGTGACCTCTATTCTATCGGGACCAAGGTCAGGGAGGGCCTTGGGGGCTGCCGTACTCAAAAGGCCATTTGTGACTACTTAAAAAAAATTTGTCTTAAAAAGAAATTTTTAAAAATCTGATTTTTTTCCTTCACTAGTAAATTCAGTATCCCAAATTCATTTTATTTATAAATCCAGTAATTTTTAACAGTGACTTTCAGGAAGCCTTTGGTGAATATTTCATCAAATCAGGTCAAATGGAGTAAGCTTCCTTAAATAATAAATGCCACTCACGAATGCAGCTAATTAAGTGCCCTTAGATCTGTGAGGTCCCATACAGCATTCACCAGAATATGCATTTGAAACATGGTAATCTGAGTGGAGAAGTGTTGGAAAGGTAACATCTAGAACAGATCTTGCAGATGTGTTCAAAAAAAGAACATAAGGTACCTCATTAATAACCCGTTTATGAATTATGTGTTGAAATGATATTTTGCATAGGTTGAGTTAAATGCATTTTATAATTACAATTAGGTTTATCTATTCTTTTTTTTTATTTTTTTTATTTTTTTATTTTTTTTTTATCTATTCTTTTTTAACTTGTAAAATATGTGGCCAGTAGAAAATTGTAAATGACATATGTGCCTTGCTTTATGTTTCTATCGGATAGCGCTGCCTTAGATCATCTAAGCTGCATCTACAAATTTAATGAATTGATTCTCTTATAAATGCTTCAAATACCTCTAAGGAACAGACCATTTCAGGGGATTTCAGAGGATACTTTCCGATCTAAAAACTGACTTTTAAAGTGAATATTAAGTTCTCTTAAGTTTACAGACACTGCCACATTCTCTTAAATTTTTAACTTAAAATTTTAACTGAAGTCAATTACTCGGTCACACACATTAGAAATACTAACAGCCAAGTGTTGTTAAACACCACACATATGGGGCTTCATGCACCAACACACGGCAATCGATCCAGCTGACACTTAGCATAGATGTAGAGTTACTATGGGTTTTCCTGTTCTGCCGCCGATCTTTATTTTTAAAATTCTAATCTGTGTGTCTGGGCTTCAAAGCCACTTACCGAGGAGGAAAGGATCGTCCCATAGCAGGTAACTTGGATTATCCCCAGCAGATGGGAGTGTCTCTGTCTTAATGGACTGAAATGAGGTCAGCTTTTTTAATGTTCTGCTGAAATGTAAGCTGTGACCCTCCTGTGCGGCTGATGGGTGTGCAGTGTGCTCTTCGGTAGCCTCTGCCCTGTGCTTGGGCTCATCCCTCAACCCACGACCTCTGGACCCAGTTTTATGAACCTGATTCTCAGTGTCTGCCCCAGAACCCAGAGGGCTTCACCACTTGATTGCATCAAACGAAACAAATGTGAGCGATTCTCTTCTTTCCCTTCACTTCTTTCTCTGCTGGCAGGACCGCCACTGACAGTCGGATAAATAATATATGACCCGCATTCGTGTCTTTCTCCAGGCTTAGGCTGGCTCTCTGGTCACAGGTCAATGGCTGGTGGGGGCATTCACTTGGCATTCACCACAGTGGTGATGGGGGATGAGGAAGCTCTTAGGGTAGTGTGAGTTATTACAGACGGATCTAGAATGAGTAAGAAACCCTGTCCACACTCACTCATTCGGTCTGTGTTTATCAAGGCCCACTCTGAGTCAGCCTCCCTGTCTGAAAAGAAAGCTCAGGAATTAAAGTGTTAAAGCTGTTGGATTCCAAGGCTGAAGAACCAACCATATTCCTGGGGACACGGAGGGATTAAGCAGGTGGCCCCAGGGATCCCTGGGTGGCGCAGTGGTTTGGCACCTGCCTTTGGCCCAGGGCGCGATCCTGGAGACCCGGGATCGAATCCCACGTCAGGCTCCCGGTGCATGGAGCCTGCTTCTCCCTCTGCCTGTGTCTCTGCCTCTCTCTCTCTCTCTCTGTGACTATCATAAATAAATAAAAATTAAAAAAAAAATTAAAAAAAAAAAAAAAAAAAGCAGGTGGCCCCAACTGAGGCTTTGGACCAGGCCAGCTCAACAACCATGAAACCACCAATTGCCACCCGTGCGGATGCTCAGCCCTGCACTGAGCAGACCCTGGTGGGACTGGCATCCCCAAGCCCATCTCCAGTCTACTCACTGTGTCCCCCAACCCTCCCTCCCACCCTCAGCACTGCCTCCTATCCCCCCACGCCCAGGCCCACCCCGCCCCAGGGCCAGGGTGACCAGAGTTAGAGCAGCACTTCCTGGGGGCCCTGGTTCCTGCCCCTTCCCAGTGTTTGCGAAAGCTGCCATCTATGTGACAATTCACTTAATACTCTTAATTGATGTTTTAAAGTGTAGATACATTCATTTTTAGAAGAAACTTTATGCTGCTCCCTTAAAGAAAAAGCCATTGTAAATCACTTTCATGGTGAAAATAAACATCATGGAAACAAAACAATGTCATGAGATTCAGACGTGTTACTGCTTTTCCTTTGCTCAGACGGGAGGGTTTCTAGATGTCAGGCATTAAGGACGAGTGCCCTGGGAGACTTTCTCCTCCAAGTAATCAGAAAAGCTGAAAGAGAACTACGGGGCACTGATTCCTTCATACAGCTAATGTAAACCATGTCAGTGACCTCCTAAATCATTTTTCAAACCTTGGGTACATGCCTCACACTTTGGAAGCATTGATCCAGAGAAATGACAATGGGGACAGATGATCTGCTCCTCTCACTAGACACAGCCGGGGGGAGCCTTCTGGTCACCTTCTCAGGGACACAGGGACCCCATATCAGGCTGTCTCCAGGCCCCCTGGATTTCTGCTGAGCCTTCAAGTCAGGGATGATGCCCAGATTCACATCTCCCAATAGTTCTTGGAATCGAGTCCCTGCAGCATGGAAGGAGGAGCCCAGAGGAAGGATGAGGTGGTGGTAGATTCTTAGAACTCACTCTGGCTCTTGATTGCTGGGTAATCTTGGACAGGCTCCTTCTTTTCTCTGGCCCTAGTTCCTTTGCTGGAAAAATGGGCAAAATGAACATGAAAGACCCAGCCAAAAAATCCTTGTAGTCTATGTTGGTGCCTCAAGGCTTTATCGTTTGTGGAGCAGGGCAGGAGAGATGCAGCTATTAGAAACCAGCCCATGGATGGACACAACATGGTAACCCCAGCTGGCATCTGCCATGTGGGGTGGTAGACCCTGGCCACAGGCAGACTTGGGTTCTCAGCCCCGGCTGTGTGACCTAGGTCATTGCTTAGCTTCCGTGTGCCTGAATGCTGCAAATAAAAACGCCCACTTTAGGGTGCCTGGGGGGCTCAGTCGGTTAAAAGTCTGCCTTTGGCTCAGGTCATGATCTCAGGGTCCTGGGGTGGAACCCTGTGTGGGGCTACCGTTCTCAGCAAGGAGTCTGCTTCTCCCTCTCCCTGTACCCCTCCCCTTGCTTGTGCGTGTTCTCTCTCTCAAATAAATAAAATCTTAAAAAAAAAAACCAAACCCACCTCACCATGGTATGAAAGTTAATTTAGATAATGCATCGGAAAATGCCTGAATATAACAGTGCTTTAAAATGTTAACTTATAAATGTTACATAGCAAGGAAAAGGTTTTGTATATGTGAATACAGGATTTAGTGGTTAACACGCAGTTTGCACGAACGAGCTCGTTTACCCACATGACAACCCAAAGTGTATAGATGAGGAAAGCAGAGGCTGTCAAGCCTGAGAGACTGGCCTGAAGTCTCTAAGTAGGAAGTGTCAGGACTTCAGCTTAGGTGTCCCAACTAGCAGCTCTCACTCTTTCCGAGGGAAGAGTGGCCTGGCTTGTCTTCGGCTGTGTGCCCTCAGGGTTCCATCCAAATTTGAGGCATGTACCCCAGCTACTTGCAGCTGGAGGGGTCTCTGAGGGCCTGGGGTCCCCTGGAAGGCTTCTCATGGACATATGGGGCCGAATGGGGCTGCTTTCACCAAGGCCCAGCCCTCGTGGGGTCTGCTGTGCACTTACCTTACCTACCTAGGCCAGAAATGGGTGAGAGTAAAGCTGAAGAGATGCCATGAACCTAAGGAAAGCTTGCCTGGCAGAAAGCTCCATCTACTACCATTTATTGAGCACCTGCTGTGTGCCAGGCCCCGTACAACAGTGAGATGTAAAATATGAAGGTTTGCCCTTGGACACTTGACGTGTTGTAGGGAAGATAGTAAAACACACAAAGGTCAGCCTGGGATCGTTGTGACAACAGGTGCAATCCAATGACAGCCACAATCACCATGCACTGAAGGGGACAAACAGTTGTGACATCAGCTAAGCTGATCTTGTCTTGACCTTACATTGGGGCAATCGTCCCATTTTACAGGTGGTCAATTAAGGCAGAAAGTTATGAATTTTGTCCCAGGCTAATGCGGAGTTTAAACCCATGTCTGTAGGGCTCCCAAACCCACATTCTCCATCACAGGGCTACGCTGCCTTCAGGAGCTAGAAGTCTGAGGAGGGAGATCTTGGGCCTCCCAGAGACACAGGGCGGCCTCCCAGACGGGCGTGCACGAGTATCTCAGGGGCTAGACATACAGAGAGGGAGGGCACCACGACATTTGTGAAAATGAGTGCGTGAAAAAACTGCTGAGGTCTGAGTAAAATGTTTATCAGTTAGTTGTGTTGCGCTAATATCAACCTCCTGGTTCTGGTCACTTACTCTAGTTAGTCATGCAAAGTGTCACTATGCGGGGGAAGCCGGGTGATAGGGAGGTGGGACTTCTCTGCGCTGTTTTGCAACTTCTTGTGAGTCTGTAATTTCAAGATAAAAAGTTAAACGGGGGGATCCCTGGGTGGCGCAGCGGTTTGGCGCCTGCCTTTGGCCCAGGGCGCGATCCTGGAGACCCGGGATCGAATCCCATGTCGGGCTCCCGGTGCATGGAGCCTGCTTCTCCCTCCGCCTATGTCTCTGCCTCTCTCTCTCTCTCTCTCTCTCTGTGACTATCATAAAAAAAAAAAAAAAAAAAAAAAGTTAAAGGGGGGAAAGCATTCCAGGCAGGACTGATTTGAGCAGAAGCCTGGAGGCCAGACAGGCAAAGGTGAGAGCCCAGAGGCGCCGGCTACAGGAAGGGGTGGCCTCCGCCCTGCCTGTTTTCTTCCTCCTGACTCCTGTGCTGCTGTGCGAGGAGCAGCCGACGAGCTAATACTCACGGAAATGCCAAGCTCGGTGGCCGGCACCAGAACGTCCACGCATAAACCACGTATTTCGAGAGGTGAGCTGGACAATCACAGAGGTTATGGCCGCCCAGACAGCACGTTGCAAATTCAGAGATCTGTGTCCTCCTTGCAGCCGTGTGAAATCTGAGTTATTGCCTCCGTTTTCCTGCTGAGGCTGCTGAGGCTCGGAGAGGGAAGATGACTTTCCCTAGATCACACAGCCAAGAGATGCACAGCTGACAGGCCTTTAACTGGATCCGGTGACTCCTAATCCATGTTCTTTCCTGGCCCTGGGAAATGGGCATGGCTTGGGCCACGGACCCCATCCCTCTCAAGATATCTTCAGGAAAGGCTCCCGTTCTCTGGAGACTCCTCATGTCACCCACTGTCAGCTGGGCTGTCATGGAACCTGGGCAAAAACAAAACAAAACAAAACAAAACAAACAAAACAAAACGCCTTGAAGCTACTCATGAGACAGAAGTCACGTCCTGGCCGTGCATCCACTTTGAGACTCAGTTTCCTCAGCTGTAAAGCAGGGTTGATAGCAACCTTCAGCCCCCAGGTCTGGGATGAGGCTTCATGAGAGGCTGCCTATGAAATACTTGGGGAGCTCTGCGGCTCCTTGGGGTGTTGAAAGCTGGCCATCACTGCTGCTGGGCCTGGAGCCGCGGCAGGAGCTCACGGGGACAGGAGAGAGAACAGAGGGAAGCCCCAGTTTCCGCCCACCATTTTGTAGGCACCTGTGGCCTGACTGTCTTCTGCCAGAAAGGGGCAGCCAAGGGAACCTCCGGAAGGCCAGCCTGAGCAGGGAGGCAGCATGGGGGTGCTGAGGGAGAAGCCACGGGGGTCCCTTGGAAGACTCACAGGGACCCCATCATGGGCGAGTGATCCCCTTGCTTTCCCCTGGGCCCCCACCTGTCTTATGGGGTGGTGGGGCCCATTAGAAGGGCCATCCTATGGTTGCCAGGCCTCCCCCAACCATTCCATCATGGCAGAGCTGGGCTGGGCTCTCTGGGCTGTGCAGGCAGATAGATGCCCACAGAGTTGATGTATGGGGCTGGGGGCCTTGGGCTGTGTGGGGAGCTGGGAGTTTCTCAGCGTGTCTTGGGGATCTCACCTGAGCACCCCACTTCTAATTTGGAAGCCACCTGCTGAGTCCTGAGCTAGGGAAGTCACAGAAATGAAGTCGCTGTGTCCTTATGGCTATGCACAAAGCCAAGCACAGCTTTGGCTTTTATAGAAGTACATTCGATGGAAGCTCAAACTGATTGATGCTCAGAGAGCTCCAGCCATGCAGCCAGTTGCTGTCAGAACTGAGACCAGAGTCACTTTCTAGTCACCGACCCCTCCGTCCCCATCTGCCGCTTTCTAAATGGAGCTTAAAGGAAGGATTTTATCTATGTTTTAGTATAAATTTTGGTAGAGTGCTCACCTTGTCTGGGAGGAGTGTGTGGGAGCTGGGCCGGGCCAGGGGCATGGTTTCCAAGAGGTGGGAAACCGTGCCCTGGATGGGGAGGAAGTCCATCCCTCACTCCGCTCAGGAAGATTCAAAAGTGAATCTTTTCCTCCTTCCATCAGCTAAACTAAAGTAAAGGGGCTCTCTACATGCATTAAACTCCTTGGAGAAATGTGCCGCCCTCTCCAGATAGGATTCTAGAAATATCATGACAGTATCTGGGCTGGAAGAAACCCCAGGGGGCTGCCAGTCAACTACTCCTGTTTGTAAGAGGACAAAACTCGAGGTGCAGAGTGGGGGGTGACATGCCCAAGGTCACAGAGCAGGGGTAGGCAGCCCAGTCTGCAGGGGTTGGGGGGGTCCTGCGGTCTCTCAGCTGCGGGCTGTGGTCCACTGTGGTCTGAGGTGAGCACAGGTGACTGGGTCCTTAGATGTTGGCTTGGCAGGTGAGGAGCTGGCTTCCGGCACCCACTCTGCCTACACACCTCAACGGCCATCCCGTCCTCAGTGTCTGTCT
The DNA here is from genome assembly GCF_003254725.2 of Canis lupus dingo. Lineage (NCBI taxonomy): Eukaryota > Metazoa > Chordata > Mammalia > Carnivora > Canidae > Canis > Canis lupus. The sequence goes on along the minus strand of NC_064260.1, from coordinate 55,278,792 downwards.
TCTTTTCCTCTCAGGTTTTTTCTTTTTCTCCCCAACATTTTACTTCAATGTAATTTCAGACTGGCTGAGAATTTGCAAGTTCCATATGCTCTTCACTCAGATTCCCCAACTGTTAACATTTTACCACAGTTGCTTTACATTTTCTCAGCCTACCCATTTTTTTTTTTTTTTTTTTTTTTTTTTTTTTTTGTCTATCTCTTACTTTGGTCCTGAATCATTTGACAGTAGGTCTATAGGCATAATGTTTCTTTCTCCTAAATACTCCAGTCTTTTTTTTTTTAAGGACATTCATCTAACCACAAAACATGTGTCAAAATTAGATAGCTGACATCAGTACAACATAGATGCTGTATTGATAACCCACAGACCTTTTTCAGATTTTGCCAAGTGTTCCAATAATGTCCTTTAAGACAAAAGAAAATTCTGGTTGGTGTACTATGCTTTCTTCTCATGTATTTTCCTTTAATCTAGAACATTTTCTCAGACTTTCTTTCTCTTTTATGACATTGATCTTTGGAAGAGTATAGTCCAGTTACTCTATTTTTTCCCTAAAGATTTTATTTATTTATTTATTTTTTAATCTATTTATTTATTTATTTAAGAGAGAGAGAGAGAGAGAGAGAGCATCAGCAGGGGGAAAGGCAGAGGCAGAGGGAGAAGCAGGCTCCCTACTGAGCAGGGAGCCCAAAGTGGGGCTTGATCCCAAGACCCCCAGATCAGGGCCAGAGCCAAAGGCAGATGCTTAACCAACTGAGTCACCCAGGTGCCCCCATAGTCCAGTTATTCTGTGTGTAACGTCCCCGATCATGGTTGGTTCGATGATTCCTCATGATTAGTGGTGTGTCCTTGGTAGGAATAGCACAGAAGTGCTTGCTGTTCTCAATGTATCATATCAAGGGGTACATGGAGTCAGCTGGGCCCATCTTGGTGTTCAAATTTTGGTTGCTTGGCTAAGATGATGTCTGCTAGGTAAAGTGATTTTTTTCTCCTTTGTAACAAATATGTATCTTGTAGGCAGATTCTTTGAGAATATATAAACAGTTCTCGTCCCCCCTCAAACCTTTACCTGCTGTTGTAACATGATTGATGCTTCTGGCCTGAATTGGTTATTATCACCACCATTTCTCGATGGTGATGTTTTTACTCCATCACTCTTTCTACAAGCTTAGTCGCTGACTTGGCTTTCTTTGCTGGTTCAGCGGTAGGAGCCAACTGGCTCAGAACTGATGAGGCCGAGCTGTGAGCACCTCAGGTGGAACCTCTGGCAGCTGCCAACTTGCCCGCCTCAGACGTTGGAACTCAGTTCAACTCTTCGCTGCTCCCAGGGCTACTTCTCTCCCCACTTGCAATTTCTGCCATTCATTTGTTGAGCTCTGCTACATGTTGGGCCGCGTTTTCAGCCACTGAGGATATGGGACAAATCCTCGAGCTTCAAGGAGCCTCTATTCTAGTGGGGAAAATAGAGAAACGAGCAAGCATGTTTTAAGACAGTGTCACATCAGAGAGGAAAATGTGAGGCAAGGGAAATAAAGCAAAGCAAAGCAGACTGAGTAGGACAGGGTGCAGGTAAGGCCTTTGGAGGCATTTGAGCAGAGATGTGAATGATGAGATTAGTCTGGAATCCCAAGAGATCAAGAAATGGGGGAGAGGGATCTTTCAGGTGGAGAGGACACGGGCCTGATGGCCCTGGAGAGCGAGGATAGGTGAGGGACATGCTAGAGGAGATTGTCTCGGGAGAGGGAGAGTGGAGGATGAGGAGGTGGACAGGCTGCAGACGTCAGGGAACATTCATCACACGGGTGCTTGTAGTGAGCCCACAGGAAATGGGAAATATTTGGAGAGTTTTAGTGATCAGATTTGCTTTTGTATGTATACAATTATTTAACAACTCTTATTTATGATAAACACCGTATTTAAACCTAAGTTTATTTTTTAAAGATTTTATTCATTTATTTGATATATAGAGAGAACACAAATGAGTACTATTTGATATCCGATCTTAAATTGCCTGATTTGGGGAAACAATGCACTAGTGACAGGGTCAGGTGGGTGGAGGTAGCAGGGACAGGGGAGGGCCGTGCTGTGATGGAGGGAAGTATAGTCTGCGGGGCCCCTCAGACCAGGAGCAATCAGAGGCCAAAGAGCTCCCTCCCATTCCAGCAGTCAGACCCCAGCTGCCTCAGTAGACCCATTTTAGCTTGGAGAAACTGAGGCCCCCCAAAGGGGCAGGGACTTACCTAAAATCCTCATAATGGCTGGGCTTAATTCCACCATCTTTCCTTGTCACTCCCACCAGCTGAAAATTCACACATGCTGTAAACATTCGTCATCCTTATCGTAAAAATGTTCTAATAACCACATGAAAAGAAATCTCACCCAGCGCCCTCACACAACTCAACCTTTCATTCTGGAAGGAGGGAGTTTGCAAGTCCCCAGAGAGATGCGGAAACACATTCTCATCACACGAAGGGGAGTGTGCAGATGGGCATCGTGCTGGCTCTGATCAGTATTTGTCAGGGCGGCTGTGAGAACGTGGAGTCCAGAAAGAGAGCCTCTGATTCCAGGCTCCAGTGCCTCCTCTGTGGCCCTAGGCAAGTTTCTGAGCCCTTCTAAGGGAAAATGGGAACACTCGAGTGCCAGCTTCTCCATTCTTACACTCTAGATGGGCTTTACTCCCCTCTTGAACATCCTTCCAGTCCATTTCCAGCCACTTGCATGTGTGCAGGCAGTCTCCGGTCCAGCCGTGTCAACATAGTCATGAAACGGTCCCAGGAAGCACTTGCAGGTTCAGAGTCTGGCCATCTGAAAGTGAAGCAGGGGCTCGTACATGCACCCTGAGAGTACCCCTCTTCTCCCTTCTGGAAGCTTCCATGGACTCTCCCTAGCTCCTGCCTCTTACTAAGGCAACCTTTGTTCACAGGCAGAAGTGACGTCGTTTTCCAGAGCTATCATAACTCGGTACCAAGATTGTTGCGTGAGCAACAGAAATGCGTTGTCTCAAGATCTGGAGGCTGAAAGTTCAGGATTAGGATGTCAGCAGAGTTGGTTCCTTCCTTCCCAGGCTGAGAGGGAGCGTCTGTTCCAGGCCTCTCTGCTAGCTTCTGGTGTTTTGCTGGCATCCTTTGCCATTCCTTGGCTTGTGGGAGCTCCAGTCCAATCTCTGCCTTTATCTTAACACAGCATTCTTCCTATGTGCCCACACCTGTGTCCACATTTCCCCTTTTCATGAGGACATCTGTCCTGTTGTCTAGAGCCCACCCTATTGACTTCACTTTACCTTGATTGCCTCTGTGAAGACCCTATCTCCAAGTAAGGCCACGTTCTTAGGCACTGAGGTTAGGACTCTAACATATCTTTTTTGTAAGACTCAATTCAACCCATAGCGGTATCGGTGTCTCTGTGTGTCTGTGGCTCAGGAATGGAATTTCTGGCTCACGTCTATGGAAATGTTTTCTAAAGTGGTTGTCGCGTGTTCGCTTCAGCAGCACATATAATAAAGTGGTTGTCCCGACTTTGCTCCCCCCAGCAGTGTACAGGGTCCTGCTCACCTCCATTCCTAACACTCAGCATCACCCCCGCGTCTTAATCGTAGACAATCCAATGCATATTAAGACAGTATCTCCCTGTGGCCTTACTTTGCATTTGCCTAATGATGGTGAGGCTGGGTACTTTCTATTAGTTTATGACTCTTGGGTGTTTCCTCTTCCATGACACGCTTGTTCTGGCTGTTTGCCCATTTTTCTGTTGCTTGCCTTTTCTTTATTAATTTATACACAAGCTTCTTTTTGGAGGAGGGTTTCTATTAGGAAAGGTGAGTAGAGGGAAGAGGGAGGGGAAGTTAGGGCAATTTTCTGGCCTTAAATTTGGAGGACTGATCTACACAGTTACTCTTTAGGAGGAGAGACAGAAAACCACTTCATGTCCTCCAACTCTTCCTGGGATCTGTGAGGCCAGGCACAATTCAGAATCTACAATGTTTGGATTTCAGAAAGGGAACATGGTACCCTTTTGTATATTTTGTAATGTCATGACCAGGGCCTGGTCAGCCCCTGGAATCAAACACATTAATATTTCTGCAGCAAAATGTATGATTTTCCACGTGGAGTAAGCAAGGACTATGAATGCCTTGCATCAGTTCAGGTCGGGTGTTGCCACCAACAGAGTTATGAAAATGCTTTCAGTTTGGGAGTCTCTGGGGCTTTCGAAGGGCAGGAAAGAATAGTGCATGCAAACACCCTAAGTCAGGCCTGTGGTGCCTCCTTTCTCTGCTGATCTCTTGATTGCTTTAGGAAGGTGAAATCACCACCACATTTATGTGGAGAAAGATCACGGAAGCTCAGAGAGGTTAAGAAATCCAGATCCTGGTATGAAGAGGAAGAGGTAGGATTTGAATCCACGTTGGTCTGACTCTAAATCTCACACACTTCCGACTTTACCGTGCTGCCCCCCAGCACTATGGGGGTGGCTTCTTGGCTTCTCTACTCCCCAGGACTCTGGAGTTTGGAAACAGAGTCACAAGCCAGAGGAATGGATCAGGAGGGTGGAGTGCAGGTGGGAATGAGTAGGTGGGAGGTCACTTGGCTGAGCCAGACCCTCAGCCCAAAGCAATGGGTGCTGGTGACCAGAGCCTGGGGCTCTCACCTCAAACCTCTGCAAGACTTTCCAAATGTCAATCATACTTTGGTACTGACCGAACATTCAGCCAGGCCTCTACTTACCCCGGATTCAAGCCTAAAGCCTGGGCACCATGAGGAGAAGCACTGACCAGAGACCTTAGTCATCACGGGGGCAGAGGCTGAGAAAATAACAAGTCTTCCCAGTATTTAAATCAGGGCTCAAGCACCTATGCAGAGAACGATGGGGAATGATGGGGGAAGCCTGGCCATAATGCCAGGCCACCAGCAGGGAGAATGGGTGGATGTATGGAGAGTGGTGGCTTGCTGCTGCCCTTGGTAATCTCTCCTCCTGGCCCACTTGCTTCTGGAAAGATGCAGGTTAGATGTCCCAGGTTCTTGGTCTAAGGCTCAGACAGCTCTTTCTCTCTATCACTTTTTCATCCGTGAGAACTCCTACTCGTCCTCTAAGACACCTTCCAATTGTCACCTGCTCTTTGGACTCAGAATTATTCCCTCCCACCTCTACTTTTCCCAGAATACTTTGCCCTGACCCCTGGGATAATGATTACGCCCAACTATAATAAGCCGTGAGTCCATCTCTGTCCACCACAGCATGGGCCCTGTGACGAAGCCTGGCTGAGAGTGAGAAATGAATGAATGCACCTCTTTGACTAAGGGAATGCGGAAGGATTTTGGGGCCACCTCACAAGCACCTTGCATGTGACTTGTGGAGGGGAACATGGGGCACTCTGAAGCCTGGCAGCTAAGAATGTGTGGGCTTGGCCTTGGACCTAAAAATCATAGTCTGCCCCCACCTCCACCCCGGAGATATTCTGGTCCCAGCCTGAAGTCAGCTGCTTGGGAAAGGCCTTGGTTCCTTCTCAGAGGGAGGCTGATGTCTTACAACAGCTCTGGGTGCCTGACGTCAGGGGGCCCTTGTCTTAAGGGGGCATTAGGCCACCTCAGGAAGCTGTTGGCTCCACCCCTAGGAGTTGGGGGGATTTTTATCCTGTGCCCACACTCGAGCTTCACTCGCCCAGAAACTGCTGCTCCAGCAGCTCTCAGACTCTCGAACCAGAGTCCCTCCTAAGAGCCAGTGGGTGGGGACAGGCCGCCTGGAAAACCCAGCGTGTCCCACCAAGGTTTCGGCTTCCACTGAAACCCAGAAACCCAGCCTTGCTTCCTGCACAGGGGGCCAAGCTCTGGGGGATTTTATTCTTGAATTTCACTCTACCTTAGCCTCTGGGCCTTTGCTCGTGCTGTGGTCCCTACCCAGAATGCCCTTGTACCTCCTCTCACTGAGGCTGCCTGAGGTAGTGGAAAGGGTGAACATGGAGAGCAAACTTGGATTTGGATTTTGGGTCTGTCAAGTCTAAGCTTTATGACCTTGAGCTGGTAACTTCATTTCCATGAGCCTCTTTGTCAGGAAAATGGTTTCATGGTAATACCCTCTTCCCTGGGTTGTCACCAGGATTCTGTACAACAATGTAGATAAAACACTCCATAAAAGGAAATCCTCAGTAATTGTGGGTCCGCTCCCTCTGCCCCAGTGAAACCCTCCTTGACCATCAAAGCCTGGCCCAAAGATTCCCTCTGCTGCAGTGACTTCCTGGACTCTCTCCTCTGGGTTCCTTAAGGATATCCTTCATGCCTCCAGAGAGAAAGGAGTTGAGTGCGCTCTTGACACCTAGGCCTCCTGGCTGGGCTCTGGGTCGCAGACCAACCTGGGGCTCCCTCACCTCCACCTTCCCACAGCAGAGCCCACAGAGGGCCTGGCCATGGTGTGATTCTGGAAATGTTGGTGGAGGCGAGGTGAGTGATAGGGATTTCTGTGAAAGAATAATGGTAACTAGGATCTGTTGAGCATTTACTGCATATCCTGAGGTATTTATCAAGTGGCAATTCAGGCAACCCGGGAAACCCTCTGCCTGGGTTCAAAGTCCTGCTTTGCCTCTTCTCATCCCTGTCATTCCGGAAAGTTCCTTAACCTCTTAAGGTATTTTTTTTTTAATTTTTATTTATTTATGATAGTCACAGAGAGAGAGAGAGAGAGAGGCAGAGACACAGGCAGAGGGAGAAGCAGGCTCCATGCACCGGGAGCCCGATGTGGGATTCGATCCCGGGTCTCCAGGATCGCGCCCTGGGCCAAAGGCAGGCGCCAAACCGCTGCGCCACCCAGGGATCCCTCCTTAACCTCTTAGACCCTAAATTTCCCCATCTATAAAACGGGGACAGTAAGAATACCTTTGTCTGAGCATCATGAAGGGGATGAAAGAATTGACAACTATTAAAAACCCCTGTAAGCTCACAAGAATCATTCGCAAACAGAATTGATAAGACTCAAGCAACTTATAAAGGTTTTTTCAAACCCAGGCAAGTTTGATTCAAGCACCCCACCCAAGACCTGCTGAATCAGCGTTCTAGAGAAGGGACCTGACATCCATCTCCTGCTCTCAGGGGTCTGAATTCTATAGGGGATCAAGCAGATGGGGCCCGTGAAAGACTTGCTGCGCTCTCCTGGAAACCCACCCTTCCTGTTATTTCTTGGGATTTATATTGAGCTGCTCATGATTCTCTGTGCTCAGTGGTGTCTCATCTTACTGCCTGGCACCTGAAAAGAAGGTATAGTCTGGCATGGGAACCTGAGTAAGTCTCGGGGTCAGGACCACAGGAGCCTTTGCTTTTGGAGGAACTTCTGTTACCGGGGCAACCGCAGGCCACATCTCACCTCCAGGACCATTGGGTGCCATCTTGAAGAGCCAGGGAAGGGGGCAGGAAAATGTGAGTGTGGGGCAGCGCTGCTGAGGTTCATAAGAAAGATGGGGAAGAAGGAGGAAGGAAGGTGGTCTTTGGAGAATTGGAGTCGTTGCTTTACAGAGGAGAAGGCTGAAGGGCCCTCACAGTCATCTTGATGCCCTCCTCTATCCATTCAGAGGAATGGACAAGAGGAAGTGGACCAAAGCCTCAGGATGCAGGATAGTAATGACTGTGCCATATGCCATGTCTTATGCATGTCGCACGTGTTCTTCACACAGTCCTCAAGGCAACGCACTATGGCCCAGATATCGTGTACAGTGTCAGCTTGAAACTGAAGTCTGGCAGGGTTCCGTGGCCCTCAAGGTCACACAGCCGGGGGTCAGCAGAGAGGGTTTGGGTCACTATTCTGTCTGTCTCCAAAGTCTGCATTCTGAATTATGAAAAAAAAAAGGATTTCCTGAGAGACGCATTGGTGCCTGGGAAAGGCCATGGACCTTCCCGCTCCCAGATCTTCCCAGCCACACTCATCTCAGGCACCTGCTCCGGTCACGGCACGTGGTGATAGGTCAGTGGGTGTTAATGGAATTGGATGCAGGCCAGTTACAGACTCATTTCTCAGCTCTCAGTATAATGTCACTCATACACCTTTGTTTTCTTGAGTAAGAGAGAGAACAGGGAAGTTCCAGAAATATAACAGACCCCAAAGCCAGTTATGTTATATTATTCTTTTTAAGATTATTATTTATTCATGAGAGACACAGAGAGAGGCAGAGACACAGGCAGAGGGAGGAGCAGACTCCATGCAGGGAGCCCGATGTGGGACTTGATCCCGGGAACCCGGGATCATGCCCTGGGCTGCGGCGCTCAACCGCTGAGCCACCCGGGTGCCCCTATGTTGTATTCTTCTTATGGTGGAGCTTCCCTTTCTGTGGAGTTTATGAGTTGCTGTTGTCCTTGACCTCCCCTTGGACTTGATGGTGGAGGGGATAGAGCCCCCCTGCACGTGCAAGAAGGATGCCATGCAGGCAAACATCCTCTGTCATGTGACAGGGTGACACAAGAAAGGTAAAAAGGCTGGATTTCTCTGACTTCTAACCCTGCTTCCCTCCCAAAGGCTCTACCTCCTAATCCCATCACACTGGGGAGGATTGGCGGAGGGGCGGGGAGAGTATAGCGTGTACATTGAGTCTCTTTTGTGTCCCTAAGTTTTTCCTAAGTAGTAGAGAGCAAAAACAAACAAAAACTCCTGGCAATTAAAGTAAACTCAGGCCAAAACACCAAGTCACTGACTTGAGGTTCCAAGGGAAGAGAGGTCACCCTAACCTTCTTGGGATTGGTGATTCCCAGCAGGTACAACCTGGTCTGCTCCCACAGCCACCCGACACCAGTCCCCTCTGTAAGCAAGGGCCATCTATCCAACCAAGGCCCCAAGCCAGCCTCAGTCTCTGACAAAGCTCAGTCTAACTGGGTGTCACAGCCCCTCCGTATCCCTTCAAAGACAGAACACCGCGAGCTGCCCTGAATCAAGTTATGTGTTACTTGTGTGAGCCAGCACCATGCTTCTTTCCAATTTTAATGGAATTCTAGGTTGTCCTGTTCTTCTTTCTGGTTGTTCTATGGATTGTTCCCCCTTAACAACCTCAGAGGAATTTCTGGAAAGAAAAACATTTACATAGTCACGGCCCTCTCCCTGTCAGGGCTCTGTTGGTGGTTGATTCCCTTCGAATCATCCCTTTCTCCTCAGAATTGAAACAGAGGCTTCAGATGGTGCTGGAGCCAGTCTGGTGGGCAAGGGGCAGGGGCAGCTCGTGGCTAAGCTGCTGGTCTTGTCTCCTCCGTGTGATGAGGGCAGTGGGACAGGTGCCATCCCGGGGACCCTTGCCCGAGGAAGGGTGGTCTCCCTCATTGCCGCTCATCCTAGGCATCAGGGCTCCTTTTGGAAACTAGTCCTTGGGGCTTGAGTGCTGAGCTGTATCGCCTTTCGGGGGTGGGCTATCATCTCTACATTAGGCTTGCTGAGCACCGTAGAGTTGGAAGGACTTTGGAAGACCCCCTGCCTTGTCCGAGCTCCCTGACCCCCACCCTCAGCGTGGTCACTGAAGCAGAGAACAGGACGCTGGACTCCAACCTGTGGAGTAGAGTGGTTAAGAGTCTAGCCTCTGGAGCCTGATAGCCTGGGTTCAAACCCCAGCTCCGCTTTTTTCTAATCTTGGGCAAACTACTAAAATGGCCTTGTGCCTCATTTTGTGGGCTTGCTGTGAGAATTAATTTAAATTAAATTAATTCATCTAAAGTATTAGGAAATTAATTAAAGTATTAGGAAAAGGCCTGGTGTGTAAAAAAGTACCAAATATATGTCAGCTGTATCACTGAGCTGTGCCAGGAGGTTTGTGATGGGTACTTGGCATGTCTTGGGGCCTTCTCTTTCCTTTCCCATCAGAGCAATGGCAAGAATCACAATGTCTTTCCCTTTCCTCCATGCATTTTGAACACAGAATGCTTCAGATGGGTAACTTTCTGTCGGTGTGGGTCGGAAATAGAACACTCGGTGCCCATCTGGCTGTCCCCCAGATATCCATCTGCAAACTGGGAATGGTAGTGCCACTTGCCTACCCGGTGAAACTTGGGGCTGGGGGACCAGCGGATGCTCTGGACAGCTCCTTGATCCAGTCCTGACCCCTTGAAATATCCTGAGTGAGCGCCTCAGGAAGAAGGCCAGTGGGCTTTCGTGCAACCTTTGTCCTCCTTGTTCAGGACACAAAAGGCTGGTCTACATAAATAAGATTCACGGTGGTCTCCAGCAGCACAGTCCAAGGGAGAGGGGCATACCCGCCCCTGCCTTGGCAGTGTCCTAGAGCAGCAGCAGGGCTACAGGACCAGTGTCCTGGGAGTCTGACTCGCTGTGGACTTTGGGGTATGCTTCCCACCCCCCCCGCTACCCAAGGCCTCAGATTTTGCATCAGTTCAATGAGATTGTAGGTCTGGGTGGTAATAATAATCACATCCGGGTGGTCTCAACGGTTTACAAAACACTTGCTCACAAAAAGCCTTCTGAGAGAAGCACGATGAACTCCGGCTTGCGGCAGGGAGACTAAGGCTTATGTGTCTAAATGACTCCTTCCTGGGTCATGAGGGCAGGGCTGGGCCTCCTGCCCTAGCCTGTGGGTGCAAGGCCCATGTTCTCCCTGACACCATGCAAATATGATGAGAGCTGCGTTTGTCATTTAAAATTTTCCAGAAGCCACATTTTTTAAAGTAAAAACAGATGAAGTTAACATAATGAAATATTTACTTAACCCAGATGTCCAAAATATCATTTCAACATGCTGTCAATATAGAAAGCTATTCAATGAGCTATTTTACATTCTTTGTGCTTTTTTTTTTTTTCTTACCAAGTCTTCAAAATATGGTGTGTGCTTGGTACCTAAAGCCCACCTCCATCGAGACATTAATTTTCATCAGCAGGACTTAGTCTATTTAGATTTCATAAAATTCACTATGGAAAAGGTAGATTCGCAGGTCTAAGTTGCTCTTTTTTTTTTTTAAGTTTTCCAATGACTGGATCAAAAATCATTTTTTAAATTAAATTTAAATGAATCGAACTGAGTAAAATGAAAATTTCAATGGACAGTGCAGCACTACACAATTCTCCATTTTGGACAAAATGATCTCTAACGTTTCTAGGTTTCTGCTCCTCAGCTGCATTTATACATAAGAACCCTTTGCATATGAACCCACCACTGAAATGAGGGACTGAGAGTACAGGACAGAATTCCCATCTACACCAACTGGATGTTGAAAGTTGTACAATGTAGTGGTTTAAGAGTGGCCTTTAGAGCCAGACTGCCCCGATTCTAATCTTGCCTCTACCACTGACCAGCGGGGGTGGCTGTGGGTAACTTCCTTAACCTCTCAGTGCTGCAGTTTTCTCCACAATGACACAGGGATGCTGATAGTAGCCACCTCATTGGGGAGTCGTGAGGATTCAAGTAGCTGCTACATGTGAATAAAGCACAATGATAGCAGTTGTCTCCGGGGCATACAGTGAGTGTTCAATAGATGCTACCTTTCATTATATATTTTATCTGATTATAATGGAAAAATGGAAGAACTAGAAGAGTCCAGAAAGCTATCAAGCTGTTGTCTTGCAGGTGAGAAAACAGGTTCAGGGAGTATAAAAGACCCATCCACGGTCACAGAGAGCTGATGACAATCAGCCGGGACCTGCTTCCTTCATGCTCAGTCCAGCGATCCCTCCAGGTGCTGACGGTTACAGCAGAGGAAGCCCCTGGACCCACTGAGCACAGGAACTGCTCATTCCGCCCCCAGGACCTAGTGTGGCTCTGGCTGTCATGGCCACATGACCTGCCAGGTCCTCTCCCAAGGTTCTGGGGAGAAGAATGAGCAGACATCCTGGGAGCTAGCCAAGTGTTCCCCCAGAAAGAAAAGGCCTGTTTGCTTCTTTGGAGACCTTGAGTTTTTATTTTGTTGTAAAAGATTTTAAAAATTCAGAGCAACACAAAGAGAGAGAAGATAACAAAACTCACTGCATGGGTATATTTCTTGCTAGTGTTTTTATTTTTCCTACGGCTTTTTTTCCCCTGTAGTAGAGATCGAATTTCATTTATTTATATCCTTTTAACATCCCTTCTGGGTGAGGCACTGTGCCAGGTGCCAGGGATACAGGAGTGAACAAAATAGAAATACTCCCTGTCCCCATGACCCTGAGAATCCAGTGGGACTGATGGGAATCAACAGCTCATTTCCAAAACCACTGTGATTGGATGTGGCTGGGGCCACAGGGGAAATAGGTCCCAGGGTTCAAGGAGAGGACAGAATAGGGGACCAACCTCAGGTTCCCCCTGGGTCCTGGAAGATCCTCAGAAGCGTGAAACCAGGCTGGGCAGGGGCAGCAGAGGCTGGAGGGGAGAGTGTAGCCGTATTTATAACTTTCGCCACATCATTAAAAATACTTTGTGAATGTTTTTTGCATCTATTTTTAGTGTTGATTTTCCTAACCGACCTCACAATTTTGGTATCCAGCTCAGGGGGATTTCTAATGTCCTTACTATTAGAAACAACATTGGGGAAGACTGTCTCCCACGCAGCGGCTCTAAGTCCTGGCTGCATGCAGGGTCTCAGGGGTCATCTCATTTCATATTCATGGTGAGTGGCAACAGTGGGGAGCAGAGGGTCCTACTGTTCCAGTTCCACAGAGCAAGTGCCTGAGGCTAGGCAAAGTTAAATGATCTGCCTGAGTCACCCAGTTAGAAGGCTTCCCGGCTGGAGAAAGAAATCTAGAACTTTCCTTTTTCTTTTTTTTTTTTTTTAAGATTTAATTTATTTATTCATGAGACACACAGAGAGAGAGAGGAGAGAGAGGCAGAGTGAGAAGCAGGCTCCATGCAGGGAGCCCGATGGGGAACTCGATCCGGAAGGCAGACGCTCCACCACTGACCCATCCAGGCGTCCCGAAATCTAGAACTTTCCGGTTCTGGATTATCTCTGTGTAGTAGTCCAGATTATTTCATGACAGGTTCCCAGAAGTGAAAATACTGGATCAGAAGGGCTTTGTTTGTTGTTGTTGCTGTTATTAAGGTTGTTGACATATGAGCTCACAACACTTCACACTGATATTAAAAAAAAGAAAAACCCCACAATATGCTTTGTGGCAGGTGTTGCATGCCACACACCGCATGCTGGTCCTCTCTGTGGGGCTCACCCTGTCCAACCCCAGCCCTGCAGCATGTCTCACCCATCAGCCACTCAGCAATCACTATGTACCTATGCTCTCCTTGACACATCGGTTGGAGCCTGGGGCAGCAGATGGTTCCCCCACGCCTGTATGGGTGCCCAGGGCAATGTTCTGGTGAGCTCCTGAAGGGACCAACAGCTTCCCTGCCTGGCTTGCTCTGATATTGGGCCGGCCAGCGAGGCCCTCAGCCTCTCCTTCAGTGGATATGTCTCCTCCCTTTCCACGTCCCCCAGTTCTTCAGCCTCCGGGAATCCCATGGGTCTGGGTGACACAAGAGGACATGTGTCCCATTTTCTCAGGCTCCAGGCAAGGTGACTCTTCATTTTTCCTCTCCTCAATCACCTTTATTTCATGTCCCTTTGGCATCTTGCCCAGGGTACCCTGTACAAGGTCCTGTCCGGTCCTGCTTGGGGCTGGCCCTGAAAACCTGCCTTCCCTCTGGGCTGGGGGGAAGCTTCTTCTTCTCCCACTAGGACATCCTCCATCCCCTATCCCTTGCAGAATGGCGGGGGCACAATTCAAGATGATTTTCCGGGGCACGCAGGATAACTGAACTTAGTAAATGAACTTAGTATCGAATAACACTGAGCCGCGTGGTAAGAAAAATATTGAGGGGAGCCCGGGTGATTCAGTCAATTAAGCATCTCGGGTCATGACCCAGGCAGGGTTCTGAGATTGAGCCCCATGTCCAGCTCCCTGCTTATCGCAGAGCCTGCTTCTCTCTCTCTCTCTCAAGTCAATAAATAAAATCTTTAAAAATATTTAATTGGTTTATCTTCAATGTTCTGTCATTCTTTCTAATCCTAATTAAGGAGACAGTCTATTTGATGATAATGTGTCTTTTTTTAAAAGATTTTATTTATTCATGAGAGACAGAAAGAGAAGCAGAGACCCAGCCTTGCCCTCCAGGGTTTCCCAGTCTTCAGAAAGCCTGTGTGCTTTTACACGGGAGACAGTGGTGTCCCAGGCCCAGAGAGATACACACAACCAAGCTCTGGCCCTCTGCACAGACACATGGTCACACGTGCACACACACACACACACACACACACACCAAGACACTCACTCCCAGATGGTCATGACCGCACACTCACCCCTCACACACACAAGCACACACACAGATGCAATCGCACTGCAGCCAGCATCCCAGTCTCCCCCGCGCCCAGCACACGCATCCAAAATGGCTCTGGAGCACTGGGGCCGTTGCTGTGGGAACCAGGATCCTGCCATCCTAATTTGTGGACCTTTGAATTCTTGTTCTGAATATTACATTAGCCATGGAGTCTGTGCTCGGAATTCTGACTCACTCCCCCTCCAGGGGGTCAGGCTGGGCAGCCAACCAGGGACTTGGTGAGGAAGGCGATTCTAGGCCTGATTACTTTCAATCTAAGGGATGGGGGGGTCCAGATGGACGCTTGTCGGAGAACTGAGTCTGCAGGCCAGGTGTGTGTGCGTGTGTTCACATCTGGGTGCCACAGTCCGAAGAATCTGCTCAGGTGAGGCTAAGAATCTATAGCAGCCATACATCAGTCTGTAACCCCTCTACCAGCAACAAGCGCGGGCTGAAATCTTCATGGTTTAACCCACTAAAGGTTCTCTTCTGGTTTTGGTGTTGTGTGGTTTTGTTTTTTTGCAGGGAGCACCTAGATCCGAACTGGAATACAGGTTCACTTCTCATACGAAATTCTGGTGGAGGCAGCATCCCCCTCCATCTCAAGGTTGCATCAGAGCCTCAAATCCTAACACAACAGAGAAAAAAAAGAGATGGCACATGCTCACTGCCTCTTACCTACATGGGCCCATCAGTGAGCACATGGCCTTCTTCCTAGACAGCAATGGCCCAGCCTAAGTCCCAGAGATCCCAAATGCAGAGGAGCTCCTTGGGAGCACAACAGTCTCTGCCACAGCCCTCCCTTTGTGCCTCCACAAGCTGCAATCTCCCTGCCCTGCATGGAGCACATTCCTGGGAGACTGTTCAAATCCAGGTTCTGTTTCTTGCAGAGCTGGGGTGGCCTCGGGCCATGGATCAGTCAGGGACCCGACAGGAAATGGGTGGCACTATCACAATAGGAGAGCTTGAAGGGATTTATTCATAAAAAGACCATTTAAAAAGGATAAAGTAAGCAAGAACTGCAAGCAGCTGAGCTGTTGCCACGCTGGGCCCAAGGAGGCAAAAGCAGGGAGTGAACAGTAAGACCAGGAAGGAGGGAGTCCAGGAGAGGGGCCCAGAGCCTTCAGGTGGGGGATCTCACAGAGGAGGAGCCAGAGGAATATGCACACCTACTCCTCCCTCCCTCCCATCTCTGCTGGAGCTCCCATTGGCTGAGCCAAACAGGAGCCAAAGGGCCCAGGAAGAGGCTGCTTTGGAGGCTCTGGAGGAACGAAGGGGCAACCACTTGGGCAACCATCAGGAGGTGGATTTCTATTCTCTGGGCCTGGCTTTCTAATTTGTAAAAAGCAAACACTAATATCTACCTCACTTCGTGGTTGAAGGAAGATGGAATAATACTGGGAATGATGTTTGCTGGCATATGTTCGGCCCTTGGCAAACATTAGTTTCTCAGCATCTGAAAGCGCTTGCAGTCTGATAGTCCCTCTCCAATGCACCAATCCCCCCAAAGTCTGGTATGGATTTCCTGAAACAGATTTTCCAAACCAAAATGTTTTCCCTAACAATAACTCCAATTTTTGAGCTTCTTCCGTAGTCAAGTATTTTACAGATGTTGACTCCCTCCAGCCCCACACTACTCCCCTCAGTGCTATGGCCAGGAAATTGGGACTCCTGTCTAGAGAGGTTAGTAACCCACCCATGGCCACCCAGCCAGTACATAGATCTGGCCCCAAAGCCCACAGTTGTTCCTCCCTGCTCTGCTCTGATTTCTGAGCACATTTATACAATTCAAAGATGAAGTGGAAGAAGTTGCAGCAACAGAGCTTGAGAATTTCTCTACCCTGAATGGAGGCAACAATGCCCATGGCCCAGGACCATGGCATTTCAAAGTCCTCATGTAGCCACAGCTCCAGAAAATGTCCCTGTCCTTCAAGGTAACCTCTGTGCCCTTTCCCCCTAAGCTCACTCACCCACCACAGCTGCTACTGGTTGATTCCAGGTCACCTGACTCCAGCCCCATCTGATCAGCCCAACACCAGCAGTGCCAAGAGCCAGACCTTGGAGCCGGGTGAGTTGAGACTCCTTCTGGGGGCCCACAGCCAGGTTTCTGAGACCAGGCAGGTGTTGTCTCGGGTGATGGGGAAGGGAAACGGACTTTTAGGCAGTGTCTCTACCTTCAGATAACACTTCTTCCTGGCTCAATGCCCAAAGTGCCACTGCTACATTCACTATGGTCTTAGAACTACCGTCTTTGAAAGGCCACAGATCGAATGTCACATACTCGTGGACAAAATGTTCAATGTGCATTTCTAGGGGATCTGTTGAGAACAAGCTGAAGAATGCTTGGTGAGGATGGTGTGGTTCCATCAAGTGGGTCTTTGATTAGCTCAAAAGATGTTTATTAAGCACTTACTCTGTACCAAGGTGTATGCCACCCTGGGGGGTGCAATCCTGGTCAAAAATGGACAGGTGACTCCCCAAGGAGGGTGTCTGGGGAAAGGAGAACCACCATCCCAAGTAGCTTGTCTTCAACCGCATCACGAATCCCATATGCATCCTCCAGGGCTTCAAGGTCATGACAGCTGCCTCCCCAGCAGTACCCTCAGAACAGCCTCAGAGGGGGAAACATGGCACCCACAGTACCAAGGAGGGCCCCTGAAGCTAGGACTCTGCCCTTCTTTCACACAAGGGTGCTCCAGAGACAGGGGCAACAGAGGGAGATTTGTGGGGACGGGGCCCCTGGTTCTCCATCACCCCAGACCTAATGAAGGCTTCCTAACCTCTACAGTTGCCTTCAACTCCCCTCTCCTGACTCTAAGGAGAAGCAGGTCAGGCCTCAGGGGGCTCAGGGATGAACCAGCCCAGCCCCATTTTGCAGACTGGAATGCTGAGGCCCAGAGCCCAGTGGGGTATTGTCAAAGATAAGGTGGTGGAGCCCCTGGCCACGGCCCATCCCCACTCCCATCCCTGGGATCTGTCCTGCCTCGGTGGGTGGAGGCCTCAGCTGGAGTCTGGCACTTCCAGGGCAGCAGCTCGGGGTCCGCCTGGTGAATGGGAGCAGCCGCTGCAGCGGGCTGGTGGAGGTCTGGTTCAGGCTGTCCTGGGGCCCTGCTTGCCGGGCGCTCTGGGACAGCCGCGCCTCTGAGGCCGTGTGTCGTGCGCTGGGCTGTGGCGGGGCCGCGGAATCCACCCAGCCCACCTCGCCGTCCCTGGAGCTGCCACCCGGGCCAGGTGCGGGCAACACCAGCGAGGCCTTGAACGCCACCCTGGCCCTGGCGCCCGCCGTCCTGTGCAGAGGTGCCGAGTGGCGGCTCTGCTACGTGGAGGAGCGTGCATGCGACAGTAATGGGAGTCCGGCTGAGGTCACCTGCGCAGGTACGAGCGGGCCACCACCTGCGCCCTGTCTGCCCTACCCTCAGCGCTTCAGCCTTCGCCCCTCATTCCTGTCCCCAGCCCTGGCCACCGGACCCAAGCCTTACCCTCCGGCCTCCTCCCGCACTCCCGCCCCAACCCCCGCCACCATCACGACCATAGCTGGTTCCCACACTGCAGGATTGCGCATCGCCCCATCTCCAGCCCTGAGCAAGTCCTCTGATCCGGCCCCCAGGCGTCTCCCCCTACTGGATCTCCAGTTTGTCTACTTGGTCCCCAACCCGGCCCCTTGGGTCCCCAATCCTAACTGGGTCTCTGGTCCCGCACCTTCTCTCGCTTGGGGCCTCTATCTCTGCCCTTACCTCCCATGTCATAAATACGCCAGATTCTCAGGGGCCCCCAGCTCTGCTCTTCCAGGCCCGCCCCCAGGCCCCTAGTCCTGCTGAGTCCCCCACCTCTGCCCTCTAGGCCCCAGTCCTCACAGGGTTCCCCAGTCCTGCCCACCGAATCCCAGCTCCTCCCGTTGAATCCACAGCCACCACCATCCTTCCCACCCCTCCCTTCCTCAAGCACCCACAAGCGCTTTCCCCTCCTTCCCCAGAAAACCGCGCGGTGCGGTTGACAGGCGGTAGCGGTCCATGCGCAGGCCGCGTGGAGATGCTAGAGCACCGCCAGTGGGGTTCAGTGTGCGACGACTCGTGGGACCTGGAGGATTCCCACGTGGTGTGCCGGCAGCTGAACTGCGGCTGGGCGGTTCAGGCTCTGCCCGGCTTGCACTTTGCCCCTGGCCGAGGACCCATCCATCGGGACCAGGTGAACTGCTCCGGGGCCGAGGCCTACCTGTGGGACTGCCCGGGGCTGCCAGGAGACGGGTACTGCGGTCATAAGGAGGACGCCGGCGTGGTGTGTTCAGGTCAGCAGGCAGTGGCTTACTTACTGCCTGGGTGTGGGCCTGGGTGCCGGGAGGGATGGCTCCTGCCCCTGCTGGTGCCAAGTAGGTCCACGAGGGAAGATAGACCCAGATAAGCACAGTCGGGGAAGGGGGTGATACGTGCCCTAAGAACGGAAGCCAGGTGAAGTTTAGAAGGAGCTGGCAATCCCGAGTTAGAAGGATAAGCCTGCCCACCTCCTGGAGGAAGTGTGAGGGGGGTTCAGAGCAGCAAGAGGAGATGGAGGCAGGGAGCCCCGAGGAGGCCATCGTTAGTCCCGGCTATGAAGTTCTGGTCCAGCCAGGGCTTCCCTTTAATGTGCACAGGAATAGGGGTTGGGAGGCCTTGGTAAAGATAGATCTGATTCAGTAGGTCTGGGCAGAGCTTGAGATTCTGCATTTCTAACAAGATTCGTGCCACGGTGACATTACAGGTCCAAGGACCACAGTTTGAGTAGCAGACATGCAGAGGCAGCCAGAGCAGATGGAGCAGATGAGAGGGGGACACACATGCAGGAGGGAAAGTACACAGGATCTGGAGACTGATTGGCTGCAGGGTGTTTGCATTCATGAGTCTGGTCTGGTGGGGGTTTCAACCCAAAGGATTTTTTTTTAAGATTTTATTTATTTATTCATGAGAGACACACACGCAGAGAGAGAGAGAGAGAGAGAGAGAGAGAGAGGCAGAGACACAGGCAGAGGGAGAAATGCGGGACTTGATCCCAGGACCCTGGGGTTAATGACCTGAGCCCAAGGCAGTTACTCAAGCAATAAGCCCCCCAGGTGCCCCCAGCCACCCCCAGCCAGAGGATCCTGACCTAACTCTGCTCCCCACCCCCACCTCTCCCCTGCAGAGCACCAGTCCTGGCGCCTGACTGGGGGCGCTGACTCCTGCGAGGGGCAGGTGGAGGTACATTTCCGTGGGGTCTGGAGCACAGTGTGTAACAGTGAGTGGTACTCACAGGAGGCCCAGGTACTCTGCCGGGCCTTGGGCTGCGGGACCGTGGCCAGAATACCCAATGGGCTGCCCCACTCCCTGCCGGGCAGGATGTACTACTCATGCAGAGGAGAGGAACCCACCCTCTCGCACTGCTCCTGGCGGTTCAACAACTCCAACCTCTGCAGCCAGTCGAACGCAGCCAGAGTCCTCTGCTCAGGTATCCCTCCTCCCACCCCCATCTCATCCCCTCCCCCAGATTTGCACCAGAAATTCCAACTGAATCCGAAGCTGAGGAACTGACAGCCCAGGAGACCACAGCTTGGGCTAGGTCAGGAATGACAACTGCTGGCATTAGAGACACGATTGCCCTGACCATGTCCAGGCAGACATGGCATTCTTTCCCACAGAGCCTTGACTCAGCCCCCAAATATTTATTAAGGCCTTTTTATATGCTAAGAAGTGGTCCCTGTTGACTGGAATTGGCTCAGGAGATGAAGCCAGCTGCCATCCCAGGGCAGGTGATCATGGGAAAATAATATTGGGAGACAGAGCCTGGCACCCCAATCATGGGGCAGCCGTTGGGGAGCACCCCGTACCTCTCCCTTCAGCTAAGCCTCGTATCCACACTATGAATTACATTCTACTGTATTGCACCAAATCTAAGGTGGCACCGATATGTCACACTATTATTATTTTATGTTCCATAAAGGACAAAAATGCTGCCAAAATAAACTCTCGACATGTCATCAATTGCAGCACTCGATGCCATCACCCCAATTTCAGAAGTGCTAAAATGTGAAAAAGCCAAAGCATTAGGCCGAAAGAAACATGGTATTAGGCTCCCCGTGGGGTGTTTAGGCACCTGGCTAGGGACTCCAGCTCTGCCACTTACCCCCTGGGAGGCTTCGTTCAGTTCTGTGAATATGTGGATGCTGATACGAGCCACCTCGCGGGGCAGCTGGGAAGTCAGGTGATAGCCCACAAAGGACTCCGTGAGCTCCATCCCTCACCTGTCAAATGATTATGATACTGATGGTAATGTCAGCTTCCTAGCTCCCCGAGGCCAATGCGAAAAGTGAACCCGGGACTTAACAGAAAAGGGGATTTGTGGTCTGTGGCAGATTTTACAGAAAGAAGGGATACTTGCTTTTATTGGCCTCTTACTGTAGCCAAAGAAACTTCTCAGCATTTAATCCATGAGATCCTCCTTATTGCAGGGGGTGGGAAAGGCAGGTTTCCTTAACTCTATGGCCCACCCCCTTCCAAGGGACTATGCCCCTCACTCCAGGTCACTTGTCTGTCTTGTCCAGTTTCTAACACGAGGACTGGCACACAGTAGGTGCTCGGTGATATGTGTTGAGTACCTGACTGGTGCTTTCTGACAGGCTCCCGGAGTCTGCTCAATCTGTCCACTCCTGAAGTCCCTGCAAGTATTCAGCCGATCACTGTGGGTGAGTGTCCCTTGGTTCACGGTGTCTGAGAGAGGTGGATGCGTGCATGCAAGTGTGCTTATGTGTGTGAATGCGTGTGCACACCTGGGGAGGCCCAATGGTGTATCCCTCATCCTCCATCTCTAGACACTGGACTCGCCTCTCCCTCAGCCCCCACCCTGCCATGCACTCTGTTCTGCGGGTAGTTTTGCTCCTCCCCTCCCCTTCCTGCCACGTCAACTCCCCCACTCCCCGAACGGTACTTCATGGAAAGGAGCCCAGCCTCCTGTCAGATCCTGTTGGGCAAGAGGTAGAGCTGGGGAGAGCCAGCACTGGTCTGGTCTGACAGCGCCAGTGGTAGGTGTGCCGAGAGCAACAGTCAGTGTGTTTATACTGTCCTGGGCACTGGCCCAGAGCTCTCCCCACACACTTTCCCAGCTCTGTAACCTTCCTGGGGTCCCCTTGGGGGAGATTTCCTTGGAGCCCGCACACGGAGGAAGAAGCTCAGGTTCAGAGGGTGAAGGCACAGCCAGCAACGTGGGCTGGAGTGTGCACCCAAGGCTCTGGACTGTGCTTGGTCTACCCGCCACCTACGGATCACTGGCTGACTTCCAGGAAGACTCCTGAGGCTCAAATCCTAGCTGTGCTTCCTACTAGCTGTGTAATGGAGGACACCTTCACCTCTCTGAGCCTCAGATCCCTTGACTGTAAAATGGGGGTGATGATCATGGCAGCTTTCTCCGAGTACTGTTGTGAGTCTCCAGTGAGTTTTTCTAAAGCCCTTAGACCAGTGCAGAGTCCACAGTAAGCAGGGTCTGAGCATTAGTCTCATGATTATTGTGTATGATTATGGGGCCCCTTGGTACTGCCGGGATAGCCACAGGGGCTGGTCCAAGTTCACAGGCTCTATGCTGTACCCCTGCTTCCAGCAGAGGAGGGTGGATGGCGGTGTGGGGATGGAGTGGAGGGCCACCGAGCCCTGACAGAGAACCTGGCAGTGGATGAGGACACGGAAAGGGAATGAAATCCTGGGGAGCAGGTTGAGGGCAACTCCAGATGGGACCCAGACCCCAGCTTGCACACTGTCTCTTTCTGAGCTCAGGGCAGGGAGCCCACCTCCCAGGACCACACTCTAGCCCTTGGCCTAACAGCCCCACCCTCAGCCCTGTCCCTCTGGGCCTCTCCATTCACTGGTCTCCCCGTACCTCCCACAGCCCAGCCTCTCTCTTGCACTCATTTCCTGCTGCTAAGTCCAATTCCCAGCCTGGTCCACGTTGCCCCCTTTGAGATGGAGAAGAGGGAAGAAAATGAGAACAGGGGTCATCTCGGGGGGAGGGGAGAGCAGACAGTGTCCCCAGCCTGGGGATCAGGATGATCTCATCCCATCGCCCACCCATCCATGATGCTGTCACTACCCTTTACCTAGCCCTGTGGCCTATGCACCCCAGGCTGCATACGCTGAGCAGGGGGTGGTCCCTGTCTCCTCTTCTGACCAGGGCTCCAAGCACCTGCCCCACAGCAGCCTCTGTCCAGCCTTTGAGTTCTTCTTAAGCGGGGATAGGGCCAAGAGAGAGAAAACAGTAAGCCACACCAGAGCTGCAGGGGCTGCAGAGCTGGGAGGTCCAGAATCATGGCCCTCGCCCCTACCCTCAGGGAGGACACGTCTGGTAGGAAGGATGTATCCAGGGCACAGAAAGAAATCTCACTCTCCTGATAGTCTGTTCGCTACCAGAGGTAGCTCTAAGTTACCTTCCCTGGAAAGCCAGCCTTAGTCTTCCTCCCTAGAGATTAGATGCCCCGTGTAGGGCCTCATGCCTGCCCGTACCTCCATCCCAGCAAGCATGTGCCATACTGGTTTGAGCCTATGTATCAATAGCTCCCCTTAAGGTCTGTGATGCTGATGTCATATTTGTATCCCTAAGTGGCATACACAGTGGGCACTCAGTAATTGTTGAACAGGAAGAGAGATCCCTGTGGGCTGGTGGCCATGGGAAAGTTTCCTCCGGTCAATTATTTATTCATTCAATATGCATTTCTCGAGCACCTACTATATACAAGTCACCTAAAAGCAGATGGCCAAATTAGAAAAAAAGAAGAGAGGAGGGGGGTAGCTCCAGAAGGGAAGCGGGTGAGCTGCAGAGAGGCTGGAGAGGCAAGAAGCACAAGGAGAGGTCTACATACATTCTTCTTTTTCCCTGACTTGGGGCTCTTGTTTCTTCCCAGAATCTTCTGTGACCATGACAACGGAGGACTGGAAACCCCGGGAATTAATGCTCCTCATCCTCTGCATCACTCTGGGAATTCTCTGCCTTGGCTTACTCATCTCCATGGCCTTCATCTTCTTGAAAGTTAAAGGAAAATATGGTAGGTGCAGAGTTCTGGGAGTCACTGGAAAGGCCTAGAGAGGGAAAGAAGCTGGCCTGAGGTGTGGCCCTCTCAGGGGGATGTGGGCCTTGCAGGAGAGATCCAGGTCACCTCCTGATGGAAAGGATTTTCCCAGCATGCTCGGCAGAAATGGCCCGTGGGAGGACCAGACTCTGTGCATGTGTGAGGGTGTGATTGAGGGGGAAGTGAGGAGGAAGGTGTCTCAATGAGCATAGGACCGAGTAGACTGGGAGGGAGCAAAAAATGACCTGGAGAATGTCTGCCTCCCTTCCCTCAGCCCTCCCTGTTATGGTGAACAGCCCACACCTCCTCACCACCACCCCAGAAGGGATCAATAGCTATCAAGATGTCCCCATCACCATTTCCAAAGAAGAAGGTAGGATGTCGCCCACCCTGGGGGTGGAGAGGGCTGGGGAGGCAGAAAGGGTATCCTTTCTGGAGAGCCAGTGGTGTTTAGGTCAAAGCTGTGCCCCAGCTGGAGATGAGACCTCAGGTAGCCCATGGGTGCCTGTGAGACCTTGAGCACGTCATGTCTCAGGTCTGGGCCTGAATGGCAGATGATCTTCCAGGGCAGTCATTCTGGGCTAGGCTTTGGGGTCCTAGAATAATGCAGACTCTGGGCATTTCTCAGAGGAAAGCTCCACCCTGCTACTTGGCTGGTAGGTTTGTGATACTGTGGCCTCTTTCAATGGCCTGCTCCGTCAGCCTTCCTGCACGGCCCCATCAAGATTTTCCTGGAACATCATTTTATTTGATATTAAATGTTTTTTTTTAATTTTTATTTATTTATGATAGTCACACACACAGAGAGAGAGAGAGAGAGAGAGAGAGAGGCAGAGACACAGGCAGAGGGAGAAGCAGGCTCCAAGCACCGGGAGCCCAACGTGGGATTCGATCCCGGGTCTCCAGGATCGCGCCCTGGGCCAAAGGCAGGCGCTAAACCACTGCGCCACCCAGGGATCCCTATTTGATATTTTCTAAACGAAAGAAAAATTGGATCGGTCATCCATCTTTTATAACATACAGATTTATACTTCGTGAAAGTCTCTTAGGGAACTCAGGCTTAGTCACACTGCGCTGTGACTGTACTAAATCACCTTTATTTGAAAGCATTCGAGGACAAGAAAACCAATACCAAACCCAGCTGAATGGTAGAAATACTCCCTGTGCGAGGCCTCCATGTGTTTAAGGAAAGAACATGAACGCAGAACCTGGCACACAGGTGAAGCACAGAGCATTTGCTCACTGACTCTCGTAGTCTGAGGGTTAAGAGTCACACTGGCTGCTTCTCTGGGCCCAGTGAGGACCTCCCCGTGCCTTAGTTTCTTCAGCTGTAACGTGGGGACGCCGACGTACCCACCTCACCGAGTCCTTACGATGATCCGAATAAGATCATGTTTTAAGTGTCCCGCCCGGCCTGTAGCAACTGCTCTATGTTTTGGAAGTAAGCAAAGGAAATAAGCCAATGGGCGGGGGGAGCTTGGCAAACCCAGGCTGGACAGTCTGGTACGAGGCGGGCGACCTGGGAGACCTGGCGCTGTCCCTGCCCGTGTGTCTGGGCCCCGCCGGCTGCGCGCTCCTGCCGCTCCCTGCACCTCTCCGCCTGCCACTTGGCCCTGCCCGACTCTGCTCTCTCCCCAGTTCCCATGCTGCCCATCCAGGCGCAGGCCCCACCCCCCAAGGACCCGGACTCCAGCTCGGACTCAGACTATGAGCACTATGACTTCAGCACCCAGCCTCCCGTGGCCCTGACCACCTTTTACAGTGAGTGCCCGGGCCCGGGCTCCTGGGAGCCCCACCCCACCCCCAACCAGGGAGAGGATCCCGTTGGCTGGGGAGCTCCGCGGGGCCCACCAGGTCACCCTGCATGCTGTCCGTGGAGTGTCCCTTGACTCAAAGTGGCCCTACGCTGAAGCTCTCCAGGTGTTTCGTGACCCTAGAGGCCCCTCTGTGTCTTCGACCTCCTTCCCTCCTGCCTTTGTCCAGCCACACAGGGTCTTAGGACTTGTCCCTTGACACTCACCTCCAGGGTGGCCTTGTCTGCGTGAAGCAAGGAAGTCCAGGCAAGAGACACGTTCAGACGGCTTCTCACAGGCTCACGCCCCTTCTGTGCCCCCTCCTGCCCATCAACCTCACCCCTTCCCCCACCTTGCTGGGGAGCCCAGTTTAAACCCCCAGCTGGCTTTTCCAGCTCTCCTCCCTGCCTGCTGGGGACTGGAGGAGGATAGACAGTGCTTAAGGCAGGGCCCAGGCAATGCTGGACATTAGAGCAAAGAATCCCACACCTATGGGGGACTCCCTTGGGAGCTCATCAAACATCCCCCAGCTTCCCTCCGGGACCCACCCTATGAGTTAGGATGAGAGTTTGTGTGTCACCGGCGCCCCCAAACAATGGCATCCTGAGAAGTTGGCAGGGACCAGCCTTCCTCTCTCTTGCTGCTGTGTAGTCCCTAAGATGTTGCGCTCATCAACATGGTCCAGAACGGCTCACTGCCATTTCCACCTCCTGGACAGCAGCAGGGGGAGGGAAGACGAGGCGGGCTCAGCACTGACAGGCAGGGCACCAAGGATGCCCCCTCACTGCCACGCTCAGCCTTGCCCACCACAGTCTAACTCCCCAGCTGCAGGAGAGGCCACAGACGAAGCTTCTATCCTGGGCAGCTGTGTGTCCAGATGAAGGCCAGAGGGTCTGCCCTTAGCGGGGTGGAGAATGGAGATTAGGGACGCTGGTCGTCTGTGCCTCACCTGCTGGACCAGGGCCTCTGCGGAAGGAGGTGGCTGACTGTGCTTCTGCCTTGCCATGCACCAGGATTTGGGAGCCACCAGGGTGAGGCATCCTTGGAACCTGAGGCTCTGCTCTCAGGCATGCAAGATGCTAGATCGAGAGTCTAAAATCCCATGACACTGCGAGTGAGGTTCTATATACCAGGTTTGAGAGCGCAGACTCCAAGGTCCCAGGTTCTCAAGTCCTTAAGATTCAACAGATCCATATCACGTCTCCAGTTCTCAAGCAAAAGTTCCCCAGAGCCTAGGAGGCAGGGATTCCAGACCTCC
The DNA here is from genome assembly GCF_003254725.2 of Canis lupus dingo. NCBI lineage: Eukaryota > Metazoa > Chordata > Mammalia > Carnivora > Canidae > Canis > Canis lupus. The sequence continues at coordinate 55,252,444 of NC_064260.1, read as the reverse complement.
GGGCTTCCACTCTGCCCTGGCTGGGGCACCGTCTGCCCTCTTCCTGCCCACAGCCCCCGGGGCACAAGGAGGCAGCCCAGGACTCTCCCTGTTTCCTTAAGCAGAAGGAGGGGTATCTGGGGCAAGGCACAAGGCACTAGGGTTTTGGGCAGAAGCAACCTCATCCCGTGCTGGTTAAAGACTGAGATTCAGGACTGGCTGGACTCGGATAAGAGCCCGGGAGCTGACGGAAGTGCTAACCCCTCTGTACTTCTGGGCTTGTCCTTCCACACTATTCAGCCCCAGGGCACCCCCGCAAGTGCCAAGGCACTGCAGCCCTTCCTGTAGGCTCCGGGGGCGAGGAGGTAGGTCTTCACCCCTCCTCACCACCACTCTGCTTGTAGATTCCCAGCGGCACCGCATCACAGACGAGGAGGTCCAGCAGAACCGGTTCCAGATGCCCCTCCTGGAAGAAGCTGAGGAGGTCCAGCAGAACCAGTTCCAGATGCTCCCCCCGGAGGAAGGTGAGTCAGGCTGGGGAGGTGCACGGAGGCAGTGATAACGATGTCAACCTTGACTCCGGACCTAGCAACTCAGCTCACCTTGAGAAATGCCAACAGCAGCCCCCCTCGATAGCTCCTTTCTGATTTTAACATTCCGCTTGGCCATTAGTTCTTTCTTGGGTCTAATTTGAAGCCCTCTTGCTGCATTGCTGCTTCTTTCCTCACCATTCTCCCTTTCCTGGGCCAGGACTTGAAGAGATGAACGTGTCCCAGGTCCCACCCATTGGTGCTGGACACTACATGGCAAACACCCCCTCCCTGGGCTCTCAACACCACCCAAGGAGCAGCAGTGAATCCAGCACATCCTCTGGGGAGGATTACTGCAATAGCCCCAGCAGCAGGCTACCTCCGTGGACCCCCCAGGTGTTTTCTGCAGAGAGGAGCCCCCACCTGGAGCAGCCCCCGAACCTGGAGCTGGCTGGCTCCCAAGCTACTTTTTCAGGTGAGCTGGGCCCAGGAGGATCCCGTGTGTGCCCCAGTTCCCATCCTATAGCTGACCTGGCTGGAGGAAGCATAAAGCTGGAAGCCCTGAGCCAGGCTGAGCTCAGGATTCTAGCCCCAGCACAAGTCTCCACCCCTCTCCGGGCCCTCACCTCCTCATTCATGGTCAAGCCAGGAACTGGAGTCTTGTGAGTCATGAGGGCTTCCCAGCTCTGGCAGCTCTCGAGCTGGCTGTCTCCAGGCAGAGTGATTGGTTCTCGGGGTTTCCAGCAGGGCCCTTGGCTGATGACAGCTCCAGCACTTCATCCGGGGAGTGGTACCAGAACTTCCAGCCGCCGCCCCAGCCCCCCTCAACGGAGCAGTTTGAGTGTCCAGGTACCAGTGGCAAGGGAGGTGGTCCTGGGAGGAGGAACAGACAGGGAGCAGGGGGCGGATGAGAGGGGGAACTCCACATCCTTTGGATTCATTAGCCCAAGAAGAAAAGTAAAGGTTTGTTGTTATTTTTTTTAAGATTTTATTTATTTATTCGTGAGAGACACACACAGAGAGAGAGGTAGAGACACAGGCAGAGGGAGAAGCAGGCTCCATGCGGGGAGCCCGATGCAGGACTCGATCCTGGATCCCAGGATCACACCCTGGGTCAAAGGCAGATGCTCAACCACTGAGCCCCCAGGCGTTCAAGGGTTTTTTTTTTTTGTTTCTGTTTTCGTTTTTTAAACAAACAAGAATGAGGAGGTGGGAAAAATGGATGTGGACGGGACAGAGAAAGATCCAAAGAATGCCTTGAGAGGAAATAAGCTCCCCATTAGTGGAGGTATTCAAGCAGAAGTAGCCAATGGCATGGCCCCTTGGGGAAGACTGCGGTAGCAAGGGGAGTGCCAGCACTCAAGTCGCCCATCATTTCCTGTGCAGGCGTGGGCACTACAGCCCTAAAGTGCACAGATGAGGCTGACATTCTAGCAAGGGAGATGGTAATGAGCAAGATAACACGGCGGGAGTCTTGTCGCTGCACCCACACAGCATCACGTGGGAGGGCTGTGGACTCAGACCCATTCAGCTCTGTCCGATGGGGCTGGAGAGACAGTGACCAGCCTCCCCCTGACCCGAGCCTCCCTGCCGCACAGGACCCCCCACTCCCCAGCCTGATTCCGTTGACGGCGAAGACTATGATGACATCGGAGCGGCCTAGGGCTAGACTCAGCAAGGCTCCAGGTGGCTCCCTCCTGCTGGACTCCTGCTCTACCTGCCCCTACTCTCCCACCCCGTCCTCCCGCATATTCCCCCAGGGGCCTGACAGGCCTCCTCTGGAGAGACGCAGGGAAAGCCCTCACCCTGCACCCACAGCTCCATCTCCATCCATCAAACAGAAGCTGCTGGCACAGCCCTCCCTTGGCCCCAGACAGCCCTGAGGTGGAGGGTGCTGCCTCTGAGAAGTAGTGAGCTCTCTGTCTCAGGGATGAACAAGCGGCCACCTTTCAGCAGACTGCAAGAAGGTCTGAGCGTAATGACTTCTGAGGCCCTTTCTGATCCTTGGGGGTCTGTGCTTTAGTTCCCTGAGTCTCAGGTCAGGGCCTGGAGGCACTGAGCGAGCAGAAATGGGCCCCATCCCAGTGCCCCCATGTGCGGGCTGCTAGGCTGCTGTTGCTTTGACAGGTGGAGTCTGGGGCTGAGGGTGGCCCACCACTGACCCAGGTTGGCAGCCACCTGGGCACTTAGGAGCAGCCGGCTGACAGCAAGCAGGTCGACCCTACCCCTAGAGACCCGGAGCCAATCAGGGCACCTCCCTGCTCTGCAGGGACCATCCCTGGACACGAGGTCCTGCTTCGGAGCTTCCTGTGGCATACAAAGACAGCCCTAGCCCAGCTCCCCCAAGACCCAGAGTTGGGCCCCAGTCCCTTGGGACAGAAGCACAGAGAGGAGCCCCCGTGTCTGCTAGCACCGTTGGGGGCTTCCCTGAGGAGCACGTGCACACGCAGCTGACTCACCCTGAGCACAGACATGTGCAGGCGGCCTGAGGGCTCAGAGCCAGCTTCTAGTGCCCAGTTCTGAGTATCCCGAGATTAAAGTAATTGCTGAATAAAACCCCGTGCGTGGAGTGACGAGTCCTTGAGCTCTTACAGTGCCCGGACCTGTGTGTGTGCCTGTGTGTGTGCCTGTGTCTCTGTCTCTGTGTGTTGGGTGAGGGCAGTTCTATCCATCAAGGTGGAGATGGGGAACTGGAAACCATGGCCCGACACTGTGAAAAATGCTAAGGATACAGGAACAGGAGGACACAGGGCCTGCCCTCCTGAAGGAGGTGGACACAGAATGTCTGTGAGTTCAGCAGCCTGCTCCCCTCTCTTCTCTGCCCCACTTGAGCCCTGACTCAGTGGCCCCATAATTTCAGAGACAGGGTAATGTGAAGGGATTTTCTGCTCAGAGCCACCTGACAAAGAACTGGCCCCAGGCTGGAAGGAAGGAGTTGGAGATGAGGCTGAGGAATACACAGTGGGGATGGGGTGTGGGGCGGCTTCATACAGAGGAACCCTGCAGCTGCTCGGAGGCTGGGATTTTAGGCTGCTGAGAGGGCCCCTGCCCAGATCTGCCTTCTGGGTGAGGGCAGGGGGTCGGGTTTCCTCTGAGCCCTCCTAGAGCAGGCAGGTGTTGAAGGAGGCTGGGCTGCAGATCCTTCCCAGAAGGGCTGAGTAGGGCCTGTTCTCCTTTCACCTGTCCCAAGACGGAGAGTAAGCGAGCACTCCCCAGGCAACTGTCACAGGATGTGGTTGCGATTGATGGCCCCCTCCTGACCCTCTGAACCCTCCCCAGCAGGCGGGGGATTCTTAGGGGAGGAGCCAGTGCTGGGGTGAGCCCGGACAGAGCCCCAAGGTGGTTCGTGAAAGCCTTTTTTTATCAGACAGCCTGGGTTCAAATCCCATATCCTCCCTGTGTGGCCATCGGCAAGCACTCAACATCTCTGAGCCTTTGCTGTAAAGTTTGCCTGTGAAGGGGACATGGCAGTAGTAGAGCCTACACAGGAGGTTGCAAGCATTAGAGAGGTTTAGCAATGAATGTTCTCTCTCAGGAGAGGTGAGAGAGCTCCCTGGAAGGAGGAAGGGGAAAAGAAAAGAGCCACCAATCCCCCAGGTCCCAGCGCCCTGGTGCTGGTGGAGGCAAGCATCTTGTCCCACTGTTATCTTTCAGATGAGGACACTGAGGCCCGAGAGGGAAAGGACTTGTCCAAGGTCACTCAAAGTTAATTGCCAAGTCACAACTCGGCCCTACCCCCCCCCCCCGCCCCGCCCCGCTCTCTAGGGCTTAGACAGGGAGATGGTGGCACCCTCTGAGTTCTCTACTCTTAAGGGACCAGGCATTATCGCTAGTCTCAATGATCTGGGATCGGAAATACAAGCTGTTATATGGATGGGCACTGAATTGATTTCAGAAACATCAATACAGGGGGAGGGCTACGTAGGAGCACGGAGGCACTGTAGCAATTTTATGACTGCAAGCCCGTGACAGAATGAACTGGGCCTAGGAGAGCTCCTGACCCAGCTGGAGGGGAGGAGGCATTCATCTGGAAAGACCTTTGCCGGGGATAGGAGGGCAGGTGGTGATGCCTGAGCTGGGTTGTAAAGGATGAGTAGTAATTTGCTATCTAGGGGTGGGGAGGAAAGGGCCTTCCAAGTCAACGGGATGGCATGAGCAAAGACAGCACAAGAAACCAGGTAGCCCACAAGGTAAAGGGTGGTCCAGCTGAGGGCAGTCAATTCTCACACCAGCTCTATGTAGCAGGTAAGAAAACATAGGCCCAGAGAAGTTAAGTAAAATGGCCAAGTCACAGAGCTAAAAAAGAGGCAACTCTACCGGTTGTCCGGCTTCAGAGTCTGAGCATTAACCATGGCACCTCCAGTGGACACCTGTTCCTGTTCCTGGGCCCCGAAGCCACACTGCTGGGCACAGCCAGGGCCCCAGCCCAGCCCTGGGATCTAGAGACACCAGCCTGTCTGTCCACCAACAGCACAGGCACCTGCTGGGTGTGGGGATTCTGTGCTCAGGAATGGAAAATAACTCACTACCTGGGCACTTACATGGAGCCATGCCCTAGCTGACCCCAGAGCAAGAGAGGAGTGAAACGAGCCCTTGCCTTGGGACTTGAAAGTCTCTGGGGCAGACACACAGAAACCAGCGCCTGCGGGACACACCGGGAGAGCGGTGGCAGTGATGACGGCAGTGAGTGGCACTTGCTATGCACCAGGCCTATGTTATTTCACGTAATCCTCATAAGAGCTCTCAGAAAAGGTATTATCCTCCCTGATCTATAAATAAGGAAATGAGATCCAGAGGCAAAGTGACACGCCAGGGGTCACGCAGCTTGTCAGCTCGTAGGTACAACTGCTCCACCTGACTCCAAAGCCCGGTGTGAAACCACTTCACTGCACAGTGGGACGCATCCTGGGCACACTTAACCCACATGATCTTCAGTGTATCTGCTCGGCGACGAAACAGAAAGAAGAGGAACAATGGAGCCTGCGGTCCCCCTCAGTGAACAAACACGGAGGGAGGAGAGAGGTGAGAGGCCCTCTGTTTCCCCAGCCCCTGAGAACTCTGCACCGCCCGGGCATCTTGCCACTTTAGTCACCAACAACTAAACGCTTTCTCGCATGGCAGGCCCGAGCACAAAGCCAAACTTCGTCTGGGCGATGCAAGGCCGGCAGGAGAGCTGTCTGGCTGGACACAGCACAGGACTCAGATGCAGGAGGCTTCCTACCCGAGCCTGCTTTTTCTCTCCCTCCCCCCTCCCTCCCTCGCTTCTTCCCCTCCCTCCTTCCTCTTTCTTTTCCTCCTTCTTTCCTTTTCTGTCTTTTAAACAGTAAATGGGCACATGGCTCAAATCTCCAAACCACATACAAATGCACATCATCAAAATCTTGTTACCCACCCATCTGCCCTCTCTCGTCACTCTTCCCCCTCCCTGGGTAGACAGTACTGTTCCTCTGATGCAAACATAAGCAAATACAAATATCTCTTGCTTCCCCATGCCCCTGCTTATTTTTATGCAAGCCGGGGTCCTTCTACCCACACTCCTAGGCTCCTTGCTTCTCCTCACTTCTCAAGGCATGACAGAAAACTCTCCTAAGGGATTTTCAGAAGTAATACCATGTTCGAGCTTCATCCCATGTGCTACCCAAGCACACAGCCTCTACTTGGCGTGCATCTCCGACACAGTGCTCCAGAGGGCTGTGTGGACAGAGGGGAAGCAGCCACCAACCCTGACAGGCTCTGCTGGGGAAAGCAGGACAAAAGAGAGAAAGTTCACTGGGCAGAAAAGAGAATGAAGGGCATTCCCAGTGGCAACATGTGCAAGCATGGTACAGGTTGGTTGAAGCCTGGGGGTGGGGGGCGGACAGGGGTCCACACGTGGGTAAAATGCCAAGGAGAATGTCAGAGGGTCTATAACTTCCGACGAGGGTTTGGTTGTCATCCTACAGGCACTGGGGAGTCCTGAGTAGTTTCTAAGGCAGGGAAGTGATGGGACGAGACAGATACTCTAGAAAGATCACTGCTGTGAGGTGAAGGCTGGTTAGAGGGAGACCAGTTCGGGGGTCGTCGCCAAGCACCAAATGCCAAGACTGGGGGTGGAGAAGGATCCCAGGATGTGGAGAGTGATCACATGTAGAGGGGTGACCTCCTAACATGGCAGCCTGCAGCCACGGTGATAGGGTGACAGTGACATGAAAACAGCTTCCTTTCCCTGTACTTACTATGTATCAGGTGCTCTTCTGGGAATATTCCAGGTTCTCACACATTAAGGCTCACAGCGGCCCCGTGAGCATTGTCTCCACCTCACAGCTAAGGAAACCAAGGCTTGGGACGATCCAGACCTTCAGCAGGGTTGTCAGGGGGTCATGGTGTGGCCGGGCCCTGGCTCCCCCTCCACGTGACCCCCTGAGGCGGGAAGAGCCACTGCAAAGGCTCAGGTCTGTGCTCACTGATCTGAATGCCCAGCCAGGAGGCCACACCATTTATGCTTCAGGCCTCACAGCTCATCTGCATCCTCCAGACATTGGGGAGAGCTCGAGGGAGGAGGCCAGGAGGAGGCTTGGCACGATCATCCAGGGGCTCATCTCTGTTCCGCACCCCAGGCTGCAGCACGTGGCTCTAAGGCCACTCCCAGGGGCACGGGCTTGGGCTTCCCTGCCCTGCCGGGCGTCTCCTATGGGCACCCAACATTTTCCACTAGAGATCTCACCTCCAAGGCACACCTGCCCAGCCCTGCTCAGATCCCCATCCCTGCGGGCCACCCCATCAACAGGTTCTGCTTCCACAGCCCACCCGGCCCTTCCTGAGACCCTCTCCATGGTCCTGGAGGTGGGCAGGGGTGGCCAGAGCCCCGCGTGGCCGCTCAGTGTGGCCTGCCCCTGCCCAGAGCCCGAGACCCCCGCCCCACCATCCTGGCTTTGTAAAGATGGGATGGAGTCTCCAAAATGGGGAGAAGCAGGGGAGACCCATCGAAGACGGGATGAGTTCAAAGTAGCCTCAGTGGAAAGTTCATCTCCCACCACATCCTTCAGCTGTTTACCAGTTTGACACGGTTCTGGCATCCTGACATGAAAAGAGGCTCACCCCTCACCAACATCATCGAGGAAGGACAGAAATAGCAGCAGAATAAGACAAAGAAGAGGGAGACGGGGGTTGGGGTGGGCTGGGAGTGTGTGAGGAGACAGGGAGGGAGGCAGGTGGGAGGCAGCATATCCTGTAGCAGACAGAGGGAGGGACAGGCCAGAAGAGGCCGCCTCAAATGCTGGAGAGGATGTGAGGAAGGGGAACCCTCTTGCACCGTTGGTGGGAATGTGACCTGGTGCAGCCACTCTGGAAAACTGTGTGGAGGTTCCTCAAAGAGTTAAAAATAGACCTGCCCTCCGACCCAGCAATTGCCCTGCTGGGGATTTACCCCAAAGATACAGATGCAATGAAACGCCGGGGCACCTGCACCCCGATGTTTCTAGCAGCAATGTCCGCAATAGCCAGACTGTGGAAGGAGCCTCGGTGTCCATCGGAAGATGAATGGATCAAGAAGCTGTGGTCTATGTATACAATGGAATATTCCTCAGCCATTAGAAACGACAAATACCCACCATTTGCTTCAGCGTGGATGGAACTGGAGGGTATTATGCTGAGTGAAATAAGCCAATCGGAGAAGGACAAACGTTCTATGGTCTCATTCATTTGGGGAATATAAAAAATAGTGAAAGGGAATAAAGGGAAAGGAGAGAAAATGAGTGAAAATATCAGAGAGGGAGACAAGACATGAGAGACTCCGAACTCTGGGAAATGAACAAGGGGTGATGGAAGGGGAGGAGGACGGGGGGGTGGGCACTGAGCGGGGCACTTGGCGGGATGAGCACTGGGTGTTATGCTATATGTTGGCAAATTGAACTCCAATAAAAAATATATGTACAAACAAAAAACAAAGAGCAGAAGAAGCCGCCTCTCTCCCCTCCCCTGCACTGGGAGCTGCCCTAGTCCCTTACCCATCCACTGTCACTTAACCATCAAGGGCTCTCAGGGCAGCAAGATATTCCCATCTCCCTTGCCTTCTAGGTAAGAAAAGCAGAGCCTGGAGAAACCATGAAACTTGCTCAAGGCCACCCAGCAGGGCCCGGAGGGAGCCCCAGCCAGCAGGGATTGCACACGTAGGCAGGAAGGAGAAAAGGGAAGAAGATGGGCAAGTAGAAGGCTGGAGACTGAGACGGGACAGGCTGGAGGAGGCCCGGCAAGGATCGAGGGTTGGAAACGTCTTCTCTTAGGGACAGAGGGTGGCTGAAGGCAGGCGCCCTGTCCTGGCTACCTCCCCCAGACTCCCCCCGACCCCTCCCACCTACCCATCCCCCAAGTGCAAGAGAGAGGGAGAGTCATCCTCCGGGCCTTCATTTCCTTCTGAGCAACCCCCTCTGTTACAGGGTGTCCTGCCACCGCCACTGCCCCCCCCCACCCCACTGGGCAAGGGGCCAGGCCCACCTCATCCCCCTCCAAGTCTCTTGCAGCAGGGAGAGAAAAATGATCCACAAACACATTCCCCGCCTGGGTCTATGGGCCACACTCCGCTCTCCCTGGGGGATACAGGAGCAGGGGTCATACTTCCTCTGAAGCCTCCTGTTTGAGGAAGCATGCCCAGCCTTCCTGCGGGCCTCGCTCAGACACCTGGGCCTGACATGAAGGTTGCTCTCACCTGAGGAGGAGACGCTAACACGACTGGAGTCAGCAGCCCCCAACTCTTCTGAGTGACTGAGACACAGTGATACCTGTTGTCACAGGTCCATGACAGCATCGTTTTTCTCCCCCAGACCTGTGGTCCCTTCTGCACCAGCACCCCAGCTTCCCATGGCTCACCCCATGTCCTGCTCTCACTCGCATCCCTCCCTCTTTCTGGGAACCTGCGGGACCCCCAGGGTCACACCCACACTCCCCCTCTGCCCAGAACAGCCCCTCCCCTGGAGAAGGCCCCAGTGGGGTCTTGGATCACACAGGCCTTCATGACCTTCTGTCCCCAGGCCATCCTCCCTGGGGACAGTTAGTGTGGGACCTGAAGTAACCTGGCCATCCTGCGCCTCTGGGTGCTGGGGAACACTCCATCGTGTGGGGGGATACAACAGCATTGACTGAAGCTGCCCAGTAAAAATCCTGAGCTACCTTCCCTCTGGTTCCAGAGAACTCATCTGTCCATCCTTACACAAGTCTTCTTGCTGCTTTGTTGAGCTCGTTTCTTCATTCTCAGTGATATGGGCTGTTTGTCCCATGACTCCTGTCCGCATCGAAGCAGGCCTTCCTCCCAGCCTCTGCCCAGCCCTGGGGAGGGAGCCCAGACCCTGATGCCCTGCCCAAGCCTGAGCTTCCACCCAGCCGTCTAGAATAGCTTCTGTCTCACCATTTGAGCCACAGTCTTTCACCTGGTGGGATGAGGAGCCAGGAGCAGAAGGACGTTGATTTAAACCAACATCTCTCAAACTCCAGCTTCCCGCGTGTCTTCCTGGTTTTGCTCTATCGGTGGACTATTTGTTCTTCGGTTACTTAATCCAGGTGTACCTCGCTTTATTATGGTCTGGTTTATTGTGCTTTGCAAACACTGCGTCCTAAAAACCTCAGTTTTCGTGGCAACCCTGCATCAAGCACGCCTCTCGGCTGCACTTTGCCAACAGCATTTGGTCACTTTGTGTCTCTGTGTCACATGTTGGTAATTCTCACAGCATTTCATTATTGTGATAGTTGCTGTGGATCTATGAGCGGTGGTCTCTGATGTGACCATGGAGATTGTTTTGGGGCTCCAGGACCCACGCCCAGGAAAGACGGAGAACCTTATTCATACATGTGTGTGTTCTGACTCTGCACTGACCGGCTGTTTCCCGCCTCTCTCCCTCTCCTTGGGCTTTCCTATTCCCAGAGACACAACAATATTGAAATCAGGGCAACTAATAAGCCCACGGTGGCCCAAAAGTTCTGTGAAAGAGAGTCAATCAATGCGGTAAACTTTATTGTTGTCTCATTTGAAGAACTTGACAGGGCCACCCCAATTATTTTTTTTTTTTAAGATTTTATTTATTTATTCATGAGAGAGAAAGAGAGAGAGACTGAGGCAGAGACACAGGCAAAAGGAGAAGCAGGCTCCATGCAGGGAGCCCGACCTGGGACTCGACCCCAGGTCTTCAGGATCACACCCTGGGCCAAAGGCGGCGCTAAACCGCTGAGCCCCCCGGGCTGCCCAAAGGCCTCCCCAGCTTTCAGCGACCACCATCCTGAGCAGTCAGCAGCCACTGACCTCGAGGCAACACCCTCCACCAGCAAATCTGATGACTCACTGAAAGCTCAGATGATGGTTAGCATTTTGGGGCAATATTTTAAATTAAGGTATGTACACTTTTTTTTTAAAGATAGAATGCTGTGGCACACTTAATGGACTACAGTACAGCACAAACATAACTTTTCCATACACTAGGAAACCAAAAAGCTCACTTGACTCTCTTTATTTGGATATTCACTTTCTGGTGGCGCCCTGGAATGAACCTACCTATATCTGTAGTTCTTCTCTAAAGGGATCCATACTTTTTAAAACTTAAATATATTGTAAAATAAATATCTAGCCATTTTACAAAATATCTGGCATGGGCTTTTCAAAAATGCTAGTATTAGGAAGTACAAAGATCCAGGCACTATTTCAAACTAAAGGAGCTAAGGAGATCTGGCAACTGAATGCATGTGTTCTGGGATTTCCTTTTGCTGTAAAGGGTATAACCAGGGCTGATGGTGAAATGGGAATGAGGTCTGCAGATTAGGTGGTAACATTTTATCAGTATTAACTCCCGGATTTTGATACACGAACTATGGTTATATAAAAACAAATATTCTGGGATCCCTGGGTGGCGCAGCGGTTTGGCGCCTGCCTTTGGCCCAGGGCGTGATCCTGGAGACGCGGGATCGAATCCCACGTTGGGCTCCTGGTGCATGGAGCCTGCTTCTCCCTCTGCCTGTGTCTCTGCCTCTCTCTCTCTCTGTGACTATCATAAAAAAAAAAAGATTAAAAAAAAAAAAAAAAAAAAAAAAAACAAATATTCTGTGGGACGTGTTAGAATATATTTCCGGTTCAGGTCATGATCCCGGGGTCCTGGAATCGAGTCCCACATCGGGTTCTGCAGTCTCTGCCTCTCTCTGTGTCTATCGTGAATAAATAAATAAAATCTTTTTAAAAATTCTCTCTTTTAGGAAATGCACACTAAAGTATTGAAGGATTTAGGAGTAAAGTGACAACCTACTTTTAAATGGTTCAGAAAATAGTCTCTGTTTGTGGGGTGGGTTGGTAAGGGAGGGGGTAGTCAAGTAGTAAAATATTAACCCTGGAAGATATTCAGAAATGAGGGGTATCCAGGGATTCTTTATACGATTCTTGCAAATTTTCTCTAAGTCTTAGATTGTTTTTAAATTAGAAATGGGGACCCCTGGGTGGCTCAGTCAGCTGAGCGTCTGCCTTTGGCTCAGGTCATGATCCGGGGGTCATGGGATAAGCCCCACGTTGGGCTCCTGGCTCAGTGGGGAGCCTGCTTCTCCGTCTGCCTCTGCCTGCCGCTCCCCCTGCTTGTACTCACTCTCTCTCTGTGAAACGAATAAATAAAATATTTTTAAATTTTAGTTAATTAAATTAGTTAGTTTAACTAAATTAAATACATTTAAAAGTGAGCCCAGAAGCAGGCACACATTTAAAAGGAATATGTTGTTATAAGGGGAAAACCAGTGTCATTTGCTACAAATTGAAGGTAATTCTTCCAAAGCAACGCCACTGCTCTTGGTACATTAGTCCCCTGCGTGTGAGCCTTTACTCCGTACTCTCTGGAAGGGAGTCTCTGTGTACAACCCTCACCTCAGAAATAGGGCAAGTCCGTTTTTATGTCCTCTCCACAGACGGAGCAAGAAATACTTGTGTGTGTGCTCACCTGTGTGTCAACAAGCCTACTTCCAACAGAGCCACCTGTATGCGTGTGAAGGTAAACACGAGCTCATCGAATGCCCCCAACTCCAGGCAGGTACCATTGGGTCACTCAAACCTTCTCCCGCCAGCCGTGGGAAGCTGGCTCCCTCATCTGCTGCCCATTTCTTTGGTCGCTTGATTCTATGTTATTTTTCCTTCCTAGACTGTTCATATTTTCTCCATGAAGGCTAGACCTTCCTCAAGGACAGAGCCTGAGCTTTGTAGTTTTTTCTGACCTCGCCTCCTACACGCCACGGTCTAACCAAATGTCCTTAAGCAACAGCAACATAACCGATATATTTATGAGGGTCTATGATGAGCCATTTTCTCTGCTCATCTCTGGGGATGCAAAGATGAGTAGGACGTGGTGCTGACTCTCCCATTGCTCCTGCTGCCCATAAATGCTCATTGAACATTAAATGAAAGATCTTGGCTCCTGCCCAGCGTGACAAGACTTCCAGATCACAAGTAGAGGACCACAGGATAAGGAGGGACAAACTGCCTTGTCAGCTCCACGCAGGTAGAGATTTTTGCCTATTTGTTGTATCTTCAGTGCCCAGAGAAGAGTCTGGAATACAGTTGGTGGCCAATAAATATTTGAGGAGGGGAAGGAGAGAGCGGCCACGGGAGAGAAGCGGGGAAGGAGAATAGGAGGGAGGGAGGGACAGGAAGAGGAAGAGGGGAGCAGTCGTTGACTTCTGTGTGAGTCCCTTTCAGACCCTTGCACTTCGCGCGTCACATCCAGATCCTTCTAAACATCTCCTTGGAGCAGCGTCGGAATCACCCATATCAGTGGATAAATGAGAGCTGGAGCTACTACTGCCTGCCCCCCACCTCCCGGTGGTGTTTGCTTGTGCCCTGGAAAACGGAAAAGGCTCGGTTGCAGTGAGAAGCAGTGTCAACGTTAGTCACCCAGTACAGTGAAGGCAAAGGAGATGCCCTGGCCCCCTGGCTCAAGAAGCTATCAGGACAACCCTTGCCTGGTCCTGGGGCCCTTCTTGCCAGCCCATGTCATCATTTCTCCCTGTCGCTGGGAAAAGATGGGATGGAGATGCCTGACTAGATGTTGAGTCAGGTGCAACAGGCACACGAGGCCTTTGAGAAACAGAATTCTACAGCTTTTACACAGCATCGGAAGGCCTCTGGTTAATTGTCTCTCATTTGAAAAGTAGGCTTGCTGGTTCCTTTGATGCGTGTTTCTATAAATAGAGAGTGCTGCAACCTGAACATCTGTGTCCCCAAAAGAGTTTTTTTTGAAGTTGTCAAGGACTGTCATTGTCATCCCTTACTTCTGCCCCAATTTCAGACCATGAAAGGGTTCAGCCTTGCTCCTTGCCTGCTCCCTCATCCCCCCACCACCTGCCAGCAAGCTGCCCTCCATGGGACATGCCTGGTTTTCTTTTTTCTTTTTTTTTTTTTTTATAATAAATGTATTTTTTATTGGTGTTCAATTTGCCAACATACCATGCCTGGTTTTCTGAGGGTCCCAGACCCACCCTAGAGTCGTCCTTTTGCTGTCACTGAGCCCCCATGCTGTAGGGAGGCATTAGCTGGAAGACCCCCCTCATGCAGGCACAGAGCCCGGAGTGAACCGTGAGTGCTGCCTCTGAACACCAGAGTCCCTGGGTATCTTACTTCTTAATTAAGCAAGATGAAAAGATGAAACAGAATTCGAGAACAAGGCTTTGGGGCCTGGTCAGGAAGGGGGGGATCATCACACACTCCAAAAGCAGAGAGAAGTAATTCTTGCGTATCTGGGGTTTAGAATGAGTCCTCCTCCTCGCTCATCTCCTTTGCTTTTGTTCCATCTGCACCCTGCTCCTCCTTCTTGCATGTTTGCTCTGCACCAGGCACTTGAGGTGCCTGAGTGATCTGGACAGACATCTGCCCCGGCCACTGTCACTGCCGGTGTCTCCTTTGTACGAGTCTGGCCAAGGGCGGGATTCAAATCCAGTGGTTGAGCATCTGCCTTTGGCTCAGGCCATGATCCTGGGGTCTTGGTGTCGAGTCCCACATCGGGTTCCCCACAGGGAGCCTGCTTCTCTCTCTCTCTATGTCTCTGCCTCTCTCCGTGTGTCTCTCACGAATAAATAAATTAAATCTTAAAACAAACAAACAAACAAACAAAAAAGCAGATCCGTGGCGTGGAAGGCCAACGGACTGCCACCTGCCTTGACAGGCCACATCAGGGGCTGGACGCTGTGAGGATGGCCTCAAGCCGGCCAGTCACAGCCACAGTCAGGGAGCCTGTAGCGGGGAAGACACAGCAGACCGGCGCTGATCTTCCTGTAAGGGGAAAACACCCACACAAAAACCGGAAAACAGTTGCAACAATATTATCAGAGCCATCTGAGCCGCCACCCCCTCCCCAGGGTGGCGATCAGGGGATCTAAGCATCTCCTGTCTGAGAGGCTTCCTCAGGTGGGTGGAGGGGCCCTCAAGATGAGGCAGTTACCCCGGTAAGTCCCGCCCACCCTTCCAGAAGCATCCAGAAATGGAGTGGCGGGCAGCACCTCCGACCCACCAGGTAACCAGCCCCAATTTCACTCCTCTTGTCATCAGGAAATACTTCCAGTTTCCAAGTCACGAAAAGAGGGACACTTTGAGGATGCCTGTGAGGTGGGGGGCGAGGACCTCACCTGGGAGATGAGGAAATTGATGCTCTGGGGACCTTAGTGACAGGCCCGCTGGCCACACGGGCAGCGCCAGAGCAGAGGCACACCCTGGCTCCCAAATGCAGACTTGAGGCTCTGCCCTCTCAAGTGCCTCAATCCTGCACCTGGAGCCCAAACTTGACCCACAGAAGTGCTCATTGAGGCCAGCTTGGTGTTTTTAATTATTTTTTAAACGAACTGCCACCGTTTGGAAATCAGGAGATTTCACATTGAATTCCAAACTTCTGGTGACTTTTGAAAAATTGACTTCTGTGTGAATGTTATTTTTCAAGAACACCCTCTCCCCCAAGTGTCAACTGGCTACAGTCAGCTGCGGGTGGAGCCAGAGAAGACACCTTTTGCGATGGGACAGGGCTGCTTGTCACCCAGGCCGGGATCCTGTTGGCACTGGGTTCGTCATCCCCTCTCCCCACTCCTCAAGGCCTGTCCCTCCCCAAAAGCCGGCGGAGTCATGTTTGACCCATGGGGAAGCAGAGCACGCTGGTACTGGCTGGGGAAGCTGGGGCGAGTCAGAGGGAGACCCTGAATGCCCGGCAATCCCTTCCTTCTGCTTTTTTGTGCTTCCCTCTGTCTGAGACTCCACAGCACAGACCCCCAGAGTGGGTGGGACATTGCACAGGATCCTTCCAGGGGATCTGAGGCAGGAGGGCCTGCTCTCGGTCTGCACTCCCTGCACACCCAACACAGAAAGGGGGGCTTTCCACAGAGAGACAGCGGGAATGAGAAGCACCTACCCAGTCCTGCTTGAGCTCAGCGCTGTTTCAGGTCTGTTCTGTGCCTGACCTTCCCCGAGGCCTCCCCAGGAAGTCTGTGGGCTGGGAGTAAACCAGAAGTGGCCTCTAGGGAAGCTGGTGGATGTTTGTTCCTGGACAGTTTGATCTGCTCAAACCTTTGCTCACAAACCCTGAGATCAAGTGATGCTGAGGAGTCCCCTTCACCAAAACTGTGGCCACCAACCCAGGGCCAGTGCCTGGAACCCTGCCATTAGCACTCCACCCCTTTGGATTAAGGAGCTGTCTCCTCACAGGTCATTTTTATTTTTTTTTATTTATTCATTTTTAAGATTTTATTTATTTGAGGGAAAGGGGGGCGGGGGGGTGGGGGGAGGAGAGAGAAACTGCACTGAGTGTGGAGCTCGATGTGGGGCTCAATCCCAGGACCCTGAGATCCTCACCTGAGTTGGATGTTTAATCAGCTGAGCCACCCAGACACCCTCCCCACAGGGGTCATTTTTAAAGCTGAGTACTCCTGGGAGGTGTTGCCCATTAGTACCTGAGTATGAACTATTTTCCCAGACTTGCCAAATTTTTAGAGAGGGTACAGGACTCAAACACCACTTTGTCCAAGCAGCACAATTTTTCAGATGAGAAGCCTGAGTCCCAGAGAGGTGGAATGGTTTATCCACAGTGACGTGCAAAGCCAGAGCCACAAGGAGGTTTTCCTCAGTCTGTGATAGGCAAACATCTTCTGCGAAGGGCCAGATAGTGAATACTCCAAACTTTGCTGGCCACAAGTCCCACGTCACAACTACTCAGCTCTTCCAGAATGCCAGGAAAGCAGCCAGAGACAAGACATAAATGAATGAATGAGGTTGGCAGTATTCCAACCAAACTCTATTTATGGGCACAGAAATTTGAATTTATTTATTTATTTATTTATTTATTTATTTATTTATTTATTTATTTATGATAGTCACACACAGAGAGAGAGAGAGAGAGAGAGAGAGGCAGAGACACAGGCAGAGGGAGAAGCAGGCTCCATGCACCGGGAGCCCGACGTGGGATTCAATCCCGGGTCTCCAGGATCGCGCCCTGGGCCAAAGGCAGGCGCTAAACGCTGCGCCACCCAGGGATCCCAGAAATTTGAATTTTAGACAATTTCTATTGTCACAAAATATTCTTCTTTGTACTTATTTTATTTAAAAATGTAAAAACCATTCTTAATTTGCAGGCCATCCACAACCCTGCCCCAGAGGGCTGGGCCAAAGACAGTGTCCCAAAGCCGACAGTTTGCTTGCTCCTGGTCCAGGGAAGGGTTTCAAGAAAGCTACATCAGACGCCCTCATACCTTCTTTGCTTGTCTTCTAAAATGTGGCATCAAGTGTCTAATGAAGCAGGATGTGATTTGTATTTCATACTCGGTGTCATATTTTAGATGCCAACATTTTAGAAGAACACTGTTACCATCATCTTTTTAAATGAACCTAGTGGAATAGAACTTTGACATCCATCATCATCCTATTCTCTTTCCAAATATTTTTATTGTGGTACAATACTTACAACACAAAATTTTACCATCTTAACCGTGTTTAAGTGTATAGTTCAGAGTAATAATACATTTGTAACGTGCAGCCATCCCCAAAGTCCATCCCCGTAGCCTGTTTGTTCTTGTAAAACTGAAACCCAGTCCCCATTAAGCACACACCCCCTTCCTGCCCACCCCCATCCCCTGACAGCCCCTGGTCTCTGTCTCTGATTTCAACCACTCTAAGTACCTCACATGAGTGAATATACAGTATTTGCTTTTTGTGACTGGTTCATTTCACTTAGCGTAACATCCTCAGGGGCCGTTCATGTTACAGCAGGTGTCAGAAATCCCTCCCTTTGTACTCAGCCTTTGAGGCTGAATAATATTGTAAGTCTATGCCACATTTTGCTTATCCATTCATATCTATCAAAGGGCTGCTTCTAGCTGTGCTGAACAGTGCAGCCAGGAGCAGGGGCACTGGAGGGAGGCAGAGCACGCCACCCCAAAATACACCACTTTGGCATAAGGATTATTCTGGGTTAAAGACACTGGGAAAGCAGCAAGGACAAGAAAACCACTCTGACCTTCTTTCTTTTTTCTGAAAAGCAGGAGATGAAATCCCCATATGGAAGGTGTCTTCCTTAGAATACCAGAAGCAAAGCAATATTCTTATCATCAAGGACCAGAAGTTACGACTGAGAAAAATCTGTATGAACAGACTTTGTTAAAATAATTCTTATCTTTCTTTAGCCCCTCCTATGGTTTTGTTTCTTTCCCACAATTGCCCCTCGCTGTTCAATGTGCTATAAAAGCACACAGATTCCGCCATGGCCTTGGGTCCTCAGGAGACCTCCTGGTCGTGTAAACACTTTCGTAAATGTGGTGCTTTTCTTCTTTGGACTAATCCATTTTATGGCAGTTTGTCAGGCCCAGCCAGAAACCTAAGACAGTAGAGGTAAATATCTGCCTCTCCTGGGGCTCCTGGCTGGCTCAGTCAGTGCAGCGTGTGGCTCTTGATCTTGGGGTTGTAGGTTCAAGCCCCATATTGGGTGTAGAGATTACTTAAAAATAAAATCATAAAAAAAGAAAAATAGCTTCCCCCATACTGTACAGCCATCACCTGTTTCAAAAATACAATTAACCCTTGAACAACATGGGCCAACCCATGTTAGGGGTGCCAACCCCCTCTCCCCGCCCCCTCGCAGTCAAAAATCTGCATTTGACTTTGGACTCCCCCCAAATTTAACCTCTAGTAGCCTACTGTTGACCAGAAGTTTTGCCAATAACATAAACATCCAATCAATATATATTTTACATGTTACATACTGTATTCTTACAATAAAGTAAGCTAGAAAAAAGAAAATGTTACTAAGAAAATCACAAGAAAGGAAAATACATTTACAGGGCTATATGTATATTGATAGGAAAAGATCCATGTATAGGGGTTCAGTCCAAATCCGCGTTGGGCAAGGGTCGATTGTCATACACAATGATAAGCTGATTCAGCAGTTAGTACTTCCACAGCACTCCTCTTCCTTGTTGAACGCTTATTCTCGTCCTTCCATATAATTATCCTCATATGTTTTCCTGCTTTTACATCTCATAGTAATCATCCTATCGTGTTTTAAAGCAAAAGTATATATAACTTAAACTATTAAAACTTTACCATTTCCTGTGTTCAGGAGACTCTGATAGAATCTACCTCCTCGGGATCCCCGGGTGGCTCAACGGTTTAGTGCCCGCCTTTGGCCCAGGGCGTGATCCTAGGGTCCCATGATTGAGTCCCATATCGGGCTCCCTGCATGGAGCCTGCTTCTCCCTCTGCCTGTCTCTCTGCCTCTCTCTCTCTCTGTGTCTCTCATGAAAAAATAAATAAAATCTTAAAAAAAAAAAAAAAGAATCTACCTCCTCAACCACATCGTCATTACCATTATTCTTAGCACTCAAATAAAAATAACATGGGTGTTAAAATTTTGATGAACGATGATTAGCTACAAAAGGTTAAATTGTATTGGAAACATATCTCTTTCTTAGTCAAGTGTTTAGAACCCCCCCAACACCCCTCTCATTTAGTTAATGTATCCATAGATGGATATTATTTATTGCTAAAACAAGACAGGTACTAGCGTTGTTTTTCATTTTTACAGATGTGCCGGCTGACCAGAAGACACCGGAAGGGATTTTTTTTTTTTTTATAGTGATGCCACTCAGTTTTTTGCCAACTGTTTCCAACTTAGATGCTAAACCCCACAAAGTAATCTAGCATCAGAGATTTTTAATTTTCAAGATTCTGTTGAAGATAAATATGAGAAGTCATCCCACTTGTAAATTTTGATTTGTTCTCTTGGAGTCATTTGGTTGTCACCATGGCCAACACATCAAATCGTCCTCTTTGTGGGTGTCCCAGTAGTTTGTTAGGGGGTGGGTTAGGTCTGCATGGTTTTAGTAAGGGGAAAAGGGAAAATTATGAAAGAGCATGAAAGGACGTGGTCTGGGAGGAGATTGCTGGAAATAGAGTCCCCAAAGACTCCTGGGGTCCCTTCCCATCTGAAGACCAGCAGCCTGGTGCAAAGACGAAGAAAGGCAGGTCTTCTGGGCCAAGAACTGCAGAGACCCTCGGCATGAACTATCCAGTCCAAGCCCCTGCACTAGGGATGGACCAAGCTCGCATGGCTTCTAGCAGCCTACAACCACATCCCTGGGGTGACCCAGCCCCCTTAAGTTCCTGTCTTAAACACTTGCTTGAGGTAGCCAAAAGAATTTACCATTTGTTCCAGAAAATACCTGAGGCCAGCTCCCTTTCCATGGAGCATTTATTTAAAAACCTAAAATTGTAAACCTCTGAAGCACCTGAATGGCTCAGTGGTTGAACATTTGCCTTTGGCTCAGGGCATGATCCTGGGGTCCTGGGATCGAGTCCCACATCGGGTTCCCCACAGGGAGCCTGCTTCTCCCTCTATCTATGTCTCTGCCTCTCTCTCTGTGTCTCTCATGAATAAATAAAAAAATCTTTCTAAAAAAATTGTAAACATTTTCTCTGTCCCTCTGAGATTACACACACCTCTTACCACCCCAGGTGTCTTTCTCAAGGACCTGAAAGCCATTCCTTTGAATGCAGTTGTCAGCAGGGACAGGGCCTCTGCCCCTCTGTGTCAAGGTAGAACCTTAACTTTGATAAATGCCACTTAGCAGACATTGGGTGACCCAACCACATTGACATCCATCAACCCTCTTACCTGCTTTTTATAAGTTTTCATTTCCCTGACTCTGCTCCCACCCCTACCCCTTGCCACCTCTCACTATATCCTCATGCCTTCTTCACCCTCGGTCACCCTGTGCCAGTGTCGGTTGAGCTCAACTGACCTCAGACTCTCTTCCCTAGGTCAGCAGTTAGCATATCCTCTTCCTGCAGCAAAACTACTGATGGACTACAGTGCTCTTCTCTGGGTGGGATCCGAGTCCAGATGGGGCCTGAGAGCCCTTCTCAGCAGTGGTCAAGGCTCACACAGACCCTGGACAGGGGATCAGCCTGTCCAGCCGAGATAAAACAGCAGGCTTCCCTGATCAGATGTCCTTGTTCCCTGGAAGCTCACCTTCTCTGTTAGCGGAGGAGTTATTTGCTGGTCCTCTGGGGAGCCCAGGGCAGACTCCCTGCGGAGAGAAGCCACAGCTGTCCTTCCAAGCTGAGAAAAGAGACTCCTGTCTGGAGGGGGAGAGAGAGGACACTTGCATTTGGTGCCTGGAAGAAAACCTAAAGACTCTTAAAGATCACCTGGTGCCAAGGTGCGACTGTATAGGGAAAGTGGAAGCTGAGGGAACTGGGTGACTCTCCTGAGGCATAGAGCTAGGCAGAGGCCACCATCCTCTTCCATTTCAAACAACCCCAATGCTTGTAAATGGGGCTACGTGGCCTGCCACGATGACATGTGCCAAATAAATGTGTGCCCAAGTGACAGAAGGATGTTCCAAGTCCCTCACACTGCACACAAGTTAGCCTCGGTCAGCTCTGAAGCCAGCAGCAGGAGGCCCAAGAGACTCTTCTGGGCATGGAAAGCCAACATCAAGCTGTATATGGTAAAAATGTAAGTTGACACTTCCCTTCTTTTGAAATGTGTTGGTATCCCTCCCCAGTGAGAATACAAGACTATCCTCTCATGGCACATTCTGAAAATCCTGGTGCTCAGTACACTTCCTAGGGCATGGCAGGGCTGAGGGCCATGCAGGGTATAGTGAGCGATGACCCTACACACAGGGCCACAGCTGCTTGAGCCTGAGGAGCCCCACGTGGCACAACATGTAGCCTTGTGGCCCTCCTTCCAGGCCTCTGGAGCCACAGACAGATTCCAGGTGCAAGCAGTCAGGTGCACGGTCCCCTGGAGGGGGAGTAGTGACAGAAGCCTCTGGCTAAAGAAAGTTGATTAAAGAGACTTACCCACTCTATTTAAAGCTCAAGAAAAAAAGAATGTGGGAAGGCAAATGTGAAAGGCAAACAATCTTTAGGCACATCAGAGATGGTACCCTGGCGGGGAGGGGCCCAGGCTTCTGGGAAAGGGCCTAGAAATTTCTGTGCACAAAGCCCCATACAGTGGGGGTGGGTGCTGGTACTGGTGAAAACAGAAAACATCCTAAACACTATCAAAAGTAGATTGCTTACTCATTTACAGCACACAGTCCACTGTGGAATGTTCTCTAGAGAACAATGTACAGCTGGATTTACTGGTTTAGAGAGAAAACTTCAGCATATTTTTGAGGGGAAAAATACATTTAAATACAGCATCTGTAGTGAGATCACATCTATGTAAAGTAGTCTCTCTCTCTCTCTCTCTCTCTTTCACACACACACACACACACACACGCACACACACGAGAGTATCTGAAGTTATCTGAAAAGTCAGGAAACAGAACCAGGGTCAGCGTCATGAGTGCAGGACCCATGCAGGGCCCTACAGTCAGAAGAGCACTGTGCATGGCTTAATGCTCTGCTACTAACTTCATAATTCTTAATTATGTAGTTGGCTCTGCATAGAATGAGCTCATTCAAAAAAAAAAAAAAAAATCAACCAGGGCATCTGGGTGGCTCAGTCAGTTAAGCATCCAACTCTCAATCTCAGCATCTCAGCTCAGGTATTGATCTCAGGGATGGGGGTTCAAGCTTCATGTTGGTGCTTAAAAAAAAAAAGCAAAGATGCCTGACTGGTCAGACTTAAGGTTAAGCGTCCGACTCTTGGTTTAGTCTTGAGCCTTGATCTCAGGATTGTGAGACTGAGAGGCCGCATCGGGCTCCATGATGAGAGGAGTCTACTTGAGGTTCTCAGCCCCTCCCTCCCCACTCTGCCCCTCCATGCTCCTTCTCTTTCTCTAAAATAAATCAAATCTTTTTTTAAGAAATCAATTTTGCCGAGGTATAATATTTATACAATAAGGTGCATCCATTTTAAGTGACAGTTGAACAAATTGTCACAAATGTATCTATCCATGTAACCACCACCACAATCTTCAATATCCCCAGAAAGTTCCCTCCTGCCCATCCCCTCCATCACACGCCCCCTCATCTGGCCCCAGGCAACCACTAACAGTCTCTGTGTCACTATAGCTGACTTTGTCATTTCCAGACTTCTACAAAAATAGAATCATGCAATATGCACTCCTGCTTCTGCCTTCCTCCCTCTGTGCCATGTTCTGAGTTTCATCGTGCAGTTGTGTTATCATTGTCTTTATTGTTGTGACGATACATGGATCTACCACAGTTTGTCCCTCTACCAGTTGATGGGTATATGAAAAGTCTCCAGTTTAGAGCTAATATGAGCATCACTGCCGTGAACATCCATGTACAAGCTGCATCTGGACACATGCTTCCATTTCTCTCCAGTGAATACCTAGAAGTGGGGTTAACTGTGTTGTATGGTAGATGCATGTTCAACTGTATGTGACACCGTCAAATCGTTTTCCAAAGTGGTTCTACCATGTTTATGTTTCTACCAGCTAAACTCATTTTTTTTTTAGCTATACTCATTTTTAAACAGCACGTGAAGTTTCCAAACACCATGCTCGATGTTTTTCGAACTCCCGCAGAGCAAGAGTGCCCAGAAAGTCTAGAAATGACTGTGAAATAGTGATTATTTATTGCACTTTTTTTTTTCAGATTAACAACTGGAACCACTACTTCAAATGTAGAAGTCTTTCACGTGAAAAAGTATCTAGAGGTTGAAGAAAATAGATTGGAAATGTAACTAACATTGGTTTAAAATAAGCTTATACCAGGGCACCTGGGTGGCTCAGAGGTTAAGCGTCTGGCTTTATTTAGCTCAGGGAATGATCTCGGGATCCTGGAATCGAGTCCCACATTGGGTTCCCCATGGGGAGCCTGCTTCTCCCTCTGCTTATGTCTCTGCCTCTCTCTGTGTGTATTTCATGAATAAGTAAATAAATAAATCTTTAAAAAATAAGCTTATATTGTTTCCTGACATTTTGAACACCTGGAGAGTGCAAAAATGACTGGGGTGGGGGGTGGGGGTGTCACGTGGACATTTTAGGCTGTGGTTTACTTCCTGGCCATGAAAGCTATACTTACTTTGTAGAAAATTCAGAAAATATAAAAAATAATAAAGGTATGGTTCAAAATTCGAATCATCAACTAGATGCTAGAATTCCTTCCTGTGTGTTTTGCTAAATGGCTGTGTGTGTTTAATGATGCTAATTTGTACTTTGTTAACTTCCTAACATAGCTCTTATTCACAAAAGCGTTACTTCCTCCTGGCAATAATTCAAAAATAAAATATAGGTTTTAAAATAGAAATAAAAAAATAAAATTAAAAATTTAAAAAATAAATAAATAAAATAGAAATAAGAGGTCTTCCCCAAAGTCAACAAGCTTCCATGCGTCTTGCCAAAATTTGCCACTTCTGTTCAGAACTTTACATATATATGTATGGAAGACTGTGTGCTTTTAAACACATATAATTTTAAAATTCATAGGATTTTACAGCTTATGTTTTTTCTAGTAATACATCATTAAAATTTCTTAGAAAAGGGGGATTCCTGGGTGGCTCAGCGGTTTGGCGCCTGCCTTCAGCCCGGGGCGTGGTCCTGGAGGCCCGGGATGAGACCCACGTCAGGCTCCCTGCATGGAGCCTGCTTCTCCCTCTGCCTGTGTCTCTGCCTCTCTCTCTGCCTCTGTGTCCCTCATGAATAAATAAATAAAATCTTTAAAAAAATTCCTTAGAAAACAAGGTTTCTAATATCTACCTAATAGTCTGTGTGTAAATGCACTTTAATTTATTCAGCTATTATTCAAATGTTGAGCACTTAGGACAGCCGCTTTCTCTGTGTGTGTGTGTATATATGTGTGTGATGCCATAATAATCATCTTTATCAGTAAATCTTGGCTACATCTCTGATTCATTGCTTAAGATAAAGTCCCAGAGCTAGAATTTCTAGAATTTCACATATTTTTAACAAGTTTTATTTATTTAAAAAAATAGAGACCATGAGTTGGGGTCGGGGGTGGGGCAGAGGGAGAGGGAGAAGTAGGCTCCCCGCTGAGCAGGGAGCCCAATGTGGGGCTTGATCACAGGACACTGAGATCATGACCTGAGATGAAGGCAGACACTTAATAGACTGAGCCACCCAGGTGCCCCTCACATATTTTTTAACAGTAAAAAAACTAGGGGTGCCTGGGTGGCTCAGTTGGTTAAGCATCCACTCTTAATTTCTGCTCAAGTAATGATCTCAGGGTCGTGAGATGAGCACAGAGACTGCTTATGATTCTATCTCTTCTTCTGCCCCTCCCTGCCCCCTTGAGCACTCTCTCTCTCTAAAAATATAAAATAATAATAATAATAAAACAAAATAATTTAAAAAATTATTATCAAATTATCTCCAAGATGTTTTCATCAATCTACTCTTCAGTGGGTCAAAACTCAGTTGAACTGTTCCAAAGTGTTGAAACTATTTTAGACTGACAAGTTATGCCTCATTGATGACTTAACTTGCATATCCATGATTATTAGAGAAGTGAAATTTTTTTAAATATGCCTATTGGCCAGTCCTATCTACCCATTTGCAAATTGCTCTCATGTTTACCCAGTTTTCCATTAAGGTCTTATCATTTTCTTATGGAAATATAGAAGTTAAATACTTCTATATTTAAATATATATTAAAATATTTAAATATATTTGTGAATACCCAGCATTTATAACAATGCCTCAACCATCACAGCACTCAATAAATGTTAAGGGAATGAATAAATCCTAGGGATATTCATCCTTTTTCCTCCACGTTGGGAATATGTGCTTTGAGTTATCAAATGGCTTAAATTTTTGCGCCTGATGCTTTTTGGCTGTATACTTTGTTTATATCACCTTTTTAATTTTGAAATAGATTGACAGTTGCCAGAATCAAGTTCCTGCGGGCCCTTCCTATAATTTTTCTCATTTATAGCCTTTTGGATCACCAGGATACACTGTAAACAGTAGGAAAACATTGGGGCAATATTACTTTTTAAAAAGATATATTTATTTATTTTGAGAGAGACAGCAAGAGAGCAGGGGGAGGGGCAGAGGGAGAAGGAGAAAATCTCAAGCAGACTCCCCACTGAGTGTGGAGCCTGACGGGGGCTGGATCCCACAACCTTGAGATCATGACCAAAGCCAAAACCAAGAGTCTGACGCTCAATCGATTGAGCCACCCAGGCGCCCCTATTATTAACTTCAATATAGTGTATGACAATTTTTTTTTATCATTGCACACCACTTGCTAGTATAATATCTGACACATAATTAGCTCTGCAGCAATGTTTTAAAATATTGATTGGCTGAGAATATATGGAGAAATCTTATTTTAATCAAAATTTCTTCATCTATGAAAGCATAAAACTGTTGTAGAGAATGCCTCCACCTACTATTTTTCTTTTTTTGATTCCCTTTGCCCATTTCACCCCACCCTACCTCATCCCACCACCTCCTCTGACAACCGCCAATCTGTTCTCTGTATTGATGGTCTTCGTTTTTTTTAAATTCTCTTTTTAAACTTTTTTTTTAAGATTTAATTAATTTATTTATTTATGAGCAAGAGAGAGAGGCAGAAGTAGAGGGAGAGGGAGAAGCAAGCTCCCCGCTGAGCAGGGATCCTGATGATACGGGGCTTGATCCCAGGACCCTGGGATCAGGACCTGAGCCAAAAGTAGACACTTAACCGACTGAGCCACCCAGGCGTCCTCTTTTTTCTTTCTCTTTTTTTAGATACCACTTATAAGTAAGTGAAATCATATGGTATTTGTCTTTAACTGCCATTTCACTTGGCATAATGCCCTCAAGGTCCATCCACGTTGTCACAAATGGCCAGATTTCATTATTTTTTATGGCTTAATAATATTCCACTGCATATATATGCCACCATTTCTTTCTCTATTCATCCATTGACACCTAGATTGTTTCCATATCTAGGCTATTGTAAATAATCCTGCAATGAACATCCGGGTGCGAGTGTCTTACAATATAGAGTGCTTCCATTTTCTTCGGATATATACCCAAAAGTGGGATTGCTAGATCATAGGGTACTTCTACTATTAATTTTCTGAGCAACTCCATACTGTTCTCCACAGTGGCTGCACCAGTCTCCCTTCCCATTATATGTTGCATGTGCTTAGGTATCAATAATGAATTTATATTTTTGTTCACAATGCCTATTTATTTACAGAACTTTAAAACCTACTTTCATTTTCCTTTTTATTATTATTATTATTATTATTATTATTATTATTGGGTGTTTAGTAAGCCTTTCCTTTGTCCTTCCATCAGATAAACGCTGGCCTATATTAGCCTCTACTTTTGTTTTTATAAAACACTAAATTTTAATAATAAAGGCAAGCTTTCTTTTACCACTCCCATTTTTCAAAAATGTCCTGGTAATTCTCATCAGTTTATCCTTTAGGTGAACCTGAAAATTACTTAAAATCTACCCTCCCACCCACCACACACACATCAATACCATTTGGGTTTGGAGAGAATTGCCTTTAACCTCTACGTTATGATATTTGGTCTTTTTGTGCAATATTTCAGGATGTCTTTGTACCAATCCTCCCTTCACGCCCTTTGCATGTTTGTTGGATTGAACCGGAACGGATGCAGGAGGTCGTGAAGCCAACTAACTGTAGGTGACCACCCATGGCACCCCAGAGCTCTGCATCAGCCTCCCGATTTTTAGCCAGCTCAAAGATGACTGATTAATTTAGCAAATATTTTTTAAAAGAAGTCTCCATGTTGGCATGTAAATTGATAGCTTTTTAAAGCAATTGGAAAATCCTTGCCAAGGCTCTAGCAATGCCTGTGCTTCTGATCGGTGGATCCACGTTTAGGACCCATTAAGAACACAGTGTGGATGAACATATATGCACAAGCATATCCTTTAGCATCTGTATCATAAGAAAAAACTAGAAATAGGTGCCCAGCATCTAGGAAAACCAGTCAGTCAATTGTGGAACGTGGGTCAGATAGAATTTTAGGACAATTTCAGAAGTGATTCTTTCCATATATCTCAGCGAACAACATAGAGCAGACAAACAATGATGGTAGGGCTGGGTGGGATTTTTTTTTAAATAGTTTTCCACTATGAATATGTATTTCTTTGATGATTTTTAAAACCTATTTTAAATGAGCCATTAATGATTTTCAACAGTAATACATTTTTATTATAACAAATCCATACTCATTGAAAGAGAAAAAGGCTAAATGCTGCTCAAAACTTATAGAAGATGGGCGCCTGGGTGGCTCGGTTGTCTAAGCATCTCCCCTCAGCCCAGGCCATGATCCTGGGGTCCTAGGATCAAGCCCCACGTTGGGCTCCCTGCTCAGTGGGGAGTCTGCTGCTCCCTCTCCCTCTGTCCCTCCCCTCTGCTCAGGCTGTCTCTGGCTGGCTCACTCTCAAATGAATACATTAAAAATCTTAAAAAAAAAAAAAAAAACTTATAGAAGAAAATAAATAACCTAAAATCCTACCACCTTGAGAGACTCACCCCTAACATTTTATTGTACAGTAACAGAGACAGATAGATGATAGATGGGTAGATAGAGGATAGATAGATGATAGATAGATATTACACACACACACACACACACACACACACACACACGCTGTTTTGCAAACTGCTTCTTTCATTCATCAATATGTCACAGACATCCTTCCATATCAATAAAAGTCAATCTGCCTCATTATTTTTTAATGGTCTGCATTCTAATATTTCTACCCACACATCTCACGGGTGGAAGTACCATTATTTATTTAATCCCCTATTGATGCACACTGAGGTTGCTTGCAACATTTCACTCAGTGATTAATATTACCAGTAAGTGAGCCAGACCAGGAATGGGCCTCCCAGCTAGTTGTCATATCTACGGTTAGTTCACTATTCCCATCACGTCCCCGGTCTCCTTCTTTCTAAGATGAGGACGTGGAGGACGTCACGTGAACTCTGAGATGCCTCCAGCTGCAGCAATCCCTGATTTCTTGGGGCGGCAGCTGATTTTTCAAGAATATAAAGTGCTCGGTGCAATTCAGAGTAAATGGCACAGCTAAAAATAGTGCTTCTCTGGCAAATGACACAGTGAAAAGCCCCAGATCCCTGCCAGGTCTGCTTCCTGACCTGGAGGGTGGCTGGAAAATGCCTTCCAGTGCCATCTTGGGCCATAAACATTTGGGAATGCAGCTCTATCTTCAACGAGGGCAGCATCATTGGAAGCGATGTGGTGGCAAGATGGTCCCCTGCCGCCCACCCAGCCCCTAACACGCCACCCACCCAGTCCTGCCCTTCTTTGCAGGACTTGAGCTTCAAAAATGCACACCTTAGGATGCTTTGAGCTCTGAGTTTGCTCTGCAGCAAATGTCCCAATGATCCCCCTGCTAGCAATAGCACAGCCACTGCAGATGCTCCTAAAATGGGCCACTCCTTTGCAAAGAGCTTTTGATGTTGTGTAGCAAGCACAAGAGTGGCCTTCAACTGGGCACAATGGCACTGACCCAATGGCAACAACAATACAATCTAACTGAGCACCTACTACACACTAGATGCTATTCTAAGCGCATCTCATATATCACTTTATGTCTGAGGCCTGGGAGGTTCCTGGGGCACTCAGGGAAAACCCTTATCAAGAATCCCAGCTTTATAGTGTCTCTGCCTCTAGAAACCAGGCTTAGAAAGGCCCCATCCTCTGTCTAACGTGTAAATCTTTGCTGGGACCATAATTAAGGCCCCTTGAACAGGCATTAATTTGCCTTGGCCCTGAAGAATCACTTTCATGGAATTGTGCTTTGGGGAGGACTTTAGGCATTGAGAGATTTCATAAGAAAAGGCCCCATGAAACTTGCTGCTGATTGCTCACACTGACAATGAAAATGTCTTTCAAGGCTGCAAAGAGTGTCCTCAGGCCACTGGGCTTACCTCTCTGCTTTAGCCTCCAGGAAACCTCAGAAACAAACACAGCTTCACCACCTATCAGATGGATAGAACTTTTGGCATGGTGGCTCATGTAGATAGCCTGCCCACAAAATTCATCTTATAGTCTATCCTTATTTTCCTATCACACAGATTTTTCTAACTTCAGAACAAAGCACATCACCAGCCCCTCCTCCAACATCTTCAACCATCAACACAGACCTGTTTTCCTCACTCACCAGGTAAAGCAACAAAGCCGGGAAATTAAAGTTGTCCTTGAGAGGCCACGGGGTGGATCCAGAACTCTACATTAGCAGGTTACCTGGTTCTACGGCACTGAGAAAAACTCAAATACAAACACAAAACAAAGGCAACAAAAACCTTTCACCCTCTAAAGCTCCCATGTTGTTGCAGAGACTGCAAGAAATTCATCTCAGGTGCACTTCTGCACCGTCTTGCATAAATATCCCCAGGCTTGTGGTCATCAAGCTTTCAGTGCTTGCAGTCTCCGTCACCAGCATAAGGCCCGAGTGAGCTTCTCCTCCCCCAGGAAGCTTTCCCCAACCCTCCAGGCCCTGTGCACACTCCATTCTTCCAGTGCCTTTCCACCTACTACAAGCTTCAGCACAGTTAGGCAGGGATCACTTCCAACTTCCCACCCCCACCTCCAGGCGGGCGGGGGTGGGGGGTGGGGGAGAGGGTGAGGAGTGGGGGGAGGGAGAAAGGAGGGGGTCCCTTATTTGGAACCCGAGCCCTGCCTGATCTTACAATGCTAGCAGCCTTTGAAGTGACATCACAGGAAGCTACCTGCTTGGCTGGTTGCAACCTTGCCTTTGTAACTCAATTTCAAAGCTGTCCTGAAGACCTGGCCTCGGCAAAGAGAGATGGTAAATGCTCTACACCACAGGGGGTGCAAATTAAGAGAAACCCCAATACCCATCGGAGCATCCCAAAACAAAGGTTCTCAGGAAACACTCCTAAATACACACGTGCACCCAGCAACGTCCTTGTTCACTCATTCCTCTGACCTTGAGCTATTAGGACTCTGCTGGCTTGGGCTCCTAACACCTCACCCTGAACTGTGGGTAATCAGGGCACCCCCCTCACAGGGCTAACAGGCTCTTTACTTCCCCAGCTCTGTGGGCTGCCTCATCTCCCTGGGTGGCCGTGGCGGTGATCAGAGGTGAGCTAAGGCCGAGCGGCCCAGAGGACGGCCCTTCTCACTGCAGAGGATGACCCAGGCACGATCAGCGTCGCCAGCAAGCGAGTGCGAGAGTGTGGCCATCGCCGTGGGCGCCTGGCAGGTAGCAAGCGCTCAAACCCTCAGGGTGGGTGCTCGGGGTTACTGTGACTCCGCAGGGATCTGTCACGCACTGTCACGCCCCGGGTTCAGCTGAACTGTTCTCTCTGAACAACCAACCACACGGGTTTCACCCCCGGCGGGGAAGAGGATACTTTTCTATTCTTTTCCATTTGGTCATGAAACAAGCTTGTGACGGACAATCATTACTCGGGTTTTATTTTCTCTGTCGTCCTTTTCTAAATGAACTGATGGGGGCTCCTCCAAGTTCTACAACTGCCACGAGACCGCCATGGCCAGAGTCCAGGGCAGAGAGAGGCCCCCCAGAGCCCACGCTGTGTCCCCCAGGGGCCCCTGTGCACTGAGACTGGCACCTCTGGTCCTGCTCTGTGTGATTTTGTTTCCCCACTTGGCCTCACTCAGTCCTGCCTCGTGTCACATCCTGTCACATCCCAGGACTTCCCCAGGCAGCTCTAGCACCTCCCTGTCAGCCATCTGTTTTGGTTTTAAGATTTTATTTATTTATTTATTTATTTATTTATTTATTTATTTATTTATTTATGAGAGAGAGACCAAGTACGGGGAGGAGCAGAGGGAGACGGAAAAATAGACTCTGAGCTGAGTGCAAACCCTGACATGGGGCTCAATCCCACAACCTCGAGGTCATGACCTGAGTTAAAATTGAGAGTCACATACTTCACCGACTGAACCCCCCAGTCACCCCACAGCCAGTCATTTTTAATGGCTCCTCAATTTGAGTGGCTTTTTGGGTCTTCCCTCAGTCACTTTAGGTGGCACATCGGTTTCCGAACCAGTAGGCAAGTCCACAAGACATTGAAACACACAGATCTCTCTCCCTTAGATTGTATCCTTTAGAGTTAGCACATTTAGGGACTCCCAGGTGGCTCAGCGGTTGGGCTTCTGCGTTCGGCTCAGGTCGTGATCCCGGGATCCTGGGATCGAGTCCTACATCGGGCTCCCTGCATGGAGCCTGCTTCTCCCTCTGCCTAGGTCTCTACCTCTTTCTGTATGTCTCTCATGAATCAATAAAATCTTAAAAAAAAAAAAAAAAAAAAGATGGGGCAATTTACAGAGCCTGGCACAGAGTGACTGCCCAGTGGGTGAGAGCTATCTAAGTATAAACACTAATTTTAGTGAATAATTAGTAGCCGATATTTTAAAAACTCTAATTCTATGTATACGTTATATGCTTAGTATTCTATAAGTTCAAAATACAGTTATAAATTACAACCTAAAGTATGTGATGCAGCTGTGACTACACCATAAATCCACAGGCCCAGCTTGAGAATGTCACTTCGCATCGCGTCAGCAGCTTGTCCCACGGTTACAGGCTGTTGTGTGGTTTTTAATGGCAGCATAATCCTCACTCCACGGGAGCTTTTATTTTTAACAACTAATTGCTCATCTTGATGCCATAAAGACACAGGCAGGGTAGGAGAATCACTGAGATCCCTTGTTCTAGCCCCAAAAAGGCTGTTTGCCACCCAGGCTCCCTTCGGTCTCATTAAAATCTTTATGATAGGGGCTTTCTGAGCATTTGGGCCTTTGATTTAAAATCACCAGCTAAAAGGAACAAATCATCTCAAGAGGAAATAGCGAACATTTCAACTCCAAAGGCTTAGACAGAACTATCCTCTTTCTGCTACAGGCCCTGCCAGTACCCACGGTCACCATTTCCTGGGGCCTGGGAAGGAGCCCCTGAAAATGAGAGGCTTGAGCAGGCCTGCACAGCAGCCACAGGACTGCACAGGCTCGAGCTGCCGGTATTTGGAACATACTCAGCAGGAAGCAGGACAGGTGCTGGTGCTCATTCCACCAATGTGGACACTGACACAGGGAAAGGCAAGGTGCTGGGACCAGGATCACACAGAAAATGACCGAGCCAGGATCCCACCAGTTCTGGCCAGGTCCCGGTCCCGGATCCCCTACCCAACGATGAGATAAATATCCTCCCAAGAGAGCAGCTCTGAGACAGGAGCTCAGTGCAGCCAGCACCCGGACATCAAGGGTTGGGAACTTTCATCACATCCACCCTTCTAATCCTGACCAGGGCCCTACCCATCTAAGGCTGGAAAGCCCAGTACTCACACGCATGCCAACCTGAACCCCTCGTTGCACCCCATATCATCCTGGGGTGGCTCCAGGCAGGCTCTTGTTCCCACCCAGCCCTGTCTCCCTGGAACAGGTCTTCTAAACCTGGGAGGATAAAGTGAGCCTAGTCTTTGCCCCCATGACCACGAGGATCTGGGCTGAGTGGTGGACCCACAGGTGGGGACCCCTGCCCAGCCCCCATCTTCCCAGCGCAGCCTGATCCCTAGAGCCTGAAGGAATCCTGCCCTGGTGGGGCCAGAGACCTTGGTAGGTCGATGTCCCAGGTGCAGGGCCAGCATGAACGGTCAGTCTCCAGCATGGCCAGCACTACATCCCCAAGACCATGGAAGGGGAAACAGAGACCAGAAAATGCAGTCTGTATGTCCCAGAGCAGCTGGCTTCTGGGTTTAGTTTCTCGGCACCTGAGAGCTGTACAAATGAACACCAAAGAGCTACAGCATTCTGTGTACTTCTAGCTCAGCGACCTGGGGAAGCTGGGTCAAGCCCCAGCTGCACATCACTGACCCCTGCCCACTACAGGAAATGAGCTCCGTCTCTCTGGAGGGAGAGAGCCGCTATTTGATTGAAATTGATTTCCAGGCCTCAGCAACCTCGGGAAATGGCTGGCATGGCCATGCCCATCTCTGTGGCAAAGCTGGAGGAGGAGGAGCAGCAGCAGAAGGAGGAAAGGAGGAGGAGAAGGAGAGGAGGAGGAGGGAGAGGAGGAGGAGAAGAGGAAGAGAAGGAGGAGGAGCGGAGGAAGACGAGAAGAAGAGGGGGAGAAGGAGGGAGAGCAGGAGGAGGGAGAGAAGGAAGAGGAGAAATTTTGAAAATCAAATGTGCAAAGAATTGTCCAGGCTTGCTGCTAAAGGGATGGGCTTTAGGGGATCATGGATTTGGAATTGGAGTGGGGTTCGAGACCAGCTCTGACATTTCCCAGCAGGTTAAGATTTCAGCTGTAAGATGGGGACTGTAACAACCCATAGCACTCAGTTTCTTCTGCTGTAAAATGTCACGGTAACAGCACAAGAACCTCGTGGCCTGATTGGATCGGTGGTGGCCTGGAGCTGGGGTAGGAATGGAGGCTACAAGTGGACACAAGGGATCTTTTGAGGGTGATGGTAACATCATAAAAATTGGATTGTGGTGATGGCTGCCCAGCTTTGTAAATTTACTGAAGGTCGTTAAATTGTGCAGTTAACACAAGTGAGTTTATGCTGTGTTAATAATACTTAGATAAAGTGGTTTTTTTTAAAAAGTACCTGGAGGCTAGTGTTAGATGGTGAAGAGTCAATTCAGAGGCCATGAACAAAAGTGTTTTGAAACCTGTAATGTGCTCCAGAGATGCCAGTCCTATTATTAATAAGACTAGAGGGTAGGGTGTGTGACCACACAGCAGACCAGAAACCAGCTCTAGCGCTCGTTAGCTGGGTCTCTGCTCCCTTGTCTCTAGAATGGGGACAGGAACAGCCTGACAGGGCTGACAGAGAGATGAAATGAGGTAAAGCTGAAAGTCGCCTTGTATGCACCTTGCAAATGGCCATGTGCTCGGTCACTGGCATCTCACTATTGTCTCTTCCTAGCTCAGGGGAGGCCTCCAGAACAGGGCTAGAGACAAGTGCCCATCCTTACAGTATCCCTTGGGCTTTGGGTAGACTCGGTCATTCATCTCGAACCTCCTCACAGCCACGCACCAGCCCAGAGCCAGGGCCTGCCCATCACAGGGATGCTTTCCGTTCCCCAAGCACTGGCCATGTAGGGTCAGCCTGAAAGACCTCTCAGGGGGTGGGAACGGTGGGGTCCCTGGGAGGGGGCCAAGGGTAGAGGCTGGTCCAGGACCAGGATAAGCCCAAGGTTGAGTGTCCCAGAGCCCAGGCAGGCACAAGGAAACCTAACACTGGCTAGTGTGTACTGTGCCTGGGCAGTCACCCTGCTTTACGGTCAAGAGAACCAAGGTTCGGAGGGATGGGACACGTCCTGCGTCTCATGGCAGTAAGCAGCAGGGCAGGAGTCAAACCTGCTGTTTACACCAAAGGTGCCCAAAGAGATGGCTCAGCAAAGAGAGTCAGGATAACTAGGAAAGGAAGGGAAGGAGGGAACGGGGCTCTGCTCACCTCCCCCATATCCACTGGGCTGTAGAAATCACTCAGAGAACACTTGTGAAAATTCAGATTCCCAGGCCCTCCCCACCTCCAACTCGCTGAAACAGGGAACCTGCATTTTAAAAAGCATCCTCAGGGAATTCTGAAGAAGTTTGAGAACCACCAGCCCCATATAATACACGGAAACAGAAATGCAAACAGAGAAAAATCCAGATGTCAACAGATCATTATCAATTCTCTGTGTCAAAGGTAAGAAAAATGGAGAAGCCCCAGCCTGATGCTAAGGCTTTAGATGTGCGCAGCTCAGATGCTGTGGTCAAAGCGAACACCTGGCACTGGCTCCTTGCAGCGACGCTCTGCTGGCAGGCACAGATTCCCCAAGCACAGAGGAGGAAACTGAGGCCAACCCAGAGCTGTGGACCACATGAAGCCAGGCATTGACCACCCCATTGGCAGCAAGTTCGAGTCAGTACAAACCCCAAACCCCAGACCAGCATCATGCAGCCCCCAAAAGTGCTTTGCCTCAACTCATCAATGTTCCATTACCACTGTGTGCGACCAGACATTGGGGCACAAGCTCTCCAAAGAGTAAGTACAAAGGTGGGGCACCAGTGGGCCTCACCTATCAGCAGAGTGATGCCCTAAGGTCCTGGTGGCTGCATGATAGGTTGGCCTCATGCCCGCATGGCCCCTGATGGCTTACACAGTGCTTTCGCAGCATTATTCCCATTTGCTCACAGTAAGAATTCAAAGTCACGGTGACAAATGGGTTTGACCCTAATTTGCAGAATGGGAGCTGAGCTCAGAGCTCATCAAGTGAACCCCGATGTCTGTGGTTGGCCCAGGAATCCTGATTTAGCTGGTCTGGGGTTCAGCTGCCAGTCATGGGTGCAGAGGGGATTTTTTTAAAGCTCCCCCAGGGGATGGATCCTAAAGGGAGCCCTCAAGGAAGCCAGGCTGGACTTCCCACTCCTTCATGGCCTGACCACATTCTGGGTGTTTTTCCCTGAACTGTTTGGAGAGTACCCTCAAACCCACATGTCCCATGGCTTCCGTGGCCCCAGCAAGCTCACCTGCTTTGAGCCTTCCTTGTCCCCATGTCCCATCTATACCCTGACAGCCACAACAGTTCTTGGGGAAACATGTGAAGCCGGATCCCATATTAGATCCTGGTCAACTCGCCACTCTGGCTACGCAAGTCCAAACCCACCTCCTTCGTGAGACCACCAGAGTCACAAGGATCTGCAGTGGGGCCCTCCCCACCCCCACGAGGTGCCTTCACTCCCAAGCATGCAGGTCAGCTCAGGGCTTCGGGCCCTGAAAGCGGGTCAGGCTGTTACTCATCATCCCCAGGGGGTGCCAGTATTGGCAGTGAATGGCCCCAAACGCTCGACAGCCCAGCCCCGTGTGCTACCGAGGTCACTTCGAGCCGTGTGCTAAGCAGTTTCCCTGCATCCTGGCAGTCAGTCCTCACCCCCAAGCCACGAGATCGCTGTTGTTACTAGCCACGTTTTACATACATGGAAACTTGTGCAGGTAAGTGGCAGGGTCTGGATTCGAACGTGGATCAAAGAGACACCAGATCCTGCGTTCTTCTTGCCAGCTGCCCTGTCCCACGTCTCCCTGGGGTTCATACCAGCACCCACATTGCTGTCCTTCTCCTGAGGAGGATAGCAGAGGGGAGAGCTCCAGACGGGAAGCAGAGCCACTCAGCCAAGTGCTGGCTGCATTGCCCCAGAAAGTCAGAGAAAACAGCCAAGCCAGAGCCCACAGGGGCCTTACAGCTGCTGTGTGACTTAGCCCCCCACTCAGGGCATCTTGGGTAGTAAAAGGAGCTATTAATAATGACAGTGAGACAGTTGGTAAAAATCAGGATTGTCCCGAGCAAGTAGGACTTAACAGTCACCCAACATGGAACTGAAGGTGTCTGCTCTGTGCCTCAGTATCCTCACTCCTTTAAAAGGTGAGGATATTATGAAGACACACTGAAATAATCTGTGTGACCACACATAATGGACTCTAAAACCTTACACGCGGGGAAGGTAGTTGGTTTTTGTGTTGTTGTTAACTTACAGTGACTACGCTGAGACTCATGAATTTATTTGTGGCCTAAAGAGACGTTGGGAAGTTGCTGCCACTCCCAACCTCCGCTCCCCCGTGGTGGAGTGAGGAGGCCTGACCACATTCGGGTGGTGGGCCGATAGCACACGGGCCAAGGTTGCTCGGTCCGACAAGTCTTGTTGGTCAGCAGAGAGTGTTGAAGTGTTTGAATTCGAGCGTCACAGCCCTGCCACTCCCTGCTGGCTCATCCCTCCCTGGCCTGACTCACCTGGCATGGACACCTGCCCTGAGCCAGTGGGCATCTGCGTTTGCAACCCCTCAACTAGACGCATCTAGAAGCCCCCTCCAGTCCTGACACTCTAGGGCCCTTCCTCATCTGGGTCTCTAGCACTGAAATATATTCCAAAAGAGGCTCTGCAGGCAGACAAGGTACAGCTGCTATCCCACACTGACCTATTAGGGCACGTGCAGCACTAATCCAGACGCCACCGCCAGCCTCTTCAGCTGGACCTTGAACCTGGCAATCAAGGAGAAGAGGTAGGGGAGAGGAAATCGTTTACCTCCGGAGAGTAACACGCACGAGCGGCCGTGGTGACTCCACTGGGCACAGAACTCAGCACACGAACCCCTCCGGCCACGTCCACTCTCACCCACTCACATGGCCAGAGTTAAACTGGGGTCACTCTCTATAAAGAGCAAATCCACCCTGGTCTTTCCCATGTGAAGCTTCTTGCTGAAGCAACACGGCAGCAACTGAAAGCGCTGAGTTTGGAGTTTCAGTAACGAACTTGGATCCTGGCTGTGCGTCTCAGTGGCAGCGTGACCCTGAACGAGCTCCTTGGGCATGTGGTATCTGTGCACCTGCTGCCAGGGGATAATGACCCCTGTCCTGCTCACCTCACAGCCCTTTGGAAACCTACCCTTGGGATCTTGCCATGGGCCATGTACGTGTTCATAGTCATCATCAGCCAAGAAAGTTCTTGAGGAGAACCAAGCCCTTCACACTTAACTGAGCTCATTCAAAGGAAGGTCACGTCCAACCTTCCATTTTCCAGCAAGGACTATCCATACTTATTATCTACACAGGTAGATAGATGCCTGGTCCTGGGGAGCTGATTCTCATTTGGGGTACTCAGTAAATACTTTTAATAATGACAACAAACAGGATGAACAAATATGTCAACAGCTGGATCCTACCTACAGATGAAGCCAAGATTCTCACAGGCAGTCAATAGATCCAGTTCCCCATTATCCATGATACGTGATCAGGAATGGACTCAAGCTTTGTAGAGACTGTAGCTTATACGATCTGGGGCCGGGGGAGGGGGGTGTCCTCTCTGAAAAGGACCCAACAGCACACAAATAAAATAAGCTGTGGGGATCCCTGGGTGGCGCAGCAGTTTGGCGCCTGCCTTTGGCCCAGGGCGTGATCCTGGAGACCCGGGATCGAATCCCACTCGGGCTCCCGGTGCATGGAGCCTGCTTCTCCCTCTGCCTATGTCTCTGCCTCTCTCTCTCTCTCTCTCTCTCTCTCTCTGTATGACTATCACAAATAAATAAAATTAAAAAAAAAAAAAAAAAGCTGTGGAAGAATCCTGGCAGGTGGGCGGCCCTGGGGCTGACCTCTGGCTTCCAAGCCAGTCAGCCTGAGGCGTGGGGAGGGGCACAGGGGCCCCATGATAGCAAACACACTCCACCCTCTCTGCCCCAGGACCTGTCTGCACCACGGCCCTTGAATTTCTTCCCACTGGTCCTATATCACAAAAGCATTTGGGCTCTGAGAGGGAGGGGAACTTGTCCCACCCAGTAGTCCGGAAGAGCCAGACTCCTGGGAAGAACCATATTCTTTCAGCCACACCACACATCTCCGGAGCACGTCCTTCCCACATGATGTGGGTACTTGGTAATGATGAACAGAACACAAATTTGGGGCAAGTTTCAGGTTCACCCAGTCCACACCTCACCCGACTCCTCCCAGGACTCCTGAATATCATCACCAACATTTACCAGGACCCCACACAGAAAAAGTCCCAGGTCATAAACATATTAGAGTAATGGAAAATGAGAAAATGGAAAAACCTCCATCATTCCCAGCAAAGACTCGACGGCGCCCTCACAGCGCTCCACCTCGTTCCCACTGAGGCAGCTTCCGGCCGGGCCCGCCTGCACCAGCAGCGAGAAACAGAACTTGGCTCATCTGAATGTCTTACCCCCACCCGCTCGCTTCTCTCGTGATGACAGGCAGCTCGGCTGAGTTTCACAGCATCCCCAAAACGTGCCAGAGTGGGCTGGGCGAGACTCTCGGGGCTCAAAGTCTATCATCACATCTTGGTTGCGACCACAGAGGGTGTTTTTTTTTTTTGTTTTTTTAAACACCAGCTCAGGGGCAGAAGAATTAGTCAGGGCTCAGGGTTCAGAAACACTACTGTATGGGATCGTAGCATCACTTGCGGCCCCACAGCTGACAGCAGTGAAAACTCCCAGGTACTTTACCAGACACAGCAACGTCCTGTTTGGGACACTAGTCACCTGGCACCCCAAGTCCTTGACCCATGGTAACAGTGCTTTACGCTTTTGAAACTAAAAAATGAATCCAAAAAAACTCTCGATGACACACCGTGACTCCCGGTGCTCCCACCCCCCCCCCCCCCAGAGGCTCAGGCCCTCTTATTCACACCTGAAGTGAAACTCAGTTGGTCAGTGTCCGTCCATCTCACTTCCTGTTTCCTGGCTCCCACCGGCCAGCGGCAGGAGCTACTGGGAGGGATGGAGGGCACAGCCCGGCAGGGCCCACAAGCCCACCTGCTGCGCCTCAGAAGAAACACATCCGTGGCCTGGCTTGAAATATCAAGTAGCATCAGGCTTCTAACCCACCACACATTCCAGAACCATCCATCCAGTCAGCCTCTTGGGAGGCCTCTTCCAGCCAGGCCGAGCTTTGCCAGGAGTTGTACATGAAAATAGAGCCTGTCTACTCAAGGAGCTCACAGGCTGCGGAAAATGGACAGGCCAACAGTAAAGGCAGGGAGATGGGGGCTGGGATGGAGGGCATGGGTGCTACAGAATCCGGGGGGTGGGGGTGGAGAAGTCTGATCTCAAAGCATCTATGAAGATGTCTCAGAGGAGGCGACCACCCAGAGAAGGATGATACCTTAACGACAGTGACGATGTTAGCTATCGTTGGCTTAGCTTCTACAATACACCTTCACGTTCATGCAATCTCATGCAATCTTCCCAGTCTTTGAGACACCTTCCATGATGTTTTCACTTTACGGAGGAGGGAACAGAGCACCAAGATGCTAAGCAACTGGTCCAAAATCACACAGCTGGCATGAGGACAAGAGGACAAGTTGACCTGCCACGACAGGTGAGGATCAGGACATGGGAAATCACAGAAATGAAAGAACATGGCATTTACGGAAAGTCGCTGACACCTTGTGAACATACAGCATAGGGCAAAGGTCACAACATGTGGGTATTTGGTCCACAGAAATCCTTTGCTGGTGGCCCATGTGGCACCTTTTGAAAAGTATAAACCAGTATTTGAAAATTAGATTTCAGGGGTGCCTGGGTGGCTGAGTCGGTTAGGTGTCCCGCTTTTGATCTCGGCTCAGGTCTTGATCTCAGGGTCATGAGCTCAAGCCCCGGGGTAGACTTCACGCTAGGCAGGGAGACCACTTAAAAAAAAAGGTTGGGTGGGGGGAGGATTTCATATAAAAACTCAGAGTTCCCAGGTTGTGTTGAAAATCAGGACCTGGGAACACGGAGCCTATAGTCTTCTATAGCAACAGGGTTGGGATGGTTCTCCTTAGGTAGGGTCCTGCCAGCCTCCTCTTCCCAGTTCACTGCAGCACTCCCCACCCCACTCCCCCGTGTGTCTCCAGCCTGGCATAACCTGCATGCCAGGGGAGGGGCTGAATTGCTTAGAATGAAGGGTTTAAAGTGGAGAGAGGGCAAAGGTGGCAGGACCAGATTCCTGGTGTTCAGAGAGCACTCTGGTGGCCGTGGGGAAGACACATCGGATGGAGCATATGATGGGAGGTGGGCAGCCGATTCGGAGCCAGGTACTCCATGCAGGATCCAGACTGGGAGTGCGGATAAGGGGCGCCCTGCCCCTCTCTGGAACTTCTCTGGGAACTGGGTCTGCAGAGAATCTTTTCTCTCTTTTCTCCCTGGGGGTGCAGGATGTAAGCCTCACTTGGAAAGCAGTTTATTCCCAGATGGAAGCCTGATCCACAGCGTACCTCTCAAAGTAACGTGGGAGTCAAATGGGAAAATAAGGAAAGTGCTCTCAGGGGTGAACTCAAAGGCAGAGCAGCATTAATAAGGTGACTCCACTCATGGCTCAAGTGAACCAGTTGCAGAGACCAGGTCAAGAGCGTGCTTCACAAGCTAACTTCACACCCAAGCCTGAAAACCTCTCCTGCCTGCTGTATTTTCAGCTTGAAGCAGCATGTAACCAAGGGAGCAATGTCAGGAATCTGGGGGTAAACGGAGGGGAGGAACCCAAAGTCATTTCCCACAAGGAGATGCGATGGGGCCGAGCCCCACAGAACTGCCAGTGAGAGAGACAGATTCTATCTCCAATTTACCTACGCTGTTGACAAGCTCAGTCCAGGACAGTCAGCAGCTGGGCAGCAGGCAGACACGCTGACGGTGTGGTCAGGTAAGAGGTAGAAAAGAGAACTTGAGAACCAGAGGATCAATGAGGACATTTCACTTGGTGGTAGGAAGGTCATAGGCGCTGGGGCCACCCGGGAAGGCCACAGGCACTGGGGCCACCCAGGACAGTCTGGGCCATTCTTCGCTGCGTGGCACTGTGTACATCACTGAATCTCTCTGCGTCTGTTTCCTCACCTTTAAAATGAGGACAGTAATGCTTTCCAGGGTTAGGAGGAGCTCTTTGTAACTCTCCGGGAGAGCACTCTATAAACTGTAAAGTGACCTGCAGATTCAAGACGCGTGTTGCTATAGACTTGTTGTCATCTTTGTCTGTTTGTGAATCCCCAGCTGGCTCCAACTCAAAAGAGGTGAGCCAAGAGGGTCAAGCCCTCCGTCTTTCCTCCTCTTCCTTCTCGAAGTCCCCAGCTCTGATGTCCCAAGACCCTAGATCCCCCATTACTGCGTGTCATGCATGTGCTACCAGTGTAGATAGAATATCTCGCCTCTTCATGTGGGCTCACCCAGATGTTCAGACTGTGCAGACCCAGGTTCAGTACATGAAGGCAGAAGATCTGGGACCTGATGGAGGAGCCCTCCTCCCCACAGAGAGCCTGGTTTTATTTTATTTATTTTATTTTATTTATTTATTTTATTTTGAGAGCCTGGTTTTAACATCCCACCGAATAGTTACTCCATCAGCCCTCTATCTCACTTTGTTTTCTAATGAAAGCACCCTGTCATCTTTTATGTTTCCACTCAGGAAACAGCAACCACGGAACAGAATAAATCAAGATCCCATTTCCCTTGATGGATTCATTTCGATACAACTTCACTCAAGACCTAGCCGCTTCCTGATTTCACATTTTACCATCAAAGACAAAGGCCAGGGCAGGGCTGGGGGCAGCGGTCTTATCGGCAGCAAGCCTAGCTTTCCGCCTGGAGAGGGATTCTGGGACAGCAGTTTGGATCCCAGCAGCCCATCCCAACAGCCAACAGAGAAGGAACGTTTGGAAACATCCCCTACTTGTCCCACCCTGCAGGCTCTCACAGCCAAGTGTGGCCACAGTGGACAGAAGCTCCGAGAAACCCAGAATGAGACAAAGCCAGACAACCCATACAGATGAGGGAAGTAAGGCCCAGAGATGGTAGTGGTGTGGCCACGGTCCCACAGCAAGGCTCTAACAGCCAGTCTCTTCACACCAGCTTGGGCATGTCACCCCTTGAGCATGCACTGCTTCAGGCTACTTGATGGAGGGATGTCCCCAGTCCTGTCCTTAAGGTGAGGACCAAGGGGTCACATCAAGGGCTCATGCAACCCCAGAACCAGGACTGTAACAAGGTGGTGGTCTGCGATGGCCTTGATGGATGAGAGGACATGCCTTCCAAAGAGTAGGGAGACGGACAAGGACTGTGGACCCTGGGTCCCCCCACCCCCAGAGGTTTTCCTGATGGGTAACCCAGCATGGCTGTGAGGCTGTC
Organism: Canis lupus dingo; assembly: GCF_003254725.2. Classification (NCBI taxonomy): domain Eukaryota; kingdom Metazoa; phylum Chordata; class Mammalia; order Carnivora; family Canidae; genus Canis; species Canis lupus. The sequence goes on along the minus strand of NC_064260.1, from coordinate 55,208,901 downwards.
CACAGAGGAGATGACCATGCACTGTGCGGCTCAAGTCCGGACCTGCCCAATGTCCACTGAAGGGAAGAAGGATGATTCATTCATTTATTGGAAAACTTTGTGGCAGGCTTGGGCCGGACTCTGTGGCTACAATGCTGAAAGACACACAACATCTGGGTCTTCATGTTGCTTAGAGCAAAATCGTTAATAGTAGATAAAATTGGTGCTCATATGATGGAATACGGCACAGCGATACACAGGCACAAACCACGGCTACGTTCGAAATCACAGATGAATTTCACAGGGAATACCGAGTGAAGGGGTGCTGAGGGGCTCAGGGGCCGAGCGTCTGCCTTTTGGCTCAGGTCATGATCCCGGGGATCCTGGGATGGAGCCCCCCCATTGGGCTCCCTGCCTGATGGGCAGCCTGCTTCTCTCTACTTCTTGTGCTCTCTCTCTCTCTCTCTCTCTCTCAAATAAATGAATAAAATCTTTAAAAAAAAAAAAAAAAAGAATGAGGAGTGAAAGAAACCAGACAAGAGAGTACACACTCTGATTCCATTTATATAACGCTCCGGAGGGGTAACACTCATTGTTAGTGATGGAAGCCAGCATAGGGCTTTGCTCTTGGGGGAGGAAGGTACTGCGGACGAGAAGCAACACGCAGCCTTCCAGGAAGGAGGGGAACACTCTCTCCCAAGCAGGGCAGCGGCACCACATGTACATGTGCGGTGTGAGGTGTGTGTGTGTGTGTCTGTCTGTGTGTGTCTGTGTGTGTGTGTTATGCCGCATTGTAAGGTTTTTGAAAATCATTAACAGTTTACCCATCTCATCTGTTCAGAGCTAACCCTACCTATGCTATCTACTAGATCAAAAGATGAAAAGGCTCAGCCAAAGACAATTTTGCTAAGTCTGGATCCTTCTTGTGAAAAATGAGACCAGGGACTCTGCAACCGCATTTACAGCATAGCTCTCCTGCTCCTCTAGGAGAGAAAGTCTGGCCATCTGGCCATGGAAATGCAACGACCGCAATGCCCCTTCCCATGACTGACACTTGGAACCTGCTTTCTAAGCTCCAGCAAGGTGACCAGAGCCATGTGCAGCCCAGATGGCATCTGCTGGGAGCAGGGCCACCAAGTCTCGGATCAGTGGTAGACATGCACGGAGGCCCTGGGCTCCAGAGTGACCTAGTTTTGGAGCAAGCGGGGTCTGCCCTGGATGGCCTTTAAAGCTCTTTCCTCTGTTCAGTGGGGGTGGAGGGAGGCCAAAATAGCAACCCCCCTGCACAACCCACACAGAGACAGCAGGTGCCTGAAAAAGGGAGAAGTGGTGAGTGGAGAGTGGCTGACAGGCAAAGCAGGGCAGGCTCCAGGTGGCACTTCAGACTCTCTCCTCTGAGGCACAAATGAGGGACAGAGAAAGGCCAGGCAATGACTCCATGATTGCTGGCCCCGTCCCCGCCCTCCCATGTCCGCAGTGATGACCCCAGTACGTCCCCGGCATGCGCCTCTCTTAGGTCCCAGACTCATACCTTACCCTTTCCACTGCCCACTCAGTGACCCCACTTGGATGCTCAGTGGCATCTCAAGTGTAATATAACCTAAAGCAAACCCCTGAGAGTCCTTGTCTCAGGACAGGGCTCCTCCATCCTTGCAGGGGCCTTGGCCGAAAACCATGAGGTCATTCCTGGCTCCTCTTTCTCTCACATCCCATGCACAAGCCACCCAGAGATCCTGCCACTTCCACCTTCAACGAGTAGCCAAACTATGACCACTCCCATCACTCCCCATGGAGAGCAGGCTGGTCCGGCCACCTTCGTGTCTCCCCTCCCAGCTGGGCTCCCTGCTTCCTGCCTGTACTCACTTCAGCACATGCTCCACACTGTGTATGTACCAGGTGATCCTGCAACCAGGTCCCATTACCTCTCCAGTCTCACATCCTACAACTCCACCGCATGGCCTGATCTCCATCACATGGCCTTCCTGCCATCAAACCCTAGATAACTCCTGTCCCAGGGCCTTGGCACTGCCTGGTATCTGCCTGGAAAGCTCTTCCCCTAGATATCCACGTGGGTCCCTCTCTCATCTTAGCTGTGGCCACCCCTGGAGACCCTACATAACACTGTCACCTTCTGGGGCACCGCAGTGGTTCAGTGGGTTAAGCCTCTGCCTTTGGCTCAGGTCATGGTCCCAGGTCCTGGGATCAAGCCCCACATCAGGCTCCCTACTCAGCAGGGAGTCTGCTTCTCCCTCTCCCTCCCCTTGTGCTCTTTCTTCCTCTCAAATAAATGAATAAATAAAAACCTTACAAAAATTAAAAAATAAAACTGCGACCCTCCCGACTCCCCTTCACAACATTAATCACCATCTGACACACAAGGTTTTGTTTGTTGGTTGGTTGTCCATCTCCCCAAACAAGAACGTTGGAAACATGCGGGCAGGGGTGCCTTTGATCTCTTTTGTTCACTGCTGTGTCTCCAACACTGAGGACCGTGTCTCACACACAGGAGGTGCTCAAAAGTTATTGGATAAATGAGTGAGTCCAGGCTCAGCGCCCTCCCTCTGGCCTGCAGCTTCGGCAGCAAAGCCTTCCCTTCCTCCCAGCTCCTCACTAGACACACTGGGGGTGGAGTACAAGGTGTAGCATGTCTTCCAGCAGCTTCTCACATCCCCTCTTCTGAGGAGACACAGACCCCCTCGGTTCCCATGGCTCTACCCACTCCCCTCATTCAACCTCTAAGATGTCCCTGGCCTCCTTGTCCCCGTCACAACTGTCCTGCCTTTTGCAAGTTACAAAGAGCTTTGTCTTCATGGTGTCAGCTGTGCTCACACCGACATGCTGAGCAACGTCCCAGCATCCCTGTTACCCAGGCCAGGAAGCCCCAGTGAAGGAGTCCTAACAACACACATCAGAGAGTGGAGGCGGACCCCTCATCCCGACACCAAGCGTGGCTTTCACTTGGTTTCCCCGTCTCTGCCCCCTGCTTCCTCCGGAGCAGCAAAAGGAAACACCAGGAGAGGACAGTGGCTGTGCTGGACAGACCACAGGCAAACCGGCTCTCGCCATAGGGGAAACTGAGTCAGCCAGATACCAGTAGACAGGCACTGGACAGGGGGATGCAGAAGGGTCAGGGGGCTCAAGCAGGCCTGGGGGACACCCCCAAACTAAAGCAGATGCTGATCCAGACACAGGAAGCCATACTTTGGCCTTTTAAATATACGTGCCTGTGGCCCCTTAACACCACACCTAGAGACTTACTGGAGGCTGTCACCTGGTGGCTGGGCAGGGGTGTCCATCTGAGCAGCATTGGAGAGAGAGAGTGATGGGAACCATCAGAGTGTCTGCAGCAGGGGGTGGGAGCCATAAACCATGACTTCCTGGGTCTGCCTCTCCTAACCTGGGGAGACAGCCGTGACAGGAGCCATAAAGTGTATGAGCCCACTCCCATTTTCTAAAAAGGTGGGAACATTTGCACAGAAAAGAATCTAGAAAGATGTATAACAGACCGTGGTGGTGATCTCTAGTTAGTGAGCCTAGGGTGACCCTACTCTTTTTTTCATTCTTTTCTGGATCCTATGAATAATTTAAAATTAACATCTATCAATATTCTGGGTAGATAAGACAGAAAAAAAAATGCATCCATTTTAGGAAAAACAACAAAAACAAAAAAACTCTAAAAACTACAAAGACTTTCCCAAGGGCTCAGCATCACACCTACCATGCAGAGCAACCCAAGCAGAGCCCTTGGCCTGCGGCCTGGCCTCTCCTCCCTGCGGCCTCAGGCCCCTGCATGTGACTGAGAGGGAGAAGCAGAAAGACAAGAACCACTTCCTGCAGAGCAGGCTGGGTGGCAGCCCCAGGGGAGGAGAGTTGCCCACATTAGGTGGGAGCCGGTGTCTCACTCGGCGAGTATGAAATAGAACTCTGGAGGCCTCCCAGATCCATAGGGCAGCATGGCCCTCGCTGCAGCCAGGGGCAACCAACCACAGGCCCACCAGGTCTCAGGTGAGGTGTGCGTGGCGGCACTCTGAGCCCTATGGGGACGCTGTGCCTGGCCCTGTTGTAGGAAATGTGGTCTGGAGCAAGAGTGAGCACAAGGCCACAAGTCATGGAATTCCCCCACTGGGTCTCCAGAGCCTCCGGTAGGATCCTATCCAACTCCAAGGAGTGCCTGGGCTTGTCCCCCAGCAGCCCAGGGGAAGCTGACCAAAGCCCTCTTCTGCCACCACCAAGGGAAAGGTACTCATCCAAGCCAGACCAGAACCAGTGAATCTGTTCTTCCCATCTTTGTAGGCAGGATGCCCAACACGGCCAGGGATTTAGTGCGTACTTATTCAATGAAGGTATGAATGAATAGAATGAGCCATTCACAAGGCTGTGCCACAACACGGCTTTGAAAAGAAACATTTCAGTTCATGAGCTTCTTGGGGTTGGAAGTACATCTATGTCCTGAAGGGAAAAAAAAAAAAAAAAAAAACTGTTTTGAAAGAGAAAAAGTAAGAACCCAGATCTGGAGTCATGGGGCCCAGTTACAGAAATGGGGCCAGAGGACTTCACCTACCCCACTGTGGGGGGTGAGGGGGAGTCAGCTTCTGGGAAGAAGTGGGGCCTCACCTGGGGCAGTCCCAGAGGAGGGAGGTGACAATGACAGAGCGGGGCCTCAGCTTCCTGCCTTTAGCGGGTGAGGGCCAGTCCATGAGGGTTCAGGATAATTAGGGCCAACCCTCATTCTCTGTAGACGTCCACCCACCCGATGAAGACTCTGGGCTCTTCTGCTTACATTTAGGGTGGGAGCTTTCAAGTTTTCTGGGGGCCCTTGTCTGGGGCGGCAGTGGATGGGGATGGAGTATCCCCTGTGGTCTTCTCTGTGCTGGGAATCAGTGAGGTAGATTCCAGAGAGCTTAGGGCTGGCAGGGAGATAGGCTACTTGGTGCATCAAGGCAACTTCTCAGTGAATGTAGGCATGAGGCTGTCACAACCTTCCCCACTCCCAACTGTCATCAACACACCGGTACCCACTTGGTCACTGCCCACCATCCTCCCTCAGTACACACAGCCTGAGAGTGGTCACACTCAGGCCAGCAGGATGGACATACACAGAACCGTGGACCCAACCAACAGTGGAGATGTGTGTACTGTTACAATCCAAATACAATACAAAACCAATTACTATTACTATTTGGCAATAGTTCTTCCACGTTTTCACTATGGTTACATGTGGGCAGCAACAGAACACAGAGCAGCCAGCTCTGGCGGCCCGGATGCCAGAGGGAGATTCAGAGCCAATCGCTCTGGCTGCCCCTTCTGCCACCCCGAAAGAAACTTGCCCAAGTCAGGATCCCATCCAGGACCAGAAGCCAGCACCCCAGACCCCATGGAGAGATTTCTAGATAAAAGTCAGGGCTTCCCAAGAGAGCTGATTTAGTACATGTGGGATCTACTTGCCCGTGGTGCGCAATCCCCAGTCTACACCCCTCCCTGTTTCCGTAGCCGGTGGCTCCACAGCTTCTCAAGACTCTCCAGCCTGGAGTGGGGGGTGCAGGGTTACAACTGCTTTATACTGAGGAGGGTTGTGCTATCAAGCCCCAGGGCCCAAGGGAAAGAGGATCTACTGCAAGGCATCCACGGAGCCTTCCCGAATTCTCCTGGCTCCAATTCCCCGTGTGACCTTGAGCCGGTCCCTTTCCCTTTCTGGGACTCGTTTTCCTGTTCAACATGAGCAAGATTTTGGCCTCTGAACTTCCATCTGACCCCAAGAAGCTCTGAGTGTCCAAGCCTGGACACACTCTGACTATGTCAAAGAAAAACAAACACTCACAAACTAGCTGATTACTAAAAGCAGAAAGGGGTCCCCAAAGGGTGGGTGGTTGTCCAGAAATTTAGATACAGGCACCACTGTTCATTTTTTTCACTTGAAATTTTACTAAAGACAATGAACATTTGTACCATGGGCAAAACATTGGCCAGTGGACAACGACCGCTTCCTCTATCCATTTCTTTATTTATTTTTCTTTTATTGACTTTTGTCCACGGATCTAGAACACATTAATTGAGGCTTCTGGCCATAATTTCCTGCACGTGCTGAATCTCCCCCCGCCCCTTTTTTCCCCTTTAGATGAAAAGCCCCTGGAGGATCAGGATTTTGTCCCCTCTATCTCTGTGTCCTCATGCCCAGCATGGTGCTTTTGGCTCTATAATCCTATTATTCCTGTTTTTTTCTCAATTATAGAACCTGAAGAAAACTTCACATCTAATCCAATCTCCTCTCTACAAATGGGGAAACGGAGGCCCAGCACCTAAATTTTACTTAGTTTCATACAAGAACCTCAACTAGTCAGGTTCAATACTGTAATCATGCTAATTTTACTTCAAATCAATCTGTACATTCATTGAGATGTAAACCTAGTGGGATTTTTCAGGGTAGGAAATTTGACAAATTTATTTGAAAACGAGCAAGAATAAAGCTTGAGAAGAAAAATAATGTCTTTCTACCTATCAAGGGAATAGTTAAGTCTACAGATTTATAGGAACTAAAACTGTGTGCATCATTTGGGGGATAGATTAATTAATGGAAAATAGGAAAGATTTTTTTAAAAACCAAATTTATAAAGAAATTCAACAGTGTGGCAGTGCAAGTGGGGGAAATGTGCCGTTTTCAAAAAGTAGTGTTGAAGCAAATGCTTTCCTTCTGGGAGAAAAAAATTAAAATGTAAAAACTTTAAAGACCATTTTAAATAACTAAGCTGAGTCACATCTCACACCATACTCAAAAACCATGCCAGGGGGGTTATTATGCAGATGTCTGCATAATAAAACAACAACAACAAAAAAAAACTGAAAGGAAATATAAAGGAAAATTTTCATAATTTCAATGTGGAAAAGCTCTTTCTAGCATTACATAAAAATCAGTCACCATAAAAAGAAAGAAAAAGAATTTTGACTCTCTACAAATTTAAAGCTTATGAATAGTGAAAGACACCATAAAAGTAAATTGTCACAAACAACAGGGCAGGCTGAGACAAAATATTTGCAATATTTGTATAATAGACAAAGAATTTATAGCCATTATATCAAAGAGCTTCTATGAATCAAAAGGGAAGAGAGAGCCCCAAAATCAGGCAAAGAAAATGAATAGGTAAAGAACCAATGAAGAAATATAAATGTCCACAAAACATATGAAAAACGGTTCACTTTCCCTGATAATTAAAGAAAATAAATTTTAAAACACAGTAAGATATTTTACATCTATCATAGTGGTAAAAGTTAAAACTATCAGCAGTACCCAAAATTGAAGACATGGGGGACAATGAGAGTTCCTACCTCAGCGTAACTGAGTCCACCTCTTCAACTGTCTCTTTTTTTTTCTCCAACTGTCTTAAAAGAACCACTTTGGCAGTGTTTTTCAAAATTGTAAATGCTCTTGTGCACGAAGCAGCATCACCTCTGGAGATACATCCTAAAAGATAACTAAATACACCTGCCTCCAGACACATTTGCTGTGCTCTCCTTGTAACAGGGGGCCCCATAAATGTTGACAAAGAAAAGGATAAGAGAAATCAGGGCACAGTCGTATTGTGGATGATGGGCAGACATTACAAAGGATGACATAATCCGCGTGTCCTGCTGGGGAAAGTCACTCACAATTCATGGGGCAGGGGGGAAGGGTTTTATAGTAATAAGTAGATCATGATCCCATTCTGTAGAATAGATAAATGAATGAAGATTCAGACCCAACTTTCAGCTCTGGTTACATGTGGGCAGCAAGCAGGCTTGTGGAGAATGATAGAGCTGAGATGATGTTGTTTTTTGGAAGTTTACGTTGGTGTTCTTTGAATATCTCAGTGATACACGTGACTTTGCACATATGTATAATGTGCCTGTCGGGGGGGCGAGGGCAGAAATCAACAGCAAAACACTGCATCGCCAAAGGGCCCCCACACAAAATTGCTATTATTTTTATTTTAGATGTGAGAAAACAGTCCCAGGTTATGTCACTTGCCTGAGACACTCATAATTATGAATGCTAAGAAGGAGCTCCGTCTCAACTTGCCTGAACCGAAAGCCAGGGAGGACTGTCCCCACCGCAGCCCACCCGCCCGGGAGCAGCGCGTGTCAGTTTTGTCTCCGTGGACCACGGCGCGGAAGCAAGTGGTTGCCCGTTGTTTCTCCAAGCACCGTATTTAACATTTCTGACCATTCAAGTCCTGGAGTCTGTACTTGGTATAGAAATACTAAGAAGCAAGGGGGGAAAAAACCGATTACTATTACTATTTTGCAATAGTTCTTCCGAATTTTCACTATTTTTTAAAAACATAATTGCTATTACGTTGTAGGTATGATGTTATATCTTTCCTTGAAAATAACATTGCATCAGAGGCATTTTCTCAGGTCATTCACACCTTCATAAGCCTCACAATTAAAACATATCAGTGTTTTAAGGAGCGGTATTTTATTCACTATTTAATTTCACTCTGCTTACCCACTCCCGACCCAACCTAACCTACTAGGCACCAAAGCGTCTCATCTGAGATAAAATGTATTGAATATACATTCTACACCAAGCCTAAAGATGACTAAGACACACCATACCACATAACACACAGCAAAATTATTCTGGGTGGATTAAAGAGCTAAAGGAAAAAAGATCACAGAAAGACTCGAATAAAGTTGATGAGAGAATTTATCGAACTTTGTGAGGGGGAGGACTTTCTAAGCCTAAAGCTATGGGAGAAACCACAAAAGAAAAGATCACGAGATTTGACTACCTAACATTTTGATACTCTGTAAACAACATGAACAGAAAAGTAAAGGTCAAGTTAGCAATCTGGGGAAATTATCTGCAACAAATACAACAGAAAATTAATAGCTGTAATGTAAGATTAATTGCTGTAATGTACAGGGAGTTCATATGAATCAATACAAAACATCCCCTGAGTCACCAGCATACAACTGGGGAAAGGCTTAGGCCTGTGCTATCCAACGTCGATGCCAATAGCCATATGTAGTTATTTAAGTTAATTCAGGTTTGAATTAAAACCTTAAACTAGGGATCCCTGGGTGGCGCAGCGGTTTGGCGCCTGCCTTTGGCCCAGGGCGCGATCCTGGAGACCCGGGATCGAATCCCACGTTGGGCTCCCGGTGCATGGAGCCTGCTTCTCCCTCTGCCTGTGTCTCTGCCTCTCTCTCTCTCTGTGTGTGACTATCATAAATAAATAAAAAACAAAACAAAAAAACCTTAAACTAAATTAAATCTATATTTAAATTAAATTAAAAATTCAGTTTCTCAATCAAGCTAGCCACATTTCAAGTGCTCAATAGCCACATTTGGCTAGCAGCTATTCTATTGGATACTGTAGATACAGACCATTTCTAGCCTCATTAAAAGTTTGATTGCAAAGCACTTAGACAATTCACAAAAGAACATATACAAGTGGCTGACCAGCACATTAAAATTTTCAACTCCAAAAAAAAAATTATTTAATTTGAAAATTTTTCAACTTCATTAGGAATAAAAAGAATGCAAGTTAAACAAAAGTAACATTTTATATTCATCCATTCAGGAGTAAAGTACATGTTGCTAATTGAAGAACAGTTACCAACCATCTGTAAAATAATTTGGCATAGAAATTAAGAGTGATAAAAACCCTTGGCCCAGTAATTCAGTTTCTGGGAATATATCCTTAAAAAATAGAAATTCAGAAACAGTTTTATGCAGAAAGTTAATTATCTCTGGGCTATATGTAAATTCAGAAAGAGAACCCAACCTGAAAGTCCAGTCTCTGGGAAGTAATTACCCCCACTCGATGGACTGATCAATCATCAATAAAGATCAGCTTTTTCTGAGAGGATCTGATGACTTCAGAAATACTTGTAAGATTTTTTTTTTTAATCATTCAAAACAAGCCAGCGAGGGTAACATCCACTATAAAAATACAGGGACAATACAGGCACAAAATGCTGACAAAGGTCAGAAATAAACATTAGTGCAATGGGATTCTGGATATTTTTTATGCTATTCAGAAATTTCTGAATTGTTAAGGATGATTATTTGCTGCTTTTCTATGGAACTAGAAACATTATAACAAATTCAGACTAGGAAACATAATGTGGTGATTAAGAGCCCCGACCTCAGGGGGCACCTGGGTGGCTTAGTGGTTGAGCATCTGCCTTTGGCTCAGGGTGTGGGGACCCCAGGGCCCAGGATCGAGTCCCACATCGGGCTCCCTGCGCGGAGCCTGCTTCTCCCTCTGCCTCTCTCTGTGTGTCTCTTATGAATAGATAAATAAAATCCTAAAAAAAAAAAAAAAGAGCACAGACCTGAGGCCGAGAGGGCCTCTCTGGTTCAGGCGAGGCCTTCAGTTTCGCCTCTGAAATTAACAACAGGCCCTTGCCTTGAAGGGTCGCGGGGAAACTAAGGGGCTGCTGCCTGCAAAGTGCTGGGCAAAGTCTGAGCATACAGCAGAGCTACAAGGCACTATTTTCATTAACACGGGAAACGTTATTCACACTATTGCAGGACAGACCAGGACCCAGAATCCTCTAAATAACACATGCTCGCAGCTACGGAAACAGCTTTCCATATGCTCTAACAAGCGCCCAGGTAGATGAGAAGGAGCTACTCCAACCAGCAGTGGTCACGTCGGGGCTACAGGATTACGAGGAAAAGAAAATCTCTTTCTGTGCTTCCCAAAGTTTCTGCAGTGAGCATGTAAACTTTACAGATTATAAAAATGCTTTAAAAACAAAGATCCGGGGACACCTGGGTGGCCCAGTTATTGAGTGTCTGCCTTCGGCTTAGGTCATGATCCGGGGGTCCTGGATCCAGTCCCTCATTGGGCTCCCTGCAGGGAGCCTGCTTCTCCCTCTGCCTGTGTCTCTGCCTCTCTCTCTCTGTGTCTCTCGTGAATAAATAAATAAAATCTTTAAAAAACAAAAGCAAAGAGCCAACACTTAAATAAGTAAGTTTAACCGGCTATGCTAGGGAGGTCAGATTTAAGCCAGGGCGCTCAGGAGCCCAGAAATGAGACCCTGGGGCGGGGTGGGGGGTGGGGGGTGGCTGCTCCTGGGGGGGTACCGTGAGCATCTCTGGGATTCTGGGAGGTGATTTAAATGTGTTTTCTGTGTATTTTATATATCTTCTAATCTTTGTACAGGAGTATTCAATAGGTCTTAATTTTTCTAATCACACACACACACACACACACACACACACACACAAAGGTAGTTAAAAAGGAAACCAGGTTCCCTGACCTCGACTGCGGAAGGAAACTGAGTCACACAGAGACCACCTCCCCCTCCCCCCCATACTGAGGGACGACTGGGGCCTGAGTGTTAGGAGGACAGTGGCACAGAGACCATGGACTGGAGGGGCCCACCCTGCTGGGCCTGAGGCTGGGGGCTGGAACACAGCACAGCTGCAAACACACCTCGGTGGTGATGCCAGATAACGGGGAATGGAAGGAATCCCTGTTTATCTCCTCAGCTCCCCATAAAACGTGAGTTTTTTCACAGTGGGGGTGAATAGGAAAATAATATACATGTCACAGTCAATGCAGCTGATAACAGATCTATCACATTTCTGTCACTTAGCGTTTTTCCCCTGAAAACCTGGGAGGGGCAGTCCCCACCCTGCTCCCATGACCCTTCCAGAGCTGGGCTAGTCTCAGTGCCCCAGACCCGAAGGTCCCAGGCCACACACAATAAAGAGAAAACAGACAAACAAAACCTTTTAACTTCCAAAAGGCCACCAAAGGAGCAGGGACAGACCACTTCTCCCCTCACGGGGTTTGGCCACTCTTCTCTACCAGACAGGGCTCTGTTGTGTGATTTCTGCTCCTGATCCCTGGGCTCCCCATATTCCCCAGGGCGACCCACAAAGTGGGGGCAGCCTCTGTCGGCCAGGAGCGGGGAGCAGATCTGCTCGGGCCACATGGTGCTGACACACTGAATGTACAATTTTGCTTGAAATGAGTGGACTACAGATTAGAATGTGAGAAGCCCGTGCCGGTGCAGGAGGTCACACAAATGCAAGGCAGCAGCATGGTTTTGTGGCACTCACAGGGGCTCTGGGGTCAGACAACAGGGCAGAAGCCATCCACGCTGGGCAGTAACCATAAAGGGGAGACAAGATCCCAGGCTTGCAGGGCTGCCATGAGCAGCAGAGGCCTAGAAAGTACTGGTAAATAGTTAACTCCCTGGACCCTTGGTCTCTTGTTGCCATGGCAACAGGGAAGGCAGAGAGGTTGGGAAATAATGGGATAAAAAGATCCCGGGACTCAGAAGAGGAAGTCCCAGCTGCCAGTCTGGACTGGCTATGTGCGCCTGTGCTGGCCACTTGCCCATGGGGGCCTCAGTTTCCTTCTCTGTGCAGCAGGATTCATTCCACCTCCCAGCCCTAGCAGCCAGAAGCAAGCCAAAGGCTCCGAAAGGGCCAGACTCAGGGAGGCAATGGAAGTGCAAATGAGCTGAGCTATCATCTCTGGCGGAACAATTGATGCACACAGAACCCTGCAGACACAGAGCACAGAGCCTGCATCCCCAAGCAGGGGTTCGCCAAGTGGGGAGAAGGCACATTCTCTGCAGCAAAACCCAGCAAACAAGGCACAAAACCACACTTCCATGTCACACAGCTGATCCTGCCCCAGAGGTTCTAGGACCTCTTGGGGTATGAGGGAAGCATGAAGATGCACACTGAAAGTTTGACCTTTCACCCCAGAAAAATCCACACGCACAGAGCTCGTGGAACCTTGAAGTTGCAAAGCTGGGCCCCGTGGTGGTCAGAACCCCGGCCCACTCTGGGCTCAGGGCACCCACGAAGATGTCTCCAGCCTGGGGCAGCCCCCAGAGGAGGCAGAAACGAGGCTGGAGGCCCAGCAGCTCTCCGCCGTGTGTGTAGGCAAACAGCTTCATCCTTGCCTCTGGGGCCTGACCACCCATCTTGGTTCATCCCCTCTCCCAGGGCCCCCAGACCCTGGCCAGGGAAAGGGAGTTTCTCAGCTGGCCCCCAAAGACCCCCCACTCCAGATTCACTTACAACTAGAAATTAGTGGGTAATTGGATCCCAAAAAGCTTGGGCTGAAAGACCCCAAAAGGTGGCAGATTTGTGTCCTACACCATTCTGGACCCCAATGTGCCGGGGAAACCCCTCTGCTCCCTGATGCCTCCCCCACTCACCCCCGCCATGAGCCTGCAGGTTCCCTCTTCAGGCACCCAGGCACCATGAGGACCCCCAGCTGACAGTGGAGCCCTTGTGAAAAATCTTCATTCGTGTTTTAAATATGCCATTCTCGGGATCCCTGGGTGGCTCAGCGGTTTGGCGCCTGCCTTTGGCCCAGGGCGCAATCCTGGAGACCCGGGATCGAATCCCACGTCGGGCTCCCGGTGCATGGAGCCTGCTTCTCCCTCTGCCTGCGTCTCTGCCTTCTCTCTCTCTCTCTCTCTCTCTCTCTCTCTGTGACTATCATAAATAAATAAAAAAAATTAAAAAAATAAATAAATAAATATGCCATTCTCTCTACCAACTACTATCTGGATTTGACCCAAAACTTCTCGATATGTCCTGTGGCCACACTGGCCATGCCTTTAGCAGAGCCTGGAAAGAAATGAGCTCTTAGGATTACAGAATTTTAGACTTTTAGCTTTTCTTTCTAACCCCTTTATCAGGGAGGAGAAGTCAGAAGGAAGCTGAGAGGAGAAAAGGAGACGGAGGGAGATGAGGCAGGTCATACTTCACAGCAGAGTGGGAACCCGGGGAGAGCTTCCTGGGGATGGGGGGAAGCCTTGGGCCCAGGCCTGGCTGAAAGTGGGGACTTTCAGAGGGGAAAAGTCGGGGCAGGACCAGCTCCAGCTTCCTTCTGTCCCCCACACTGCTTCCCATGCCTCGCCCAGACCTCACCCCCGGGTGTATTGCCCCAGCATTGAGCCTGGCCCTTCCTCCCCAGTGCCAGTCTCATCAAGGGCCTAAGCCAGTCTTGCATATCCATCAGACCAACCTCACAGGGGCACAGGCCTTGAGCCTCATTAGCAGGGTCAGAGCAAGGGAGTGTTCTCTATGCCAGGAGCCAGTCTGGGCTTTGCCTCATTTAATCCTCATGAAAATCCAGAAAATACTTTAATTATTCTCATCTTACAGAGGTTACTAGGCTGGCAGAGCTTTCCAGTAATAAAAAAAAGGGGGGGGGGGATTCTAGAAGCTCTTTTAACCTCTATCCCCACCAGGGAGCCTGCCTTAGAGCCAATCTGTCTTGGGCTTCTCTGGGGACTCTCACACCCCAGGCTTTCCACCCTTGCCCCATCCTGCAGGCAGTGGGATGCAGGAGCCTCGGGCTCTCACCAGGCCTGACCCTTCTTGTAGTGCATCCTGAGGCAGCCCCTTAACCTCACTGGGCCCCCAAGTCCCTCTGTTTCAGGTCCCAAGGCCCCAGTGTGGGCTGTGTCCTAAAAGCAGGGCTCCCTGTCCAGGCAAGAACAAGTAGGAGGGAGTAGGTCCTTGGGCCCTGGGTCCCTGTTGGCTCCCTACTGGACCCTGTGACTATAGGTGAGTCACTCCGCCTCTCCGAAATATGGGGCAAATGTGATGTGTGCTGCATGCCTCCCAGGGTGCTTATGAGATCCACTATAACAATGAATGTGAAAGTTCACCACTCTGCTCAGTGAGGGTGGCAGGTAGGTGTTGTGGGTCATGGAGATCACACCCCTCTCCGGGGAGGGGGCAGGGACCCTCCCCCTGTTTTGCAAATGAAAGAAAGTGGGGCTCAAAGGAAGGTAGCTTCTCAGACCAAAAAGCCAGGGACTTGGTTTGGCTTTAGATCCTTCTCAGAAAGCAGCTGGCAGGCAGCCTCTGGCCGCAGGGGTCTCCCTGGCCTGGAAAGGCCCCCCCACCCCAAGATTTACCAGGCAGCTGGGAGGAGGTACAAATAGCCAAGGATTTAGTGTCAGGTGATCTGAGCTCAGATCTGGGCTGTTTCCTTTTCCCCATGTGGCGGTGGAGTCACTTCTGTTGGCCTCCCTTTCCTTGCCTATAGCGTGGGGACAAGGCACCCACTACCTGCGGACAGGGCTATGAAGCGCTGCTGGGAAAAAGTACCTTATAAAGTGCAATGCCACAGATAAGCTCTAAGATTGTCCAAACCACTCACCACCCTGGCCAACCTCAAGGCCACTCTGTACTTGGGAAAGCACCGGTTCTGTAATTGTGGGTTTGTGTTACACACCCTCATTGGTCTCTAGCTCCTTAGAGAAAGTCCTGTTTACTGTGTGATGTGCAGGTATCTGTGGAGGGCAGCAGAGCTTCAAGCTTTGCAAAACCCAAATGGCCATCACAGTAGAATGGGTAAATAAATTGTGATACCAGCACACCATAGGAAGAAGAACCAGCGTCTGCTGCACACCATAACACGGATGAACTTTCTGAGCACAGTGTTAACTAAAATAATGCCAGATGCAGAAAAGCACAAACTGTGTGATGCCAGTTAGATGCGGTTCAAGAAAAGGCAAAAGCAATCTGTGTGATGGAAGTCTGGATACCTGAGGAGCAGGTGGTGAGGGGTGGCTGGAAGGGCGCACAGGAGGGGGGCTTCTGGGTGCCGGCTGGGTTTTGTTTGGGTGCTTGCTACACGAGTGCGTTCAATTTGTGAAATCATTGAAGCTATACGTGTGCAATATGTGCACTTTTCTGTGTGTGTCCTTTATTTAAGTAAAATATTTTCTAAATTTGGCATCTGGGGCCAAGACCCAGCTCCACCATTTGCATATTGTGTGACCAGTTAAACTCTCTCCACTCTGACCTCTGCAAAAGAGAGCTAATAATGGTTTCTGCCTCTAATGGTCCTAAATGTCAACTATTTACATCCTACCTTCATACTGACCTATCCAACACCAGGTATTAATATTTTCTTTTTAAATCAACTCAGCAATGTTTGCTAAATAACCTAAAAATGAAATTTTATATCACTCCCATAAGTAAGTCATGGATCTGGTATGCATATTGTCTACTTTCTTTAAATTATCTATTTTATGTTAAACATAGAACTATTAAGATGAAAGTGGTCATCTATGAGCCACCTCAAATTATCCTCCATATCAGTGATGGTTGCATACTCACACTGGGAAGAACCAAAATAATGGGTTACTCAGCTCCTAGCACTGTGCAGGCCCTTAGTAAGTGGTAAACATCATCACCACCATCATCACGATCATCACCAACATTCCCAATATCACCATTATCCCATTATCACTATCATCACCAACATCATCACCATCATCACCATCACTACACACAGAATCAGTAAATACTTTCTTCCAGACCATCTCATGGGGCCAACTCAACATGGCCCTGCACTCAGCAGAGCTTAAAGCACTCAGAACATGGAACCCATTCTGAAGTTTTGGGATCTGCTGGGATGCACACCCAGGTAAGGGGTCCATATGGGTACACACTGGATGGAGGACACTGGGCTGTACCTTCTCACCCTCCATCCCAGGCCAGAGTCAGCCCCCTCCAGAAGCCTGTGTTGACCTGTCTCTTCCTGCAGGCCAAGGCTGACCCCACCTGGGCCTGACCCCCCATCCCCCAGAGCTTCATTGTCCTCATCTCTACAACACAGCCAGCTCCTCCAAACCTCCCACCAATGGGCCCAGATTATTGGACACACAGAAGTCGTCATAAGAGAGCTCTGGACACCCAGTAAATTGTCAAAAAAGTGCCAATATTATTTGGCATTCGCCCTCTGGGGTGTGCCTGGGCCCCTCCTTCACGGACTGTCAGGAGGTACTCAGAGTGCCCACTAGCAGAGTAGAAAAACCCTGATCCTGAAAGTGCTTGTCTATGGGTTTGGGTGTGCCTCTTGTTAAACAAATACAGTAGATGACACTCAATACCTTCTCACACAAGAGAAGGAGTCGAACCCTTTAGGTCTCAGAACAGAGAACTGGCCTCAGGGTCATCCAGCCCCGTCTTTTACAGACAAGTCACCTGAGGCCCTGAGCATCCACCTGGCAATCTGGGGCAGAGCTGGGACTTGCCTGCAGGTGCCAGCCTGGGCCAGAGCCCCTCCCCATACCTGCATACCCCCCAGCTGTCCCTCAGAACCAGAATCTGATCTCATCAGGTCCCACTTTCCTCTCCTCCCCCTACTATCCCCCCTCCACCAGTGATTTGATTGACAAGGAGCAAAGCTGAGGGGAAAGGTGCACTTCCTGATTTGGAGGGGGTGCTCCTGAAAAGCCTGCTCCCCTCGGGGTGCCCCACCCCCACCCCAAGCTGCCAAGTTCAGGTTTTCAAGCATTCAGGTCATTTTACAAACTTGCAGAGCTCTTCCCACCCTTCACAGAGCAGAGGCGAGATCTCCTCCGGCCATCCTGAGGCCATCCTGAGGTCTTTGGCAACCATCCCAGAGACTCATTCATTCGTTTAATAAACACTGAGGTCCTACTAGGCATTGGGCACATTTCCGGGCCCCCTTTCTCTTCTCCTGTCCCTCCTACCTGCCTCCCAGTGCTCAGCTCCTCTGCCTTCCCATCCCCATCTACCCGCACCGTGGCCCCTTTGCACTGGCAACCGGGCAAATTCTGGGGGTGCTGGAGAGTCGCAGAGCCCAGAGAGCCTGACTGAGCAGCTGAAGGATGCATGCACGCCCCCGGGGTTACCTGGTGTGGGCCCAGGGCAGCACAGGCAGGTGTCTCTCTGGCAGAGGCCTGGGATGTACTGACACCCGGGCCCTGGGGGCTGCTAACCCCCTCCCTGCCCCAAACCTTTGGCCCCACACTGGCTGAGCTGCTTGGAAAACCCGGCCCCAGCTCAGCTGACTTCCTCTTGTGTCATGGAAAGTGTGGTGATGAGAACAGGAAGCTCCCGCCTGGGATCTGGGGTCTGAGTGGGGGACAGCAAGCCTGGAGGCAGGATAGGCACCCAGGGGGAAGGCAGGATGAGGCCCAAGGCCTGGGAGGGAGCCCACTAGGCCTGGGGGAGGGAGGAAGGCCTGGGTGGAGGCTCCCTCCACTGGGATGGGGCAGAGACCAAGCCCCAAGGCCCTAAGCTGCCTTCTATTTTCCAAAAAAGAACAAAAAGGATAAGAAACTCCACCCTTGCCTGTGATAAGACCCGGGATCACATAAGAAGCCAAATTTTCTGCTTGTTTTCTTTTCTTTTGGTCCATGAGGGCAGGGAGGGGAGTGGCAGGGGTTTGAAGAGGGAGAAACATGGCTTCAAATCTTAGTCTTGGCTTCCGGAAGCCAAGGACTTTGCTTTCTGAGCTTCAGTCCCCTCATCTGTGAAATAGAACACTGCCCACTTCCCGTGATGGTTGGGAAAAATAAAAGAGGCCACACCCCAGGCTCACTTCGGCATTCAGAGGAATCCCTCTCCCTTTCACGGTGTAGTTACATAAACCAAGTGTCACCAGGCCTGTGTGAAGACCACTTGCTATATGGGGCTAGTGTGACCAATAAAGGCTTTTGAATCACTGAGTCTTTGAGAGAAAAATTATCCAGGGGGGTCCTCAGCGTGTAAGCAGAGCATTGGCCCATCTCTGCATCCCTATGGTTAGCCTCGGGTGAAATTTTGTTGAATGAATGAATTAATTAATGGATAAAAAGACTGGGATTTTAGGGCGTGGGTGGCTCAGTTGATTAAGTGTCTGACTCTTGATTTCGGCTCAGGTCATGATCTCAGGGTTGTGGGATTGAGCCCTGTGTCGGGTTCTGTGCTGAGTGTGGAGCCTGTTTGAGATGCTCCAGCTCCCTCTGCCTCCTTCTGTTCCTCCCCCCATCCCCTGCCCCCACTCTTGCATGCATGTTTGCTCGCTCTCTCTCTTTAAAAAAAAGGAAAAGTCTGGGATTTCCAGAGTCTCAGGACAGGAGAGATGGACGTGAGGGCAGGGGGCAGGGCCTAGAGGGCTGGCTGATCTAAAGCAGCATCAGCTCTTGAGGAGGGGAAGGGGCCCTGAGAATCCCGTTTGAGGCGGTCAGCGGGTCCCAATTACAGCTGTCATGGGGGTCTGCAGTCTTTGATCTGGCCTCAATTCTTGCCTCTAGCGAGCAGATGCAAGCACCAGAAACTCCCCCAGGGGAGACAGGACGCCAGGGAAGGAGGGGCCCAGGAGCCAGAGCTGCTGAAGTGGGTGGGAAGGGTGTGGCTGGGAGGCTTTCACACCCACTCCGTGCTTCACACTGTTCACAGCCAACTATGTGCCTCTGAATCATTTCATGCCTCCTGGTGCAGCTCAGATCATGAGCAGCCCCAAGGAGCCTGGTCCTAGGTCTGCGCTGTCCTGGAGTGCAGAGGGGCTATGCCTGGCCCAGGCCTAGGGATACAGCCCCTCTCCTGGGCTAGGTCTCCGCCTGCTAATTCACAGAAACCCAGCCACCAGGCCTTTTCCTCACCAGGTCAGAGGTTGAAGCTATTGTCAGAGCAAAGCTGTACCAAGACCACACATGCGGACAAGGAAATCACACGTTCCAACGTGGAAATCATACACACATGCCGACGTGGAGATCACACACACCGACATAGAAATCACTCGTACTGACATGGGCACCACATCGTCAACACAGAAATGACTCACACTCACACTCACACACAGCCTGACATGAGCCAAGCGTTCACAGAGGAGCCCTTGTCTGTGCTTGTTGGTAAAATCCCAATTCACCCCCGTGAAGGGGAGACGCGGGTTTCATCTGATTTTTCAACGCTATGCCTGTGGCAAGAACTGGGTGGCACCCTCACCTCCGGCTCTCACCTCTCTGCACAGCTCGGTGGGGGCCATTTCGGCAGATCCCCCTGCCTGATGGCCTTGTCCCCGACCCCCTAGACCCCTCCGGCCCACCCGTGGGGCCGGGCCTTCTCCCTCCCAGCAGCTGGGGCCTGTCCTGGCGTCAGGTGGTGGTAGGGGTACTGCCCCGGCCCAGGAAGCCAGGGCTGCCATTCAAACTGGGGCAGATGGTTTTACCAGGAGGAAGTTGACGGTTCGACTTCAAACACAGGTGACGCAGGCCCTACACCGCCTGCTTCCCTGTCGTACCCTGCCCTCGCCTGCCCGCCCCACCCCCTCCTCCCCGAGAGGGAGACTCAGGACCAGACTCCTCTCACCCACGGGATGCCGAGCTTGCCAAGGCTGAGGCAGAAGGAGGCTGCGTCCATGGGGTTTCAGCAACCACCGCTGGCCGCCCTGTGCCTGCTGGGGGTGCTGGGTGAGTACTGGGCTACTGGGACTTGGGATGCAAGGGAAGAGAAGCCGGTTCTCGCCCCGGTCTGACACAGGCCTATATGTGACCTCTCTGGAGCATCAGGAAGGGTCGGGGCCACCCCACTGGTCCCTTCCATCCCTTTACCACCCCCCAGCTCTGCTTCTTTCTTGTACTGCGGAGGTCTTCCTGCACCTTCCAGGTGGGCCCCATGCTAAATCAGACTCTCAGCCTAGAAACCAAGTCATCCAGCCCC
Organism: Canis lupus dingo; assembly: GCF_003254725.2. Classification (NCBI taxonomy): domain Eukaryota; kingdom Metazoa; phylum Chordata; class Mammalia; order Carnivora; family Canidae; genus Canis; species Canis lupus. The sequence continues at coordinate 55,188,485 of NC_064260.1, read as the reverse complement.
CCCTCTAGCGCAAGCTTCCTCTGCCGTGCCCCCACCCGCAACGGCACTTGGAGCGTCTGGCCTTTACCTAGATGCGCCCAGGCGTACGTAGCTCACTGTCTCCTGGGCAGTTCTATGATGCTCTGAGCACACGGGGCCAAGGCACAGAGGGCTGCCTCTGAGAACGCAGCTGAGCATGAATCGGACACACACCCTGAGTCCACAGTCTCCAGCTCTGTCCCAGAGGAGCCCCAGGAGGCTGGCCAGCCAGGGTGGAGTGCACCCTGGGGCTGCTCTCACTCAGGCCCCAGATGAAGGGCTTCAGAACCGGGACTCCAAGGCTGTGCAGGAGCACCCGGGCCTCTGAGAAGGTGGCCGGGGTAAGGCCAGGGGTGGCTGAACCTGGGGCCTCCTGTACAGCAGAGGGGAGTTGGTAGAAGCTGGCGGTCTCCCCATTTATGATATGCAGAGGTGAACTGGATGAGGTCTGACCACCTCTCAAGGGCTTGGAGGGCACTGTGGGCAAGAGAGATGCCTGACCGGGGGAGAAGGAAGTGTTACGGCTTCCCAATTTTCAGGGAAAGGACCCAGGGGCTAGGACCTGCCTGCCTGTTCAGGGAGCCTCAGTCCCTCTTAGAGAGGCTGGTGTGTAGTGTGAGCAGATGTGAACGTGTGTATTTAAATATTTGTGTGTGTTTCCATGGGCCTGACATGTCTCCAAATGTAGGTTTACCTTCCGTCCGTGCATGTGATGATGGCACAGGTGCACACATGTTCACACAGCTCTTCTCACATGGACCCACGAGAGATACCAAATGCCGTCTGTCCCCAGGGCAGAGGCCTAGAGATAGGATCCTCCCAAGGAGCTGCGACCAGGGAGGCTGCCAGGCTCCCCGCCGAGAACGGGAATGGAGTCCTGTTCTCTGGGGCTCCCAAGTGAAGCCCATCATGGGACCAGTTTCCTGGCCAGATCCAGCAGCTGCCCTATCCCAGCAGAGCCCAGAGTCAGGGAGACTGGAAGGCAGCACCTTCCCCGGGGGGTTTGAGAACCATCTGGAAACCCAGGAGCTCATGCTTTCCGGTGTTTGTGTGAACTGGTAGATAGTGAACATTCTCACTGTTCGATGGATCACAGCTTACAAAGTACCTTTAAAAGCTACTTTCTTCTGTAAGCTTCACAACAGCTCATGAGGTTGGTGGGCCCATTGCCCCCATTTCATAGTCAGGGAAACTGAGTTCCAGAAGAGCCAAGAAGCAAAGCCCAGGGCACAGCAGCTAGTGAGCAGCAGGGCCAACTCCAGCCCGGCACTCCTGCTCTCATGGAGGCCCCCTGTACCCTAAAAATACAGACACGCCAAAGCCACTCCCACAAATAGAGAAATGGCTGCAGATCACAACTACCTCCTGCAGACATGTCCCCTCCAAGGGCAGGGTTGCTGAGGGCTGGGGACTCCTGGCTGGCCATCCAGATTGTGACTTGGGGACCTTTGGGGCACACAGATGCCCACGGCATGCCTGGGTGGTGTGACAGCTGGTCCCCTCTGTTGCTGCCCTCAACCCCAGCCTGCCTGGGGCTCACCTGGTTGGATCAATGGTGTGTGAAGACAGCCCTGAGGGTCAGGCCTGGCCACCAGGACTGCAGAAGCCAGCATTGGGGCAGGACAAAGTCACTGAGAGCATATGTCTCACAGAGATTTGTAAGGATTAAATGAATTGATGAATGTAGAGCTTTTAGCAGGAATGCTGGTTTAGAGCACATAGTAGGTGCTCAGTAAGCACGGATGGTCATAGTAGTTATTACTCTCATCATCACCAAGGTCAGAGTCCGGAGGGAACAAAGTGAGGTCGGACCTAGTAGAGAGTCTTGCCGGACGCCAGCCTGGCCATCGAATCTCCTCTCCCCAGCCCTCTTACACGGGTCACTCACACCTTCATTTATCCAACTACGAATATTTATGGAGCATCTGTTATATGCCCAATGCTTGTAAAGCATCTGGGATCATAGTAAACAAGACGGGAATCCTTACCCTAATGGAGGAAGCACCCGAAATAGTTACAAATTCCTAAGCATTGTGGTAAGTGCAGTGAAGAACACAAGAGCAGGTGGGACCCTGTGGCCAACTTCCCTGAGGAGCATGCCCAGTCCAGGGGCTGCGTAGGCAGGGAGGGCCTCTCGGAGGAAGTGACATCTCTTCTAAGACACAGATGCAGGAAAGAGCCAGCCAGGCAGGCAAAAGAGGGACGTGGTCCATAGGGGTTTGCAAGCGTACACGCAACAGGCAGGGCAGGCCCGAGAGGGGCTAGGCATCCACAGGAGGCAGAATTTTCCAGATTGGGGGTCATACTGTGTATGTACTATGTGTTCATCATGCGCCAATGAGGTCTTGGTAACACCCCCTAATCAAACACATTCCCATTCAATGAAACATGAATTCACACACTAAGAGAGACTCATTAAAGGCTGCAAATACCCTCCTGCCAAGTGTACTAGAAAAGACTTATGGTTTAGGGTATTAAGTTGCAGATGAGGGATTATGGCCCTGGGTCACTTCCTCCATAGACACTACCATCATCATCATCATCATCATCATCATCACCATGTCTGGTTCTCACAGGCCCCTGAAACGCCCCTCTCCCCTGGGACATCATTGAGACACATGTGGTAGGGACAGGATGGAAAATCAGTGGTGGCTGGCAGAAGTGCAAAGGGTCCTGCGCCACCACAGATTCCCATGGGGACATCCAGAGTGAGCCCTTCCTTCCTTGGCCTCAAGTTCCCCTACCTGTACCCTGGGGTGAGCAGGCTCCAGGTTCTCCCAGTGGTAGATTCCCACAGGACCCTGTCAAGTCATGGAGATGGGGTTTCTTGTCCTGACTCTACCATCAGCAAACTGTGTGACCTTGGGCAAGTTGCTCAGCCTCTCTGAACCTCAGTTTGTTGATCTGAAAAGGAGCATAAGCATGGGCACTTCCTTAGGGTGCTGTGGGGGGAAACACCTTTGGGATATAGGAAGCTCCGAACAAAATGAAGGTCTTATCACTGTCACAGTGGAGATGCGTACGTGGCATTAAATACGTGCAAATAGCAGGCACCAGTGAGAGGGTGACGACAGTTTAGACTGTGACAGCTGTCCTGCCTGGGATCTGTTCATATCAACAGGTCAGTGCAGGGCCCGTGAGCAGGCTTAGAGGTCTGAATCTGCTGTTCCTTCTGTGGGTGCCAGTCCCCAGGCTTTTCCTGGCATAAACTCAGCGACTCTCTGCATGTTTTGCACACAAAAAGACTCCCGATCAGAAACCAATCACCTCATCTGGTATTCCGCCGAGAAACAGAATTGGGGGCCTCTGCCATCTTTGTTCTCCTAAAGCCTTGATACAGACTCAGGTTAGACACAGCTCCGTTTCAGGAAAGGGGGTTTCTGACCTTCTAATCAGCCTCTCATCAGAGGATGAAAGGAAGAAAAATCCAAAACGCCGCCCCCCCCCAAAAGGCAGTCCGACCTGTGGTGTTTGCTGTGAATTGATGAGATGTTTGCAGACTATTAGAGGGACTTGTTGTTTATGGAAAAGCTGGAACATCTGACTTCCAAACCTCACTAAGTCCATCCATTTCCTGATCTGGGAAACAGGGTGACAGCAGCCCCTTGCAGCAGGGCTATTGGGAGGATGGGGTCCAGGTCCCCTGTGCCGAGAGCTTGCCCTGGGGTCTGCATGAGGTAGGAGCATCACACATGTTCACTCTCACTGCTCCTATCAGACATGTCCCAGCCCCTCCCTGGGACCCTGCTGCCTTGTCTCCACTTCCCAGTACATGGTGGTTGCAAAGGCAGATGTTCACGGGCCCCAGGAGTGTCGGAGTGAGCCAGAGGCTGGCCAGCCTGGGCCAAGTCCTGGCTCTGCCGAGTACTGCAAAGTAGAACCACCAACACGAGTCCATAAACATTCTCCAGCAATTCCAAAACCCAAACAACGTCTGCAGATCTCTGGAAAGTGCCTTTGGTGCCGATCCTGACCTGAATGAACGGGCTGCTATTTATAATCCTGCACATCCCATATGGCATGAAAATTCATGTCTCTCGGCAGAAACCATCATGAGATTGAAGCTGGAGCTCTCCAGACACAAGGTGACAGCAAGGGGCCTCAGGGGTGCTGGCAAACCAGATCCCACAGGTTGCTGCATGGGAGCTCTTGGGGAGGTAGCCTGATGAGGCCCGAGGATCCTATTTTCCAAAAACATTTCACTCTTGGGATTTTTTTTTTAATTTTTATTTATTTACGATAGTCACAGAGAGAGAGAGAGAGAGAGGCAGAGACACAGGCAGAGGGAGAAGCAGGCTCCATGCACCGGGAGCCCGACGTGGGATTCGATCCCAGGTCTCCAGGATCGCGCCCTGGGCCAAAGGCAGGCGCCAAACCGCTGCGCCACCCAGGGATCCCGGGATTTTTTTTTTTTTAAGCCAAACAAAACACAAAGAAACCTAATTTTTAAAAGTTGACTGAAAAAAATTTTAAGCAGCATGCAGAGCCAATAAAACCCATCCACGGCCTGATGCAGCCAGCGCTATCACACAGAGAACCAAAGCGAGAATCACTGGGAATGTTGGGGACACAAGAGGACCAGGCGGGTAGGGACGAGGGTGCCTACCCTCTCTGGGTGCCTTCTGGAATGCACGGACTTCTCACAGAGATCCCGCCGGTGCAGGTAGGGTCAAAATGACTAAATTTCTGTAAATGGGGAGATGAAGAGCGAGGCCAGGAGAGTGAAGATGCCTTCTCACATTCTCGGGCTTTCTCGGCCCTGAACTCCTTCTGGGCTCGGCTCCGAGGGGAGGGGGCAGGGGAACGAGGAGCCTTTGGAGGATTCTCGTTCCTGGCCCCAGCTGCTAGGCTGCGATTGTGGATGGCAGGTTAGCAAAGGACACCATGCTTCACGGTCCCCTAGGGTCTCTGGGCCTCTGGTTGCGGATTCTGCAACCCGCTAGGCCTCGCTGCAGCCCCGGAGGGTCTCAGAGAGAACCTAAGTGTTATCTGCAGGGTTCCAGGGAAGGAGGCTCTTGGTCAGACCCCTGTGAGGAGAAGCTCAAAGAATGGAAATATGTCGTGGACAATGACAACCTAAACATATCTCTGGACAGACAGAACGAAGCACCTAGAAGGCTCTGAGGCAGTCACACGTCTCACTGTCCACTGGTCCCTGGCCCTTGACAGCCTCTGAGATACAGCAGGAAGAGCAGAGAAGCCTGGCCCAAGAGGAAGGTGAGGGATCGCGGGGTCTAACTTTCTCGTTTTACAGTTGAGGAAACCACATCCAGAGAGGGCGAGTGACTTGCCAGGACCATAGAGCAAGTTCACGGAAAAGTCTCCCCACAGCGTGTTTCACTAACCGAAGGAAATTCCAAGTTCATTCCTGTTCATCACATCTGCACACCATGAACGTGCAGTAAACTGGCAAAAGGAGGAGTGACAGATGGCTTGGCTTTGAGTCCCAGCCCCAGCAGCAACCTGCTGCTCAGCATGTTAGTTCATCTTTCTCCACTTCTTCATCTATAAAATGGAGATCAAAATAATAGTGCCTACTGGCGCACTTGGGTGGCTCTAACAGTTAAGGATCCAACTCTTGGTTTCTGCTCAGGTCATGATCTCAGGGTGGTGAGATCAAGCCCTGCATCAAGCTCCGTGCTCGGTGGGGAGTCTGCTTGAGGATTCTCTCCCCCTCTCCCTCTCCCTCTGCCCATCCCCTTGTTCGCACACACTCTCTCCTCCTCTGTCTCTGTCTCTCTAAAATAAATAATTTTTTAAAAAAAAACCCAATAGTGCCTACTTCATAGAGCAATGAAGTTTGAGAGAGTCAACATATACAAATGCCTGGGTAAATGTGAACTCTTAAAGTGTTGCCAGGGGGATCCCTGGGTGGCTCAGCGGTTTAGCACCTGCCTTCGGCCCAGGGCATGATCCTGGGGTCCCGGGATCGAGTCTCGCATCAGGCTCCCTGCATGGAGCCTGCTTCTCCCTCTGCCTGTGTCTCTGCCTCTCTTTATCTCTCTGTGTCTCTCATGAGTGAATAAATAAAATCTTTAAAAAAAAAAAAAAAGGCAGAGCCTGAGCTCTGTTTTATAAAAAAATAAAAAATTAAAAAAATTAAAGTGTTGCCAGTGGTGATGATGGGGATGGTAAGGCTGATGGTGATGGTGGTGAGGCTGATAGTAATGGTGATGGTGGTATTGTTGTTGACGGTAATTTTGATCATGGTGGTGGTGATGGTTAGGCTGATGGAGGTAATGATGGTAGTAATGGTGATGGTGATGATGTGATGGTAGTGGTGGTGATGATACTGGTGGTACCGATGGTGACAATGATGGTAGTCACGGTGCCGGTGGTGCCGGTGATGGTGTTGTTAATAGTAATAGTGATCGTGATGATAGTGGTAGTGGTGATGATGGTGGTGATAGTGATGGTGGTGATGGTGACAGTGATGGTGATGGTGAAGGAGGGATGAGCCAGGAAATGCTGCTCCACTGAGGACATCAGGCACCCAGAGGGAGGCAAAGTGTGGGGATACCTAGATGCCCTTCCTCAACAGAGCATTTTGGGAATTTTACTTGGTTCTCCAGCTTGTTCAGTCTTTCCCAGAAACATTCTCTAAGGAGGGCCTGGGCCATCCTATGTGAGATCTACAAGAATGGTCTGGTCTGGTCCCTGCCTCCAGGGGCTCCAATGTCTGGAGACTCAAAAACCAGGGGGACAGGTTCTAGGCCGTGTTCATCTCTGCATCCCCAAACTTGGCACTGGGAGACACAAGCAGGCAGCAGAGAGCACAGGTTTGGAAGGCAGACTCACAGTTTGAATCCAGGCCTTGCCAGTTGCTGGCAGTGTCCCCCTGCACAGGGCATTCTCCTTCTCCCAACGTCTACACCATGAATATATGCAACTCACACCATGGAGCTGTGTGGAAGGTTAACAATGGAATCTATCAGGAGCCACCCTGAGTGCTGAGTACACAGCAGGTGCTCAATAACTGATAGCTGCTATCAATAATGAATTTTGACTATGGTGACTTGGGGGGATAGGAAGGTCTTGCGTGGGCCCTCTTCCCTGGCTCTCCAAGCATCTCAGGCTGGCAAAGCTCCCCCGTGGGCCTGCCATCCTCCCCAGGCCTGCCCCAGGCCCAGCCAGCAACACAACAGCACCAGCAGCCCTGAGCACCAATGCCAGAACATCACAGTATGGTGCCAGCATTATTCCAGGGAGTCTTGACTGTGGGCACGTCCTCCTTTAAAATTCTACTACCAGCTCCAAAACACTCAGGCAAAAATAAGCTTTTTAAAGCACACCTATTTTCATTTTTTTTTTTTTTAACACACAGCAACAATTTCTCAAAAGCAACTGAAATGGAGTCATTTCCCCTCTAAAGTAGTCACCCTGACTGTCCTGGCTGCCAATCGAGAAGCAAGCCCAGGAGTCATAAGGTGGAAATCAGAACATCTACTTCATGGCTGGCAAAGCTGAGCCGCAAACATGGGACGGGGCTCCGAAGCCACGCGAGCGTGCCACCCTGGCCCAGGCCCACCCAAATCCAGCGTCCTCCCCCAGCCACAGATGAGCCAGCCACAGGCCGCTCTGTGACAATCCCTTCAGTGAGCCAGCTTACCTCCCACTCTGGAGTCAGTCGGGGCTGGGAGGAGGCCGGACTTCTCAAAGGGCCCCCGTGGCTATTGAACAGGCCTGGGCAGGAGCCATGCTAGAGGGGAGGCCAGGTCCCCGACCCACCATTAACCGGGGCTGTGGTCTTGACTCCTTTGAGCCACCTGGCTGCACTGTCTTGGGCCAGCCCCTCCATCTCTGAGCTTCGACTTCTCCTCTGGAAGCTGAGCTATTTAAGATGAATTGCCCTCATTCTTATCCTGCGTTGGGGATAACTAGAAAGTAGCAGATGATGTCTGGGGTTCTCATGTTGGGTCATTTCTCCGGTTCTCTACAACTGTGAGGCTCAAACTTTTTCAGATTGAAAGCAGTGCTCACGACAGTTTTACACTGCAGCCAAATGCACAAAACCTCATAACCAACCGTGTATTCTGACATTCTCTATTCTGAGCCATTTCGTTTTGCAAAAAAAAAAAAAAAATGTGATGGTTGCATTACCACATAATTTTTAAAAATCAGTGGCTGCAAAGCTATATATCACTGCAAAGGGAGAGCACGAGGAAATGTTGAGGTGGGCGGTGATGGAAATGTCACCTTGACTATGATGGTGATCACACAGATCTCCGCATGTGTTAACATTCATAGATCTGTGCACTAGAGGAAAATTCATGTTACTGATGCTCATTTAAAAAGTAAAGTTTTAAAACAGGGGAAAAATTGATAGTTGCAGCCCATTAAACTGGTTTCGTGACCCACCTGGGGGTTCTGATGTATAGTGTGACATTCCCTACCCCTGAGCCCGACGTTTGGGGGGATGCAGAAGAGGCACTGCTCAGGCTGTGGGTGGGTATGAGGCGGGATGGGGGGTAGGAGGGAGGCTCCACTTCCTGACCCTCTTTTCTCTTTTCTACAGTCACTTCCTGCCTCGGGGGGGCCCACTGGGAGGACTCAGGTAAGGAAGAGACAGACAGAGGTCTGGAGCAGAGGGTGGTGAGGGGACAGGACTGTGATTCCATTAGGCTGTAGGGGGACCTGCCAGAGTGAACTCCACCCCAGAGAGAGAGAGAGAGAGAGAGAGAGAGAGAGAGAGCGTGAGCCCCAACACATGCAGACCCGCACATCCACATACTCGTATACACATTTGGACGCCTGTGCACTGGCAGATGCCCTGGATGGCCATAAAGCACCACCCGCATGCTCATTATCATGATAATTATTATTATGACCCACTCACCATGAACAGAAAACATAATGGCCCATAAATGCTCCCTGCAAAATCCTGTTTCCTACTTAGTCCCTGCCAGATCTTCCCGGTCAAATGCATTTGCAGCTGAGGCTACAGAGAGAGACTGCACGAGGTTGTAAAGTGTGCTGCACGTCCTCCCTTCACAGTTGGACTTTAAGAGGCTAGTGTTTCCCAAACAGGGCTTATGGGACATGTTGGATAAGAGGCAGACAACACCATCCCTCACTGGAGACTGATTGTGTGTACCAGCCTAGGAAAGCCTCTGAGAAGTCCTGCCGTGGAGAAATGTGTTTGATATTTCTTAATACAGCAGTTCCCAGACTCATTTCACCCCAGACTTCACTCTTTCACATTTCCTGAGATCACATCATGCTGAATGTTTTTTGGGAGAAATGTGGCTAGACAGTCTTATGAAGCATGCAGCCAGAAGGAGCCACAGGGGCCTTGGCGGGTCCTGTCCAGAATCTGGAAGCCTGCAGTGGCATCTTAGCTCTGAGCTCTAGCAAGTGACTTGTCCTCTCTGAGTCCCAATTTCTCCACCTATAAAATGGGGAGACCATCTGTTCTCTGGTGAGGATTCAGCGAGTCGGCTCACCGGAGGGAAAGCTGCAGAACACTCTGCCAATGTCAGGTACTGGACAAGCCCTTTTTTTTTTTTTCCAATTTAAAGATTTTATTTATGTATTCATGAGAGACATAGAAAGAGGCAGAGACACAGGCCGAGGGAGAGGCAGGCTCCATGCAGGGAGCCCAGTGCAGGACTCGATCCCAGGACCCGGGATCACAACCTGAGCTGAAGGCAGACGCTCAACCACTGAGCCACCCAGTGGTGCCCCAACAACCCCTCTTTGTCTCAAACTGGTATAGTGACCTTGCCAAGCCCTAGCCCTGGGCTCTGATCCCCAAGCCCAGAAGAAAAAGTAGCCTGCCTAGAAGTTTCCAACCAGGGAAAACCTCCACCTCCCAATCACTTGGCAAAGCTTTTTACACGTAAAATCAATCAATCAATCAATCAATTAATTAATTAATTAATAAAATCTTGAATAGGTAATACAGTTGCCTGGCTTAAAATTTTAAAAATATAAAAAAACCCTACAATGATGAATCTCATTTCCATTTCTGTCTCTCATCTGCCCAGTGCTTTCTGCATCCTAACACCCCAGGTAACAACCACGTATATCCCTGTCTTGTCTCTCCTTCTGGAATCTCTGCAGATACAAATATATTTCCTTCTTTTTGACTTCATGGAGCTTTATAAAATCATACCAGTCCTACTCCTACCTATGATCCAACAATTCCACTCCTCAGTATTTTCCCGAGAGAAACGGAACACGTGCCCACACAGACAAACATCAGCTTGTGAATGTTCCACACAGCTTTGTTCACAGCAACCAAATGGTGGCGTAGCCACACAGTGAGACATTCCACAACAAAAAGGAAGCTGGTACATGCAATGATGCAGAGAAACCCCAAATGCCAAGGCGAGGGAGTCTGACGAGAAAAACAGAACAACAGAAACAAAAAAACACGCTGTGTGATTCCAGGTACATAACATTAGGGAGGAGGCAAAACTTCTCTCTAGCAACAGAAGCAGATGAGGCTGGATTCAGGGAAACCGACTGCACATGGGCATAAGTGAACTTTCCAGGGGATGGTGGTTCCAGAAAGGCATGCCTTTGTCACGTTCCACTGAACAAGGGCTCTTGCAATGAGTACACATGAGTAATGTTTCTGTGTCTAAATCCTACCTCAACAAAATTGATTTGAAAAGTCAGAAAGAAAAATAAAAACAGGCGACAGGCCCTATTTCTATGGAAGCAGAATCTGCATGAGTGGAGCAATCCTGCTGGACGGTAGGTGCTGAGCACCCCTTGCCTGCTGCTCTGAGTTCCCCTGGGCTCTGAGGTCTCAAGCCCCACCCTCTGGGGCCTGATTTTGGGGGGACCCCAAGAGTCAGGGAGCACAACGCTCACAGGAGCCAGGAAGGCAGCCCCTGGGGCAGAAGGTGGCCTGGCTGAGGGGGAACCTGACTGGGAAAGAAGAGGACTCTCCCCCCACACACACACACCTCTTTGACCCCCCAGAGTTCCAGGTGAGACTGAAAGGCTCCAGCTCACGGTGCCAGGGCCAGCTGGAGGTCTGCATCGGGAAAAGTTGGTACACAGTGTCCAGCCGGAGCTGGAGCTGGAGCCAGAGCCCAAACCCCTGGGAGGAACTTAGGCTGGCCTTGAAGCTCTGCCGGAGGCTGGACTGTGGGGAGGCCTTGGCCATGGCCTACTTTCCTGCTTTCAACAGTCCCCAGAAACCGATCACCTGCCATGGACACGTGGGGTCCTTTTCCAACTGCAACACCAGTGTGGCAAGCCAGAGCAACCCCCTGGGCCTGATCTGCCAGGGTGAGTAGCCAGCAGCCCCGGTGAGGCTGCCTGGGGCCTGGGATCTGAGGCTGCAGCAGGCAGGTAGAGGGGCATTCCTGATTTATAACAACCCCCCCCAAAAAAAAATACCTTGGTGGGGACCTGGGGTGGGGGGTGTTGGCACCTGTCTGGTGGGATCAAGAGGCCAAAAACCTGGTTCTGCCAATTGCTAACATTACTGTCTCCTCTTAACCTTCGTTTTACCGACAGTAAAATGGGCTGGTACTGCCCACCCTGCAGATTTAGAGACAGTGTGTAGGACAAGTGGCACTTAAATCATAAGTTCCAGGTCTTTCTCTAAACCGTCGGGTTTGGGCAGCCCTCCCCCAACCTGCATCCTTCCCACCCCCCCATCTCCAGCCCCCTCCCAGGGCTCCTGCCCCTCCCTCACCAGAGTATCTCATTGCAGAGCCACCGAAGACAACACCTCCTCCCACGAGCCCCCCACCCACAACCACTCCAGAGCCCACAGGTAAGAGGATTCTGAGGTCCCTGGGGCCAGGGTGCTAGGTCTAGCAAATAAAAACACAGGATGCCCAGTTGCATTTGAACTTCAGGTAAACATGACGAGGTTTAGCAGAAGTATGCCCTATGCAGTATTTGGGAGCTCCCCACCCCCCACAGCTGTTGGCCAGTCTTTCATTCGTCTGTGTGTTGGAACCAGAGAGCCTGGAGCAAGGAGGACCCCATTGCCAGCCTGGCAGTACTCAGACCCGCTCCCCTCTTTCTCCCTCCACAGCTCCTCCCAGGCTGCAGCTGGTGGCCAGGCCTGGGGCCCTGCGGTGTGCTGGTGTGGTGGAGCTCTACTACGGCAGCCTGGGTGGTGCCATCAGCTATGAGGCACAGGACAGGACCCAGGACAGGACCCAGGACCTAGAGAACCGCATCTGTGCCGCCCTGCAGTGTGGTTCTTTCCTAAAGCTTCTGCCAGAGGCTGAGACAGCCAGGACACAAGATCCAGGGGAGAACAAGCCCTTGCCAATTCGATGGAAGATCCAGAACAGGAGCTGTGCCTCCCTGGAGCAGTGCTTCAGAAAAGTATCGCCCTATGAGGGCAGCCAAGCTCTGGCCATTGTCTGTTCTGGTGAGTGAGACTCAGTGAGGACCCAAGAGGTGCCCCCAGATGATCAGTCAACACCTGTTCCTGGAAACCCCTGTGGGTAGCACAGGGCCCTGGGCACCATGCAGAGCAGAATGGGAGGGAAACAGAGGGCAGGATGGGGTGGGGGGAAGCTATACTCACGCAAAGTAACCCAGAACAAGCCCAGATGCACTGCCAGCTTGGCTGCGGCTCGGTGGGAGATCAACAGGACTTGCAGGATGAGGCAAGGTCTCCTTGTGGGTTTGGGGGAACAGAGGAGAGAAGGCTCTTTAGGTGGGAATTAGGACTTGTGCCAAGGATCAGAGCAGGTGGAGCACTTGGAGGGGACCAGCCTTGAAGGAGGGGAGTTTGCAAACCCCAGAGACAGAGGAGGCTGGAGCAATGGTAACAAGTGGGAGGTTGTCCCACCCTACCCCCTGCACAGCGGGCAGAGGGAGACCAGAGCAGGTCCCAGAGAGCTGCTTGCGGAGGCTCCTACACAAAGACAACAAAAAGACTGGTGAATCTGGTGTGGCTGAGGAGAGAAGACCAAGGAGGATGCTCTCGGGGACCCCCAAACCAGGATCCCTGGGGAAATGGAGGAGGAAGAGACTGCAGGTCAGAGTAAGGGAAGGGGTGGGTTCCCATCACCAGAAGGGTTCTAGTGGAGTCCAGACTATACGAAGTCCGACTTACCGAGCATTTCCTGGGTGACAGGGACCTTCCCAGGAGGGTCATTCATTTTCACAACAGCCTGAGGAGGTGGGCGCTATTATTATCCTCACTTTACAGATGAGGAAGCTGAGGCGCAGAGAGGTTACATTTCTTGCCCAATATCACAGAGCACTAGCTGGGATTTCTACTCAAGCCACGTCACCCCAGAGTCTGTGGTCCCAGCCTTGGCTACCCAAAGTGTGGTCCTAGACCAGCAGCACCAGCTACATGAGCTGCTTAGAAATGCAGATATAGTGGTCCAACCTAGACCTACTGAATCAGATGCGCATTTCAGCAAGGTCCTCGGGGTGTGTGTGCAAAGATCTAGGAAGCCTTGCCCTGGACCTCTGGGCTACCCCGCAAGCATACCACCCCCACTCCCTCTGCACCCCGCAACCACCCCCTAGCCCGGTGGACGCCAGGTATGAATTAGTGAAACACCACCTCCTCCAGGTAGGAGCGGCCCAGCGTCCCCCACCCAGGGTCTCTCTGGGCCTGATGGCCGGGTGGATAGTCTGGTTCTCAGACCCACTCGCCACTGCCCTCCTGCAGGCTACAACGTGCAAAATCAGACCCAAAAAGGGCTCGCCTTTGAAATTCTTTTTCTAAGTAGAAAATTTACTAAGGCCTTTTAGATGGATGTTCTGGAAACTGGCCAAATGGGTGAGATCACAGCCCCCTCTAACCTGAGCACAGGTGGGCCTCAGCTGTGCACCCCAGGCCCCACCCTGGCAAGCAGAAATGGATTCAGTCTCTGTCAAACCGAGTCCTCTCGTGAAAGCCCACCCCTTGAGGCTGGGCAGCAGGAATCCTGGGTTCTGTCCCACCCCTGAAGTACCAGGACCCGGGGCAGGAGCTGTTTCCTGTCACTAGGCCTCAGTTTTTCCTTTCTGAAAAGCCCTCCCGCCTGGCCAGGGATGGTTCTCCAAGGTTAGAGGACCCAGGTGGAGCCTGTTTCTCACAGCTCTTCTTTCACTGTCACCTGTGCGGGGACTGAGTCCCTCCAGCGGCTGCCGTGAGCATTGCCCTCTCTCGGCATCTTCCCTGAGAGCACCCATGCTGTCACATCTCAGGATGGAGACGCCAGGGAAGGAGCTGGATGGGGGCAATGCCAGAAGATGCCAGAAGGAGGGAAGAACAGACAGGAAGGCGACCCCAGCTCCCCACGAGCTGGGCTCTGCCATGGCCCCCTGTTGGCCAGCGACACGGGGCCCCAGTAGCCAGGCCAGGGTAGGCTAGAGCTCCCCCAAACCTTTCACCTGCCCTCCACTGCTTCCCCTCTCCAGGTTTCCAGCCCAAGGTGCAGAGCCGCCTGGTGGGGGGCAGCGGCTTGTGTGAAGGCTCTGTGGAGGTGCGCCAGGGCAGGCAGTGGGAGGTCCTGTGCGACGTCCCTCGGGCAAAGGGCACGGCGCGGTGGGAGGAGGTGTGCCAGGAGCAGCGCTGCGGCAAACTCAACTCCTTCCGGGTGCTGGATGCCACCGAGAAAACCTCCCACGGGCTCTTCTGCCCTGAGGAGAAGCTGTCCCAGTGCCACCAGCTTCAAGAGAGAAAAACCTACTGCAGAAGGGTATTTGTCACATGTGAGTTGGCCACAGCCTACAGTGGGCAGAGGGCAGTGCTGGATTTTCCCTTCTAGGACCTCACCAGTGAGTGTGCTTCTGAAGGACAGGCTCCAGGCCTAGACAGAGGCTCGGAGTCCTAGAAAAGGTTGGAGAGGTGGCAAAGGGGGGTGGAGGGGGGCAATTGTGCTCAGACAACAATGAGCATGAACCATAAAGAGGAGATTGGTCATAATGGATAAGGAGCTTTCCTTCTGTCTTCTAGTCTTCCAGGATGGAAGCTAGAAGAGCAAGGGAGAACCGGTCATTGAATCACGCATAAAAGAGAGGAAATAGATGAATGGAGGGCTGAACGGGTGGACCGATGGGTGGATGGCTCTTAGCATACGATGGCAAGGTGATCACTTATAAGCAGCTGGCAAAGGGTAGAAAGTGAAATAGTTGATAACAAGAGTGGCCAGTGATAGCTGGAGGACAGTAGGAGACAGATGAATGGGTAGCAGAGAGTTCGAGAGACAGGTGGAGAGGCCAGTAGATAACTGCCTTCTGGCACATGCTGGTGAACTGCAAGGAGCAAGGGGTGGGGGGTGGGGGAGCCAGCGGCCTCCCTCTGAGCGGACAGTTCCCACTTCCCAGCCAGGATCCCCCTGACCTCTGCCTCCCCCAGGCCAGGACCCAAACCCGGCAGGCCTGGGCGCAGGCACCGTGATGAGCATCGTCCTGGCCCTTGTGCTCCTGGCAGTCCTGCTGGTCGTGTGCGGTCCTCACGCCTACAGGAAGCTGGTGAAGAAATGTAGGTGCGGGCGCCCCGAACCCCCTCACTTTCAAGCCCCTGTGGGGGGGGGTGTGCAGGAGAGCATCTGGGCTTCCCTACCCGGCCCACCCCTCTCCCGCCGGTGGGAACAGAGAGAGAAGCAGGAATACGGTGAGCGCTGATTGGCGCACACCTGCCCCCCCCCCCCCAAGCCGAGGCTCCAGGTCTGGGTCCAGGCCCGGCTCCAACCCCAAGCGACTGCCTGCCGGGGCTGCTACTGAGCCGCTTCCTCCCTGAACCTCAGTTTCTTCATCTACCTGATGGGCGAGGGCGCGCCTTGTGAATGTAGGGGGCTGGTATCCTTGCCTTGCAGAGCTCGGAGCAAAATTATGCAGAGACTGGAAGTGAGATTAGAGAGGCCAAGAGAAGACCGGGAGGTGCACAGTGTCGCCCAGGTCCCTCCTGCCCTCCCAGGCTTAATTCTGGTTCTAAGGCCCCGTGGTTGTTTCTCCTGGACAAGCAGCCCCCTCAACACGCCCCTTCACCCTAGATGGGCCCAGTCACCCTCCTGAGCAAGTCAGAAAACTGAGATCCCGAAGGATTTCAGGGGGCAAAGTCCAGCAGTCTCTCCTTCAGCTGCGCCTGCTGCCTCCTGCCTCCCCCCCCACCTTCCCCCACACAAGTCTCCCCATCCTTCCCTCCCATGATCCCTGCCCAGCCTCTGCCTCATGTGCCTTTCCTGTCTGTCACCCAGTCCGCCAGAAGAAGCAGCGCCAGTGGATTGGCCCGACGGGAATGAACCAGAACAGTAAGTGTTGCGGAAGGCAAAGTCCTCCCTCAGCCCCAGCCAGTGTCCACAGGGGGTCAACGGCTCTCTGCTGACCACCTACGAAGCCAGCAGCTACTTTAGGCCTCTGATCTCCACCAAGTTCATCTAAGGTGGGACTGTGGTCAACAGGGGTCAGCAGGTGGTATTCCACCATCACATAGATTCAGAAATCAGTGAGGTAAGCAAAACGAGGCGCGGCTCTTTATTTCAGGACTTACTAGAACCGTATTGGGCATTTTTGCAAGAAAGGTTGTCCAAGCTCGTTTTCTCATGGAACAATTTTAAAAGGCCAATTTTAAAACATTTTGTAACAGCTAGCCCATCCCATACCCTCGTTCTTCATCCTCTGTCCCTCTAGCCACAGCCAGACCACCCTAACGGACAGAACCATGGCCCTTCTCCCACTCCATGTTCTTCCTTCCCTTTTGCAAATCAAGGTGTGCTGTGAAGTCTCTTTTACAATATAAAGCCCCTCAGCTCCAGGAGAGGAGGGACTGTATCTGGCCTATCACCTGTGTTCCAATCCCTGCCTAATAAATACCTGATGAATGACTAACTGACAGCTGAAGGCCCACCCTGCCAGATTGCTGGCCAAACCCAAGCTGCTCAGGAAGTCTGAGTCCCCGCAAGAATGCACCTGCTCAGGAAGAAAGGAGCAGAGGGATGCAGTGAGGAGGTGTGGGTGCCCTTGGCCTTCCCCCCATCCTACAATGGAAACAAGAAATCTCAATTCCGGGCCCCTGTTGGGGAGGAGGAGCAGAGGAAGACAGAGCAGCAAGGCTAATGACACCATCTCCTGCATTTGCTCAGTGTCTTTCCATCGCAACCACACGGCGACCGTCCGGTCCCAGGTTGAGAACCCTGCTGTCTCACATGTGGAGAATGAATACAGCCAGCCTCCCAGGAACTCCCACGTCTCTGCTTATGCAGGTAAGCAGCAGCCAGGCTTCCAGGGTCAAGGCAGGCCGGAGCACAGGCCACACCCAGACACAGGATGCCCAGGGGAGTGGGGGCTCTAACTGCCCTTTGACAGTGGTATGAAACAGATCCGGCCTTAACCGGCCTCAGCTTGTCCCCCCAGAGACCATGAGCCACTCAGCTAGAGAGAATATGCCGAGATGCCATTAAACCACAGCACTGCTGTGACCTAACAGGCCTGTTTCTCTGCAGGGCCTTGTGGGCCAGATGGTAAATGAGGCCCCTTGGATCCCTTGCAGACCTGCAGGAGGCCTGAATTGAATGTTCCCTGACTGGCACTAACAATTAAGCCCCCAGGGAGCCCAGAGTTCAGTATCATTAGTGAACACCGGCTGATTTTTATCAAAACAGATACAGGACTGTCAAGCCACCCACCAGCTCCTAAGCCCCTGTGATCCTCAGACCCCATGGGGCCCTGGGCTCTGAGGGGCTCTCTCTGTGCAGCCTGGTGGGGTAAGCCTGCTGCAAATGGCCTCTTTTCTTTCTGCAGCTCTGGAAGGGGCCCTGAATCGTGTTTCCACCCAGCCTGATAACTCCTCCGATAGTGACTACGATTTACACGGGGCTCAGAGACTGTGAAAGGTGAGTTGGGCTCCCTGGCCGGCCCCCTGGGATCCCGGAACAGCCCTACAGATAAGCCCTGGCCCCTCAATTCCTCACCTCTTGCCCGCCCTGCCCATCCAGAATGGGGGCATCTGTACATCTTAACTCTCATAGACAAAAAAATATATATATAAACATCCACTATATTGGTAATGGGGGCTAATTTGGCAATAGTAGCAGAAGGATGGTCAACCTGAACACCTCCTCCCAAACTCCATCTCAGAAGGCCGCCCAAAAGAGCCCCTGAGAATTTCCTGATGGACTCACACCCCTGTGGAGCTGCCAGCAGGAAGAGGTAGCCCCTGGCCCAGAGGGACAGCCTCTGTCCCTGTTATCAAACCGGGGGCTTGGGGCCTATCCTCACCTCCCTGAACCTTCTCTAGGGTGCAGGGTTTCCTCCTCTGACCTGTTTCCTTCTCTCCCCACAGAACCAGGTACCAAGCACAAAACATCAAGAGGCAGACCTGTTTCCTGAGACGACTCTGTATTTACTGCCTGGAAATAATTTCTGCCCCAGCTAGAACATGGACGCAGGCAAGGGTGCTTTCGGACATATCCTAAGTCCCTGGAGCTGTGGGCCGCCGGAACCTGGCCCAGTGAAAACCCCCAACACAGCTCGGCTGCCCTTCCGAGTTGAGCATAGCCCAGAAACAAGAATCCCCCAACCCTCAAAATCAGACATGTGGGGAGCAGCACCCGGAGGAATTGGTTCTGAGACTCTGACCCCAGTGAGGAAGGAGCTCCCCTCTGAGCCGGGATAGGGGAGTGCAGGGGAAACCGGTCCTCTATTGTATTTTTAATATGTTCTTTGTAAATAACACTTTTTCTACTTCCTGCGAACTAGAGGGCCTCCGCTCCTCAGTCGGGGGTCCAGCTTCTGGACCCTTCTGGGGATGCTGGCAAGCCCGAAACAGAGCCACTCAGCACAGCAGGCAGCCACTGCCTGACACAGGGCCCAAGCACCCTCCCTCTGTGGCCGCCCCTCAGCCCCTCACTCCAAGCCCTAACAGAGAGCACCAAATCTCTGGGACTGCTGGCTGCCAAGCCCCAAGGCACCATGCCACCCCAGGGCCCGTGAAGAAAGGGCCAAAGAAAGGACCTAGCAAATCCGAGGTGCGTGGGGGTTTGGTTTTGCACAGCACTTTAAAGTTCAAAGCCAAAGTGGTTTCAGCCAATCACAGTTAACTTCCGAGCCGAGAGGCAGAGAACAGGGCTGGACGTCCATGGAAGTTAAATCATTCATTCTCCCAATGGAAACTGTCTCTAGACACACACATTACCGTGTGATGCTGGGATGTCCTTAGTGAGGAAGGAAGGGTGAGTGAGTGGGGACATCTCACAGGAGCTTGAAGATCTGACCACCAGGTCAGCCCTTGGGCACCAGTTCCCTAAGAAGGCGTCTTGGGTCTGGGGCCTTCCTCCACATGATCTGCCACTGTCTCCACTGACAGCAACAGTTCTTCATGGCCCAAGCTACAGAAGCCAACCCAGGAAGAGCAATGGGGTGTTACTAGAAGGATATGGGGTAGGGGTGTTCATAGAATCAGGGGATCTGAGGACAGTAGCTTGCTAGAAGAGTCTGGTCAGCTCTCTGCCAATACCTTCCAACCAGGCCTCCTGTCCTCCCCTGCTTGGGACCCAGAGTCCCAGGAGAGCCCAGTGGCCAAACCCGAGTCTCGGATCTGCCCCAACCATGCTAGGGATCCAGAAACAGGGGCACCCAGTCCCCTTCCTACACTCGGCAGGGGTGAGGGGCTGCTCAAAAGGGAACTGAGAGGTGGCTTTCAGGGAGGGCCGTTGGGGAGCAAGAACTCCTGTCCCCTCAGAGGTCCTTCAAGCTGGACTAGGGATCAAGTTGACCTGAGACAGGTGAACAGGAGAAAATCAAATTGAATAGAAGTATGTACAGAGGATCCAAGCAGATGTGGAAACTGCAGAGACAGGCCCAGAGATCTCCAGGTCATTCTGAACTAAGAGGAAGGGGCAGGGCTCTGGGACTGCAAGGGGAAGGAATGCACTTCACAGAGCACTAGGAGGCGGGAGTGTTTGGTAATGAGATGTTTGCCCTGCCCTATAGATGGGTCACTCAGGTGCAAGTGATCTCTAGCAATAACACTTATTCTGGAAAGACCTCCAATATAGATTCTTCTGTGCAGTTAAAGGAGGGCAATGGTTTCTTGTGAGCCCTGAGCCTTGATTGCCTTTAGGTCAAAATAGTCCGTGAGCCAAAGTGGCGCATCTTGGGGAGGCATGCCCTCGGCCCCTACAGGGCAGAGGCGGTGAGGCACCCAATGTCTCTACCAGCACCTTTCTTGATAAAAGCTCTTTACTCCCTAGCTTGCCCACCAGGCATGACCCCAACACAACCATGGCCAATTTAACCCCCTCCCCCCAAAAAGGAGCTGCGTTGAGGGGTCTCTTTAGAAAGCTTTTCCCAGTGGTGGCAGGCCTGGGTGGTGCACTCCACAAAGGCCTGTTTGGTTAACAGTTGAATAGGAACCATCTTGGCCTTTCGTCAGGCTCTGGCCTTAGCAGGAAGGATTAGCCCACAAGGCCTGGGCCGCCTCCCTCACCACAGAGGATGCTGAGCTGTGGCCTGGGCCACCTCAGATTCAACCTCTTGCCTTATGGCCACCTGCCAGAGCAGAGTAGGGGCCGCCCCTTCACCAGGGAGGGGAGTGCTGTATGTCCCCCCCCACTCCACAACAGCCCATTTCCCTAAATTGTTACCTGCATGATCGGCCAGGGGATTGGGGGGCATGAGAGTGTGCAGCCTGACAGACTGATTCAAGCACATTCTCCTCCTTTTGTGTAAAGGAGACTGAGGCCCTGATGGGAAAGCTCACTCGGAGTACCCAGTGACAAGCCTTGCTTCAAAGCCGTCATGCCTCTGGGATCTGGGAGTCAGATTCAGGATAGCCAAAGGGACATTTCAAGTGGCCTTGCCCCAGCTGAATCAGCAAAATGTCCTTCTCACATAAGCTAGGAATCACCTTGAGGCTCTAAACTTGGTGCTTGGGGTGTGTCCTTGGGCAGCTGGCTCTGGAGGCAGGGACCCACTGGGGTCTGGGGGAGGGCGCCTGGTGATTCAATGTGGCAGATACAGGGGTGGGAAGAGGCATCCGGAGGGCCTGGGGAGAAGGGAGAGCAAGGAGCAGAAGGATGCTCATGCACAGATGACCAGCTGAAGCATCTCTCCGTCGAGCCATTTCATAGAAAGTGGTGGTTCCTCTCGGCAGCCCCTTCATGCACCCCACCACCTGTCCTTAAACCTGGACACGTGCAAGGCGCAGAGTTCAGGAGGGGGCAACAGACAGTAAGAAAAAAAAAATTGACTAAAGCCCAAGGATTCTCAACATGGGCTTAGATTTCCCAAACTTTCTTCCAGACTCAGTCCGGAAGAAAGTTTGGGAACCGGAAGACTTCTGACACCACATGGCATGGTGGAGGAACCCCTGCAGCCAGGTCAGCCAGCCAGGTGCCAGCCCTGCTCCCACCCCTCCAGGCTTTGAGACTGGTCACTGGCCCACCCACCCCCTGCAGTCTCCTCCCTTGCTTAAAATTGGGGATCAAAGGGCTGTCGAAAGGCCCCGACAAGATCAGGCATGTATTCAGTGTATTCAGTACTGGCAGTCCAAAGCACTACTGCACGCTGTCCACAGGCAGCCTGTCCATGTCACTTTGCTGGGCAGGAAAAGCAGATGGGCTGACTTGAGAGTCCATCAGAAGCCTGGCCTCCTGACTCCCCCAAAGCTGCCCTTACTGGTGAGAGCAGAAGACTCCCTCCCAAGCCTCATGATAGAATCAGCTGAGCTCAGGGTGGGTTAGAGAGGGAGTAGGCTGGGTGGTGCGAAGACCACTGGGCTCACAGCCAGTGGCCCGCTGCCCCCTCTCTTTCCGTTTATAAACTGTATGGGAAGAGCTGGCCCTGACCTGGTGGCATCCTGGCGTTTCATACAGGCAGACAGCAGGTGGCGCAGATGCGGTGCCACCCTCGCTAGGCTGGGCCCCGCACGCCGCCTCGTGGGGGCCGGCGGACTTGCATGGCCCAAGCTCGGCCCAAGAAGAGGCGAAAATGCAGGTCCCTGCGTGAAAACACCTAAGATTTTGGAAAACCCAAGTGCAGGAGAAGAAAGGGAAAGGTCGTAAGAGCCAAGCCAGGGCCAAAGGAGCAGGGGAGGGCAGGAGCCCGAGAGGATACCCAGATAGATGAGGCTTTGTGGACCTGATCAAAGAGGCCTTTCAGCAGAGCATGATCCTGACGGTTTCCACCCCCCACAACCCAACCCAGCCCCCCAACCCTCCCCTCCAGCAGCCACATCTTTACTTCTCAAACCCCCTGGAGCCACAGCACGATCTGTAACTCACTGAAGTTTATTATGGCAACTAATTATACAAACATACCAGCAATCTGTCACAGTTCCAGAAGCTCCCAAACCAGTAGAGTCCATTAGTGATTTCTCTTTATAAATAACTTACAAGAAGCAAGCACAATTGGCAAGGAACCGACAGCGTACGTGTAAATGGAGCATCTCATGGCGAGTACCCACTGATGGCATGCAGGCCAGGGCCAGGGGGCAGGCACCAGAAGGTCGAGTTTCCTCGGGGGCCCCCAGCACCCCAGGCCCACTAGATGCTAGGAACTCAAGTAGTGGACATTTCAAGGCACATATGACTTCATATAGCTGATAGCAGCTCCAGAATCTGCCCTGGAGATTGGTTCCCATCTGGAACAACCAAGTTAATGCTTCATTCATCACATCCCTTTGGTCTATTGTCTTTTATTACTGAACACGCTTAAAAGCCCCAGTGTGCTGGGGCTACATGTGGCACGGAGTCACAATTTCTGCCCTTTACATTCCAAAGACGCGAGAGAAGCAAAGAAATGGACTCCGTCCAACAGAGCAATGGTGTCTGAGAAAGCACCGTGTGGGAGGTCCCTGTCTGGGCACCCCCTGCTGTCTGTCTGAGGAGGGGTGCTGGGGTTGGGGCAATAAGACTAGGGAGCCAGAGGGAGGAGATGAAGTGGGCGGGGGTGCGGCTGCGATGAGATTCAAGGCACTAAAGGAGTGGATGGATGGGGAGGGAGGGGACCCCACAAGTCAATGGGCCCCAGAGAAGAGAGGGTGGCTGGGGAGGTGACTGGCCTTCCATTCCTAAGTGAGTCCAGGGTGACCACGACCTCCTGGGCCAGAGCTGCTCCCTCCTCCCCAGGCAAGGCGACCCCCACATTCTCCAACCAGTGCCAGGAAGGTCTTGGGTCCACCTTCACAATCCCCAGCTTTCTCGCTGCTCTGGCTCCACTGCCATCGTTCAAACCAGCAACAGAGGACACACTTATCTGACACTGGCCTATCAGAGTTCAGTTATGGCTTTACGGGACTTAAAAATTACTAAGTGTAAAAAAAAAAATTACTAAGTGTTTTTCCTAACTGTTCCCTCGCCCTGATCCAACTCCAGCCATGTGCGTGGGGCAGGCCAACCTTGAAAGGACCAGACAGACACAGAGTTGCATCCCTGGCCCTGAGCATCAGATTGAACGTCCTAAGTCCCAGGAGGGAAGGAGGGGGTGAGCAGGGGCCAGACACCAGCCCCCTCGTCACTGAGATAACTGCATCTGGTTCCAGTGTCTGTGAGTGCAGGCACAAGTAGACGCCTACAAACACGTGTAGCTGGTCTCTGACACGGACACCCACAAAGAGGTTCTGAACCCCCCACCTGGAGAGCACCAGAAAAGCTGAAGCCAGTGGCTGAAAAGAAGTGTTTCCTTCCCCGCAGGGGCCGCTAAGTCTGTGACTGGCCAGCACATTGCCTGGTTGCCTTTCCAGGCCCACACACTCCCAACCAGGTCCCCCCAAGGCCCCTGTGTCCTGACACAAGTCCACAAGGAGTGCCCCAGTCTGCTTCCAATTTAACCTCGAATCTCAGTGGGAGGCAGGCCAAAGGTTGTGGTACAGGTGGAAGTAGAGGAGGGCTGAGGGCCAGGACTGTGTTTAGTACCCCGGCCAGGTCGGACCCTGAGGTGGTGGAAAGCCATAGGGAGGGGTGGGCCCTGGGGGGTAAGGGGGCTGAGGGGGCCCTGAGGCCTGGGGCTGGCCTGGGAAGTTCAGGAGCTGAGGCTGTGTTGGGTAGGGAGGTTTTCCTCCTGTCAAGAGGTAGGGGGCCTGTTGAGGATATCCTGGACTGGGGGCCCGGGTCCCTGCCAAGGGGTACCCGGGGCCAGAGGCAGCAGTGGGGGCCATGGGATAGCCTGGCCGGGGTGGTGTGCTCCTCTGTGGGGACCAGGAATAGCCTGCAGCACCCCGGGCTCCCGGGTGGGCTGATGGGTAAGGAGGGCCCAAGGGCCCACTGTAGGAATAGGAAGGCTGGGACACCACAGGGAAGGGGGCCGGTGGGAGCGCACCCTGGGCCGTAGGGCCCACAGGTAGGCCAGGAGACAGGCTGTAGGGCAAAGGGTAGGGAGGCACTACTGATGGTGGTGGGGGTGGCTCTTCGGCCACTGGGGGTGTCACCGGGGGAGCCGGGCAAGGTGGGGGTGGTGGGCGTGGAGAAGGCGCATCACCAGCTGGCTCCTGGGAAGCTCTGGGCCTCCTCATCACATCCTGGAGCTTCTCCACACGCACCCTCCGCAGATGGGACAGCATCCTCATGGAGGAAAAGTTTTCCAGAAACGTCTCCAAGGGCACCTCTCCCTCCAGGAACTTCTCAGCCATGGCCTAGAAGATGTAAGGTCTGGTGACAACAGGGGCCCGCCCGGGATCAAGGCCACCCATGTCCCCTGGGGTGTGGGCCTCCCACCTCAGCCAGCTGCAGCCACTCCCTGTCTTCTCTGGCCCCTGCCTGGGACTTTCTCCTTAAGGCCCTATCACCGCTGCCATATTCCACCTACACTGTTCTGTGCTCCTCATGGGGATGGCAGCTCCCGGAGGGTAGGGACTGTGGTGGCCACTGAGGTCCCCTACCCCTGGCATCATGCCAGGCTCACAGTGGCTCCTGCATGTATGTGATGAATAAATGGATGAACACTAGCTACTCGGCCGCCAGCATAAGTGCCCCGGGCTGGGAGGGTCTGGCAGCTTCTTCCACCCAGAGCACGGAGAACTGGAGGGAGCTCATCTGGCCATGGACTGACGAGACGGCCAGAGGGAAATGGAACAGAGAGCCCAGGTGGCCTGGGAGGGGCTGGGGGCCTGACATCGGTCCTCAGGGCCCCCACTGTGCCACCCTTCCACCCAGGTCTGCCAGCAGTCCTCTGACCAAGCCATACCAGCTGCCCACTTCTGCTCCAGCCAGGGAGACAGGGTTCCTGTGACCTGCATCCAACAGGGTCGCCACCAGGATTGACTGTGTCAATCCCTGCAGTCTACTAAAGCCCCCGTCCCAACTCTGCAGGCACCCGTGCTCATCCCCAAGGGCTCCTGCTCCAGAGCTTGACACTACCCACGGAAGAGGGGGTGACAATGGCCATTTTACCTCAGACTCCTCTTCAATCTTCATGCCTTCGATCTGCAGAAGGTCTAACAAGGTCTCTGGCTGCAGTGCAGAAGAAAATTTCTCTGGGAGGGAGGGTGGAAAGATCGACATTCTAAACGTGCCTTTCAGATCTGGTGTAAGAGGCTGAGCTCTCGGCAAAGCCCCTCAGAATGTCCTCTGCACGCGCTGAGGCCCAGTTCCGTGTGGCCTGGGGCCCAGCAGGGTCTACTGCAGATCCCTGGGGTCTGCTGTCCAAGCACCAGGCTTCTTCACTTTAGAGACCAGGACAGTGCCCCCCAAACCCCCACTTTACAGATGGCAGGTCCCGGGACGCAGAGAGCCCCGACCAGCTCTGTAAAGCGTAGAAGCTGAGCTGGCAGTGTTGTTGGCAACAGCCCAGGGTGCAGACTCTCTGGGTTCAAATCCCAAATTTAGCCAACAGAAGCCTGGCCATGTTCCTGATGCTCTCGGAGCCTCACTTTCCTCATCTCTGAAACAACACCATTACCTGCTTTTCCAGGCTGTGGTGAGCACTTAGCACAGGGCCAGGCACATGGTCACCCTCACTGTGGGCCCTTTCCGGCCCCGGGGAAGGGAAAGGGAACCTGTTCTCCTGCACTATTCCAGGAGCTCTCCCCGGTCCAACCTTGAACGGGGACTCTGAGTTACCATAGGAGCCCCCAGAGCCTACCCCCAGACCACCCCTACCCAGCTTGGCCTTCTGCTCCTGGCACCGCTCCACGAGCTTGCGGAGCTCCTGGTACTTGTCTGAGAGGTTTGAGCGGCTGATCTCCAGGGGACCCTGGAACTCCAGATTCTGCTCCGCCAGGCTCCGGTTGGTGGCCAGTGCCATCTCCCGTTCCAGCTGTAGGTCCTGGACCTGAAAGAACAGGATGCTGACCGTTAAGACCTGTCACCACTAAAAAAAATTTAAAAAAAAAAGACCTGTCACCACCACCACCACCACTCAGCTTGCAGCAGGCTGCACCAGAGGCTTCTGGGACTCAGGGCTCACAGTGTGGGAAGGGGGTAATACCCCCCAACTAGGGTCAGATGGACCCTGGGCCAAACACTCTGACCCAGGCACCCCAGGGAATTGCTAACCCCTGCGGAGAATTCACGCGGGTAACACACTGAAGGCCGGCATGCCCGAGGCCCCGTGAGGAGCAGGCGGGCTCCAGCAAGCAGGTGGGCCAATTAATAGGACGCAGTCAGCTTTCTAGGAGGGAAGGGACCAAAATCCCAGACTACTTATTCCCAAGACTCTGAGGCGAGAGGCCTACTCTGAGGTACACTAAGGTGGCCCAAGCCAGACCACAGGCTGGACGTGCATGAGGCCTCAGAACAGTCGCTCTGAGGGGTGAGGTAGGCAGGGCCAGACCACGACACTGATTCAGGAGACGCCTGTCCTTGCTTCCTAGGCCATACGTAGGTCTGCGGACAAACTGTGCAGATGAGCTAACAGAGCAACCCCGACCCCAAGAACTAGAGGGGAGTCTCATGGCCAGCAGAAGACCCCCACCGACACAAGCCACCTGAGGCCCTCCTGCCAACTTTGCCCCTGGATGTGCCCCCTGGAAAGCACTTCCCCAAGCCAAGTGGCGCTTTCCCCTCAGCCAGGTCCCTTGTTGCCATCACCAGTGAGGCAACCACCACAGGAACCCTTCCCAGACCTGCCACGACCTGAAGCTCCATCCCTGTGCCAGGGAGTCCTCTTTACCAAGGGGGGTAGACAGTCAGACCTCGCACCCCCGAGACAGTGACAATACAGCAAAGGCACTGTGTGGCATGAGAAGAAAGCACTCGGCACCCAGGGGAGGGCTCAGGGCACAGATCAGAGAGAGCAGCTCCCACGTGGGAGCCACCATGGTCAGCACTTCGAGGAACGGCCTGGCTCATCCCCTACGAGGCCAGGGCTATCCCGGAAGACGGGGCTCCAGGGAAGCCAACCCTCCTGCTGATCCCCAGCCTGGGGTCTTGAGCTCTGAGCTCTGGGCAGGCCTGAAGCCGACTCTTCATACTCCAGACAGGAGAGGGCGATGCCCTACCTACCTCCCCTCCACACTGCAACTGCTGGGGCCCAGGGATCATGGGGCCAGGCTATGGTCTTTCCAGTCTCTCCACAACAGCAAGCTGCCCCCACATCTGGACTGTCTGGTTTGCTGCCACAAACACCCTTTTGAGCCACTGGGCAGCTCCACAGTGGGAGGCCTGAAGCTCTCCATTCAGCTGCTCCTCAGGGGGCCCCACTGGCCCTCATGTGTGTCCACTGCCTTCTCCCTGGGTCTTAACCAATGAATCTAAGCTGTGTCATTCTGCCCTACACCTTGTCCTACACTTTTCTTTTTTTTTAAAGATTTTAAAATTTTATTTGCAAGAGAGAACATGAACAGGGGGGAGAGGGGCCTGATCCCAGGACCCTGAGATCATGACCTGAGCCAAAGGCAGATGCTTCACCGACTGAGCCACCCAGGCGCCCCTGTCCTACACATTTCTGCCTGTTCTCCCACGGCCTCCCCCAAATCTATGAAGCCCTCCTCCAGTCGTTTAGAAGAAGTCAATAAGACAGTCCTCACACCCTGCCCAAAAGAGCTCACCAGCCTGCCTCGACCCCCCATTCACTGCCCTCTGTGGAGAGAGGCCCCCTACTAGCTAGTTCTTTTTCCTCCAAGCAACTTCCACATCCCAAACTGAACCAGCTCCTGTCTCTCTGCACAACCACGCGGCGACGAGGATGTATCAAATTATTTTTACAGACCATGGTGGAAACCTAGGCCAAGGGGTTTTGCAAATCTAAGTAGCTTGCCCTACTTCGCTTCCCCTTAATCTCAAAAGTATTTTTCCCCTCAGAGAACTCAAATCAATTGGTCAGGCTGGCCACACACCACAAAATTCGAGTTGCCTTCAACCCCAGAGGCTGTCTATGCTTATATTTTCCACAATCCTGCCCTTCAGCAGAGAGTCTACCAGCTTGCTCAGCTTGAAAGTCAATTAATTACACTTAGATGAAAGCTCATCTCTGCCAAGTTTCACGCACTTGAGAGCAGGCCTTGGAATTCCTAGAGCACTGTGCTCACGACAAAGTCAAGAAATACTCGGTGCTAAATCCATGACAGAGGAGGAAGGAGAGGAGACCTGCACAGTGTCTGGCACTGTGTCAACTGAGCCAGACCCTGGCCAAGTCATGGCCTAGCTGACCACGGAGGTGGGTTTGGGGCTTAACCAACATAGGCTTTGCTTCTGGTCCTCACCAAGTGAGGCTCAAGGCAGCAGGATGTGCCACACTGAGTCCCCCTACTCGTCCTCACACACTGCCCCTACCCCATCTCCCTCACCACCACCAAGCAAAGATTGCTCATTTGGGTAGAGGGGCAGGTAGGGGCAGCTAGAATACAAGCAAAGAAGGGGCAAGGGAACCGGCCCCCTTACAAAAAGCAGGGAGAAGCTGCAAGGGGGGGCTTCCCTGTTGCTGAGCATATATCGTGAATCCCCAGCAGAGACACACCATGCCTGTTCATCAGCAAAAATAAAAATATATTCCAAATACTCATCAAATGAACTTGGCATTGCTTGTACTTGTGTCTCTCCCCAGCATTAGGGAGGTAGCTTTAGCAGGGGTAGCTTCCAGAGCAGTGGCCAGGCTGCAGCCATGCAAGGCAGGACTGCGGGAATACCCAGCTCTGGGCCACATGCAGTCGCCTGACCTTGCAGGGGACTCACAGGTTCCAGAAGATGGGAAGGTAGGAAATGCCTTTGTAAGGGGTAAAGCTTTCTAAGTTATGGTTGTTTTATTCCCACAGGGACTGTGATGAGCTGAGATGGTTAGGTACCAGTCATTACAGGAAATGGGATCAAACAGGTGATGAGCCCAGGCCCCAGCCCAAGAATGGCTCCTCCCAGAGATGCAGGGCTAGACAAGGCCCCTGGGGAGAGGCAGCCACAAGATGGTACCAGTCCTTTTAGAAACCACCTCCGGATCCAGGCTGGAACCACAATGTGGGGACTCACATGGGGGCCCTGGATGCCCCAGCACTGCCCCCCAGGAACTGGACTCAGATAATCAGGGGCTCCTCTGGCTTGGTCCCAACCAGGGTGAAGGCCAGAGAAGAGGGAGAAGAGTTGTGGCCCCAACTCCCACCAAGCCAGTATCCCAAAGTATGGCCTCAGTTCCACCTGCTGGCCTTCCTTGGGACCTGGGATGGCCTTGCTCTACCTCGGGGGCCTCCTGGGCCAGCCGGTCAATGGCCTCTGGGTCATTTTGCATCTCCTCCAGCTCCTCCAAGGTCTTGTCTTTCAGGGTCTCCATCTTCCCTGTGAACACAAAACAAAGGGAAAGACAAACTGCAGTTTCCCCATGATGCTTCCACTCTGCAGGAAGGCAAGGGTCACCTGCCAAGCACAGTCCGTCCACCCTGCCATGCACTGTCCCCAGGGAGACTGGGGAGCCATTCCTCCCACCAAACCATGAGTGGCAGGAAAGCCCTTGGCAGCCAGCGACAAAACCACGACTCCTGGCAGTGCTAGATAAAGCTGCCCAAGGAGCGCACAGGAAAAGACAGGAGGAGAAGCCAGGCAACTGTGGACAGAAACTAAGTTTGGCCCAAGGCGCCTGTAAGCCCTGATGCCAGCATGCCCTCTGATAAGTGTCTATTTCTGTCTAAACCAGAAATACACCCGAACCTTCACACGCAGCAGCTCTGCAGCTTCAACATCACAGGCTCAAGGGCATTGCTGCTTGTTATACTAGTGCATTGACCACCTCGGGGTGCCCCAAGTACGCTCTGCGACGGCAGTCCTCTCCGCGTGCCACAGAAACGGACTGTGATATGCAGGTTCTCCTTGGAGAACAACAAAAAAATCATCAAATTGGCCCCTGACACACTCAGAGAGCAAAGAAAACCAAAGGACCCAAATAGAACAGCTTCTTTGACATAGGCCCTGGTGTTAGTGGCCCTCCCTGTCACTCTGCCAAGGGGGACAGCGACTGTCTGTGTAACAGAGGGGGGACAGCCAAGCCCTGGCAGTGAGCCCTGGCGACCAAGAGAAGGAAGTAGACACAACCAGACCACTCTTCCTTTCTACGGACAGGATCCTGTTAGCTCTTTTCTTTTTCTTTCTTCCTTTCTTTCCTTTTCTTTCTTTCTTTCTTTCTTTCTTTTTTTAAGATTTTATTTATTTATTTGAGAGAGAGAGAGAGAGGGAGAGAATAAGCAGGGGTGAGAGGGAGAAGCAGGCTCCTCACTGAGCAGGAAGCCTGACTCAGGGCTCAATCCCAAGGACCCCAGGATTATGACCTGAGCCAAAGGCAGACGCTTAACCAACTGAGCCCCCCAGTTACTCCTGATGTGCATCCTACAGCCTTGATGTTGGTTTTTCTCACTACAAAAATGATGTTTGTTTTCAGAAGGTTCTAGATTCCAAAGAGGCGGAGACCTGGAGGCTGCCTTCCTCCTGGGTGCCAGTGCTCAGCCCGCGTGAGCCCGCACTGGCCGGTGGTCTGAGGAGGTGCTCTGGAATCAAGGTGCTACAATGCTACACCTGTGTGGCCAGAAGTGACCTCCAGGTCCTAGCTTCCTTGTCTGTGACAGAAGGGAATGGTCTCCCCTAAGTCATTGGAAAGATGAAAGGAGAAACTAAGAAGCAGTGACAGCCTCTCATTTGCCAGGAAAGTGCAGGTTTACTCCTCACGTGCTGGTACAGTTGTTAATGGTACCCATTTCTGGGGCTCAAGCGTGCCCTAGTTTCAACAAATTATAGGGTCACCCTACTGAGGAAAAGCTAACCCAAGAGAGTCATGAACACCGTTTCCTGATCTCCTGAGGGTTGAATGTGGTCCCCAGCCTCTAAGGCAAGGAATGCCAAGCTTCGGTTCACAATGGAACCCAAGGGGAAGTCCTCTATAAATGCAGGTGTCCCACAGTGAGAATGGGGAAAATTAACAAGGCAGGAAACCACAAATGTTGGAGAGGATGTGGAGAAAGGGGAACCCTCCTGCACTGTTGGTGGGAATGTGAACTGGTGCAGCCACTCTGGAAAACTGTGTGGAGGTTCCTCAAAGGGTTAAAAATAGACCTGCCCTCCGACCCAGCAATTGCACTGCTGGGGATTTACCCCAAAGATACAGATGCAGTGAGACTCCAGAACACCTGCACCCTGATGTTTCTAGCAGCAATGTCCACAATAGCCAGACTGTGGAAGGAGCCTCGGTGTCCAAGGAAAGATGAATGGATCAAGAAGCTGTGGTCTTTGTATACAATGGAATATTCCTCAGCCATTAGAAACGACAAATACCCACCACTTGCTTCTACATGGAGGGACCTGGAGGGTATTATGCTGAGTGAAGTAAGCCAATTGGAGAAGGACAAACAGTGTGTGTTCTCATTCATTTGGGGAATATGAAAAAAATAGTGAAAGGGAATAAAGGGGAAAGGAGAAAAAATGAGTGGGAAATATCTGAAAGGGAGACAGAATGTGAGAGACTCCGAACTCTGGGAAATGAACTAGGGGTGGTGGAAGGGGAGGAGGGCGGGGGGTGGGGGTGACTGGGTGATGGGCACTGAGGGGGGCACTTGATGGGATGAGCACTGGGTGTTATTCTATATGTTGGCAAATTGAACACCAATAAAAAATAAATTTATAAAAAAAAAATGCAGGTGTCCCAGCCTACACTGTAGAGTCCTGTCAGCAGGCCAGGGTAGGGTCCAGAAATCCAGAATCTCTCCTAGAGATGCTGATACAGCTGGTCCAAGGCCAGGTTCTAGAAAGACAACAGCTCCTGGGTAGTGGTGTGACAGTGGAGGCCACTGGTCACTGCAGCATGCGTGGTCTCTCCTGATCCTGCGGGGGGGTGGGGGGGAGGCAGGGGCAGGGAGGGCAACTATCCCTTTACAGGTGGGGAATCAGAGAGGTCAGTAACCGGCAGAGTAAAAATTCAAAACCCCCTTCTGTCCCCATCTTACTTGGCTGCTTCCAAAACCCTTGGCCTAAAAGCCAAAGCAGGAGGACAGCAGGCTGCACAGGCCCCAGGACAGAGTGGAATTTGGCTGCTACCAGCTACACGCTGCTACCATCCTGCAACCCAACCCAACCCTCTGCCAGGAACAGGACCGGCTGGCGAACAGATGAGCGGAGCCAACATTTTTGTTTTTTTGTTTTTTTTTAAGATTTATTTATTTTTTCATGAGAGACACAGAGAGAGACAGAGACACAGGCAGGAGAAGCAGGCTCCCCGCCGAGAGCCCGATGTGGGACTCAATCCCAGATCCCAAGATCATGCCCTGAGCCTAAGGCAGGCAGACGCTCAACCACTAAGCCACCCAGGCATCCCAGAGCCAACGTTCTAAAGACCGACCTAGTCTGAGTCCCAGCCCCGTCGCTTCCCAGCAGAGGGACCTCAGACAACCTGATCCTCCTTGCGCCTCAGGTTCTCCATCAGCAAAATGGGTTGGTGTAACATTCAATGAGGTAAGGTGGACATGGTGCCAGCTTAGAACAAATGTTGGCGAAGACTCCAACACCACAGAAATGACTAATTACTGAGGCCTCCAGTGTGTGGCCCAGATCCCACTGAGAACTCCCTGGGCCTTCACACCGGCAGTGCCAGGCCCCGCTCCAGCACACAACAGGGTGTTTGCCAGGGTCCCTTGGTTGGGGCTGAGCCCCGAGGGTGCCGGGCCAACGGAAGCTCCAGCACAGGTAGCTGCTGACCACACACCCCGGCGAGGTCAGCAGGGTGTCTGGGGAGGCCTAGGCAGGTGTGCTCCCCCGGACACATGGGGCTTGCCAGGCACCTACTGGGAGAGCTCCGGGCAGGGCAACTCTCCCTCAGCCACTTCCCTCAGCGGGTATCCCACTCCGTGCTTGGTAAGTACCACACGAGGCAGCATGGCCTCGGGTGGCAGATCACAACGCACATTTTGGTCTCCGGATACCTTTCACCCCTAATGTTAGCGAGAAACCCAAAGAGGTTTCCCTTCTGTGGATCTTGCATATATAGATATTCAAAGTGAGAAAAAAAATTTATTTTTGAATGTTCATAGTAGCTTTTATTGGAATAGCCAGGAAGTAGAAACAACCTAAATGATCTCCCAAGAGTAAAAAGCCGGACAGTCTGTGCTGTATAGCTTCACTAATAAGTGTGGCTCTCCAGTGAGAAGGAACAAATGGATGTCGACAACATGAACAGATCTTAAGGGAATTTTTCTGGGTGAAAAGTCATTTATAGAACACTCTGCTTATACAACATGATTATTTTTATATAACCTTAAGAAGAGAAGGGTGTCAAGACGGAAAACATGCTCACGGTTACCAGGTGGAGACATTTTTAAAATACGAGAGCACACAAGTACCATGCCATTAGCCACCAGGACGATGTGATCGTTGCTGTGGACCCTCCGAGAACCCCACTTTATACTCTTGCAAAAAATGCAGTAAAAAGGAAGCAATGTCTTAGATCATGAGAATCATTCTTACCTCACAGGCAGCCTGAAAGGGTCACGAAGACCCCCCCCATCCAGGGGTCCAGGGAACACAGTTTGAGAACCATTGGCCTCACGGTTAAGAGAATGGACTCTGTAGCCAGGCTGCCTGCGTTTGAATCCCTCCCCGCCCTGCTGTTTCTTCTCTCTGTGGCCCAGTACTTCCATCTGTTAGGATGACCCTGCCCGGAACTAGACGAGCAAGAGCACCACATAAGTACTTGCCAATACAAGGACGGTCATGACCAGCTTCTGCAGCGAGTACTGCCGGCACCTGACCTCGCCAAGGCGGCTCGTAGAGGGGAAGCCACTGGCCCAAGGTCACACAGCTGGGTGGTGGCAGTGCTCTCCCCAGTGGGGGCTTTGCAGCCTGCACCTCAAAATCACCTAAGTCCCGAGGCCTCCTCCAGACCCAGAACTCTCTAGGACTCTTAATTTTATTCTTAACGAAATTTGCATTTTGACCAAGCTACCC
Organism: Canis lupus dingo; assembly: GCF_003254725.2. Lineage (NCBI taxonomy): Eukaryota > Metazoa > Chordata > Mammalia > Carnivora > Canidae > Canis > Canis lupus. The sequence goes on along the minus strand of NC_064260.1, from coordinate 55,154,259 downwards.
AGGGTCAAACTAATCTGGCCTGGTTTCCCCTTTATCTGGCACTCTGAGGGAACTCAGGTGGGTGCAGCCTCCCAACAGAGGAAAAGCAAAGACCCTGGAGAGGAAAGGAGTTGTCATCCAGTCCATACGGGGCAGGATGCGAATATGGAGCTCAATCCCCTGTGTTGTTTCTACTGAGCGACCTCTGCCAGGACCCCAAACGCACTTCTCTCAGGTGCCTCTGTCTTGCCTCATGAAGGTGGGGTGGGACCAAGCATGAGACAGGGGTCTGCCACTCCAGGACCAAAGCTCCAGGTTTGCAGCTCCACAGCTGGGGGTCAGGTGAGGCAGGGCCGAGAGGCAGCCCACCACAGTGTCTGAACCAATCAGCGGAACATGGAGGCTACAGCTCTTGTGAAGACAGCCCAAGCTTGAGCCGACTCCATGGAGGGATTCACACAAAGAGCTCGCCTGCTCGGCTGTAAGGTGTCTAGAGACTAGGAGACCCACGCTGTAAGAGGCCGAGTCAGGGTCAGTCCAAAGGGGAGGGTCTGCACTGGGCTCAAGGCCCAGAAGGCACTGGGAATACTGGGAGCTGGCCTGACTGAGGAACCAACCCTGCAGCCAAGAAGACTGCCTTCTTCGACGGGCTCACCTTCACCGACCACTTTTTCTCCTCCCCAAAAAGGGAAGTATTTTGGTTAGAAGAAAGCCACACAAACAAAATCTTGGTAAAACATTCAAGTATTTTATACATCCTGAACTGTTTTCTCTCTGGGGCGGACAAAAGCCTATCATCAATGCCTCTGTGGATGTAGCCTGTGAGTCCATCCCTGAACTAGGAGTGAGCGTGGGCATTCGATGGATGTCTGTCCCCTCCCCAGGTCACACAAAGAGGGGCCTGACGTTGCTACAACCAGCATGGAGCTGCCGCTGCTTTCATGAGGGACAAGGATAGCAACAGGACCCACCACTTAACTTGTCATCAAAGCCTGGCAGTCAGTGACTATAGACATTTAGCAAGAAAGGAGACTGCCCTGTTAAAGAGTACTGGCCAACCAAGAAATGTGTGCTCTCCAGATAATTCTGGGGTGCACCGAAGTGTGCAGCCCCTCCACCCACTGCCCCAAATGATAGTCTTCCTCTATAATCTAAAGCCCCGTACTTGGCTCTGATGGCCTTGAAATCCCAGACGTAAATCCCCATGACATCCAACTGGTGGTGTGAATAATCACTGTCTTTTAGACAGAAGAATCCTCTCCTTCAGAGCGGGCAATGAATGAAGCACACAGCTCTCCTTCTGAGACCTTCCTCTCCTAGCACAAGTCCCTGGCTGGGGAATCTCATCCCCAGGGGTATGTTCCCAGGTGCTAAGGGCATCCCCACTTCACTCAGAGGCCCGAAGGAGGCCTGGTATACACCTTCCTGAAATCGGAAAATCAAGAGGATGGAAGAGTGTTCTGGCTCCTGTCTGCGAGGACTCTCTCTGCCATTCCCTGACTGGAAAGGATGAATGTCCCATAATCAGAAAAGAAACATCACAGCCCTGTGGTTGCCAAAGACCTCTTTCCTGTGTCAATCCCCTTTCACTGCAGACTTCAGAACAGGTCACACACTTTTTAAATGCCCCAAGATCTATGGTCTGAAACACCTCCGTTCTACAGGTCAACCCCCTCAGGTTGAACTCTCAAGGGCGGCCTATGCGTTCTAGCACCCTGGACACGACGGGAAGTGGGCCCCCACACATGGCAAGCAGAAGCAGCCACGGCTGGAGGGTGGCCATAGCGCTTCTAATCACCTTCTCTGGCCTCTACCTCACCATCCCGCCACTTCACCCATGCCCATTTCACGGGTGGAGACACTGAGGCCAAGTGGCATGGATCTTGCCTGTGCTGACAAAAGAGGGGACACCTGGCCCAAGAGACTGATCCTGGCCAACTGCTCCTTCCACCAGGCTCCCCATCTCCCCTGTGCCCTGGCCTCCACACACTGCCTCATGGGCACGGCTGGCACATGTAAGAGGCACACATTCTCACTTCTTCCAGAAGGAGATGTGCTCGGGAGCCCACACTCAAATGTACTACACATTCCTTTGAGGAACTCAACTTTCCTTACTTGTGAAATAAGTCAATAACCCCTGCCAGTCACGGAGCTCCTTTCTCTGAGACCAAAGCCCTTTGCAAACTCCTCCATTCATTTATATACTTGCTCCAGTAACTAAAGCGAATGCAAGGCTTAATTACCCCTATTTTAGAGATGAAATGAAGCCCAAAAACAAATAATAGGGTATTGCCCAAGGTCCTGTAAGCTGTTGGGGTCAAACCACTAAAGGCCCAAGTCCCCTTCCATCCTTGGGGTTTTAACCTCTCAGCCTCTTTGCCCCACCTGCTCCACCCATCACAGGAAGCAGAGTTTGGTTATAAGGTTGTCCAAGATGTAGAGCTTACAATCCCACGCAAGCATGCTGATCACCCAGGCCTGTCTTTGGTTCCTGCCTCCAGGATGGAGGGGGCTCACATCCTCGCCCTCTGACAACAGTTTGGCCTGGGCTGGCAACTGCCATCTTGCCGGATTCACTGTGGCATCAGCCACCTCTGGAAGTCACTGATGCCTTTCTTTCAGAAGTCACAGAGACCTCCTCTGATTCTCAGAGACACGCAGTAAGGCTGAAGATAGCTCCCACTTCTCTGGGTTCATCATTCAGAAAAGGAGGGGGGCACAGGACATTCTGCCCAAGGCCCATAAAGCAGGTGTCCCTGAAGCCTGGGCACCCACTGCCAGCAGTGTTCTGCCTCCCAGTCACCTGACAGGCCAGAACAATCCAAACCAGCACTTCTCAAAGTGGCCGCAACCACTAGGGATGTCATCATGCAGACAACTGGGACATTACTGAGACATTTCCCAGAGGGCCTGACAAGTGCAATCACCAGGCCCCTCAGCACCCTGGGCCCTGACTAAAACCCCCTTCTGCTTCCACAGAGTCCAGGAGGATGCTGGGTAACTTCTCAGGTGGTGTCTGGAGACTGCTGCTTGTGGGAGGGGACAGGAGAGAAGACACAAGCTGCTTGAAGGCAAGAAGACTGTCTTGTTCACCTCTGACTTCCCAGCGCCTGGCCTAGACACTGACCATTCATAACAGTGCGTGCAGGAAAATGGGCCAAGGCAGGGAGAGAACAGGTGGGTCAGCTGGCCGACGAGTCAGACAAGACCTGGAGGTACACGAACAGGGCTTCTCCCCCTTGTTCACACCTGCCTTCACTTCTCCAGGCCTCTGCTGAATAAACATTTACGGAGCAATCACTGCATGTCAGGGACTGTACCAGACCCCCAAATCAAAGGAGGCAAGATAAAGGAGGGTGGAGGGATGTAAGTAAATACTGAGTTCTTACCATGTGCCAGGCAAAACCTGAATGTATAAAAACAGATGCTAACTCCCCTCAACTCAGTTCCATTTTAAAAAACAAAAATTTCACCACCACTTCCAGAGAGTGCAGGTATGAGTGGGCTCCCGAGGGGATGTAACACAGGTGGGGGCTGGTAGAGTGAGGGCCGGGGAGGAGGGGGGCAGCCCTAGAGCTGGGGCATGAGAAGCCCACAAGTCCTCCCTGAAGGGGGTGCCTCCTGCAGGAACAAGAGTCAGAGGACCCTGGGCAGGGCACAGCAGGGCCCTGGCAACAGCTGCTGCAGATCCGCATGGCTGGGAGAAAGGGAGCGGGAGGCTGCTGAGGCAGGCAGGCAGCTACGCAGCACTCACAGGTACAGAGAGCCACATCTCTTTCATGGGGTGATGCCATCCACTCAAAGGTGATCAGACACAGAACAAAGTGGGAAAGGCGACACATGTGCTAATCTGTCTTCCTTTGGCAAGAAGAGAAAGTCTCAGTTTCCCAGCCAATGACTCAAAGGGGGAAAAAACTAAAACTTTTTCTTTTGTCTCCTCTGCAGCTTTCACCTACAGCAGAGGTCATAAAGCCGGACACCTACAGGGGTCAGGCAGGCACTTGTGGCAAAGGCCAACCCACAGGGTGGGGATGTGTCCCTCTGGAAAGCAGGGGCTCAGCCTAGCTCTGTACTTCCTGCCGTAAGGAGGGCACCCAGCTTGTCCAGACCTGCTAGAGAAGCTAGAAATCCAGATCCATGTGACACCCCTCCACTTTTAAATTTCAGTAGCCAATTCAAAACTTGTAAAACAACAACAACTGGGTGGGTATGGTTTTGTCAACACCACTTCCTTCAGGAGAGACTAGTGTCCTGCCCTGCCTAGAGGACAGATTCCACAGATAAGGGGGGCGAGGAGGGCAAAGTGACAGACATTTCCCAGGCATCCTGGAGCTCACCTTCCACCACTGAGCACTGTGTATAGGGGCTGACAAAGCTGGAGCAGCAGTGAGCAGAACCAAGGAGGCAGGCTTGGGGGTGCAGCCCCTGGGCCTCCAGAGCACATACACTATGATGAGAAAAGAAGTTCCCAGGCCAATGGCCCTGCATCTCACTCTCAACTTCTTTCCATCCCTTGATATCTTGACTAAATTGATCTCACGTGCCTGGAGCAAGGGAACTCAACTGAATGAAGATAGCAGGCCCAAAGGCGACTCTACTACCCACTGGAGGGCTCAGGCCAGAGGCAGTACCCTTTCCGACTACTCCCTGGGGTAGGGTAGATGGAGCTGAGAATGCTGGGGATGCTGGGAAGGGTTCAAACTCAGGGAGAAGGCAACATATGGATGGCGCCTGCTCAATGTGGATCTTTGGCAGGACTATTTAGCTCAAAAATAAACAACTTCAACTAGTATCAGATCCTTTGCAAGGATAAACTTAAAAAAAAAAAGGAGGATCCCTGGGTGACTCAGAGGTTTAGCGCCTACCTTTGGCTCAGGGCGTGGTCCTGGAGTCCCGGGATTAAGTCCCACGTCGGGCTCCTGGCATGGGTCCTGCTTCTCCCTCCTCCTGTGTCTCTGCCCCTCTCTCTCTCTCTCTCTATCATAAGTAAATATCTCTCTCTCTCTCTTTTTTTTTTTTAAAGTAAAGACAGAAAGCAAAACACAGTCTTTTCTAAGCTGAGATCAGAATAAGGTGTGCCAGCCTGGGAGGTGGCTTGTGATGCCTGGCGCCCCTTGCCTGAACAGTCAATGTGTCTGAACAGTCAATGACAGCTCTTCCCTGACAGGATGCAAAGAAAAGCACAGAATGTGGACCAATGCCTGGGGTTTGCGCTTTGGCTCCACATCCCTTCAGCTGTATGACCTCAATCAAGTCTCTTAACCTCAGTTTCCATATCTGGAAATAGGTACCATGACAGTAATCCTACCTTAGGGGTCATGTGCCTCAGATGAGCAAAGGGCCCTAGAGAGGGCTCTGCAAGCTCCTCAGCACTGAACAAATATTAATTATTCTGCCTCTTGGGGGTAATCCGATGATGAGGGGCAGCTCTTGACTCACTCCCCTGGGGTTTGATATTGAGTGAAGCAAATGTGACTGCTACTACTGATTCAGAAGATGGAACTGGGCCTGAGCAGGGTGCCTCTGTTTCCCCAGCTTCCCCTGGCAGACAAAACAGAGGTTCCTATCACTTCCCTCCTCCTCATCGTTAGACCATGCTGACTCGCCAGCTACTTCAAGCCCCAAATCACACTGCAAGGAGAATTACAAAGGCTTTGGGCTTCTTGTAAGCTTCCCACATCCACTTAGGGCAGCATAAGCAGCAGTTACCATAGCAACCTGCACAGTTCAGCATGCCTGAGTTAGAGAGACCTGGCCCCATCCCACCCTTCATGTTAAAAACACCTGCGGTTGCCTCAGAAACCTTCTTATTCCTTCTGCTTAATGAGAACAGATTTGTTGACCTGATCTAGTTTTCTTTTTCTAGAATGATTCTAGCCGGGCACCCAAGTATCAGACTGTTCAGTCACCTGACTTCCCACAGAAGTTAATAAAAACAAATCAAACCACTATGCGCTCCTTACCTGGCCCAAAGCACCACTGAACTGAGCTTCCCTTCAATTTGAAAAGCAGGCATGTAAGTGCCAGAAGGGAGCCTTCTTCAGTTTTCTAAGGAATTTCTGGGGCTGGGGTAGCGAATCCCTCCCCACCCTCCAATGCTGAACGGTTAAGACACCATGATGGGAAGCAGAAAGAGGTCAGGGCTTAAGAGCCAATTATTGCTGGGTTTAAATCCCAGCTTGACCTTTTACTAGCTCTGTGACCTTGGGCAAAGTACTCCCCCTTTCTTACCGTTTCTCATGGGTAAAATGGGGCTAACACTACCAACACAGTGGGCTGTTGTAAGGACTTAGAGAAGTAAGCGAGACAACATCTAGAGGTGCCAGAAGAACCACTAAGCAGGCGCTAGGTAGGGAGCAGTCACACATTCACACCTTACTACTGTTGCAAAATGCTACCTGACAACCTGGCCAGGCACCCAGCTAGGCTCAGGAGAGAGGGCAGGTCTTCAGGAAGGCAAAAGGTGTGGCTTTCTGAAACAGGCTGGAAACCAATCTGAACAGAGATCCTCAAATACAAGTATGCCAACAGATCAACGAGGAGAATATACAACCTCTCAAGACAAGACTTTTTGAAGGCAATTGTCATCTTTACATAAATATTTATATAACAGCCACATGCTCTCCAAGTCCACTGAATAACTCCATCTGAACTCCCCTTTCCCCAGAGGCAGGCCAGTAAGTGAGCCCCTTTATTGTGCTGAACACAGGACAGGGGAGGAGGATTCGGGAGTGGCACTAGACTCTAGCAAACTGCTTTCTCCACTCTGTGGGCTGCTGGCCAGGCTGGGGCAGTCCATCAGCAGAGGACACCTACAAAGCGGAGCCAGAGTAGGAGCGGAAGGGCAGGGCTGGCAGGGGTAGGGCCCCTGGCTACCTACAGTCCTTTAAGGACCCAGCCCATCCCCTGAAGGGGTCCCTCCCAAGCCTGCTTCTGAATCAGTAATAGCAGGTACATTTGCTTCATTGATATTGAGCCCAGGGGAGTCAAGAGTTGCCCCCTCATCATCAGATTACCCCCAAGAGACAGAATAATTAATATTCGGGGGAGGGAGAGCAAGGAACAATTCCCAGAGGAAAGGACATCTGAAGGACAGGCAGGCATGTTCAGGATGGGCAAAGCATATTCCAGGCAGACAGAAGGCAAGAGCAAAGCCAGGGAGCTACAGCTGGGAACTCCTTGAGGACAGGAGTCGAACCAGGCTTTACCACCACACTCAGTTCCTCTCTCCAAGCCTCACTGTGTCACCAGTAAAAGAGAAACAATGATGGTCACCACACATAAGGTTCAGGGCACTTACAGTGTAAAGAGCGGCATCCTAGGCACCCTGTCTGCAGCAGCTCGTAGGATCCTCACAAGGAGCCCTCCCAGCTATGTGTCCTTTGGCTTCCCTCATTTTACAGACAAGAAACCTGAGTCAAAGAGAAGTCTCGTGCCTGATCCCAGTCTCACAGTGAGGAAATGGCAGAGTCTGAATTTCACTGCGGTAGCCTGGCTTTGGGGCCCGTACTCCCCACTGTACTATGCTGCCTCTTGGTCAAGTGTGTGCCCAGGTTGACACAGTACCCAGCTCTGGGTACAAACTTAGTACATGGTCCATATTCCTGACATTTTCCATCAGACTTCTAAAGAATAGGGCCTGGCCATACAGTGCCCCAGGGTCCCAGATCTCCCAAGGGCACCAGGAGCAGCCCCTCCTTAAGGCTCCAGCTCTGCAAGGAAGGCCTAGTGGCTAACGGCTCTGGAAGACAGAGGGCCCTATGCCCTCAGTCATTACTGGCTGGGGAGCTTCGGCAGGCTACTCCATCTCTCTGTATCCTGATTTCTTCTCTAATTCAGGCCCTTTTACAAGGATGAAATGAATCAGTGCCTAGGAGGTCTAATGTCCAGTTCGCAGGCCAGGCTCAACAAATGGTCAGGATTTTTATTCCATGGCTGAGCTCCCACCTGACCCATATACCCTCTGTAGGTGCTGAGGAAAGAGAACTGAAAATTCCTCCAGAGACAGCATCAATCAACGGTGCCACATAAATCCAGTGGCTGGATGTAACTCAGATCAGTAACGTCCCAATTCAATCAATACGCTGGCCAAGAAACAGGTTATTTAATAAGTAGCCCATTCTTGAAAACTCCTGACAGTAAAACACAACCCTGACACTTTGCAAAGCTTCTTTGTCCTATGGCCCATGGCCCATGGCTCAGTGAAAAGAAAACCCTTCAGGGGTGCCTGGGTGGCTCAGTTAAGCGGCTGCCTTCAGCTCAGGTCATGATCCCAGGGTCCTGGGATGGAGCCCCGCATCAGGCTTGATGGGCAGCCTGCTTCTCCCTTTCCACTACTTATGCTCTGTCTCTCTCAAATAAACAAATAAAATCAGAAAGAAAAGAAAAAAGAAAAGGAGAAAGAAAGAAAGAAAGAGAAAGAGAAAGAAAGAAAGAAGAAAGAAAGAAAGAAAGAAAGAAAGAAAGAAAGAAAGAAAGAAAGAAAGAAAGAAAGAAAGAAAGAAAGAAAGAAACCATCCTAAGCTACTCCACACCCCATGGCCATGTGTTTCTCCTTGCTCCAACCGTTCAGATGACTCAGAAAGGATCTGCCTGCAGCTGTCAACCCCGCTCCCCCCCCCCACCCCCCCCACCCCCGCCCCACTTCCTAACCTATGCAGGGCAAGCTGAGCTAGCAGATTCAACATCCCTTTAGGAAGGATCAGGATTAAGGTTACGGCAAATATCCAGGGTCTGTATCAGGTTACTCAAGGTCTGTCTGTTCAAAGGCCAAGACGTTGGAGACCATTGTTTTCACTGAGTTGGCATCATCCTAGGCTGGTAGAAGGCTTGGGGGGGGGGGGGGAGCACCCATAGACCCTACCCTTGCCAGTGACACCTAATGCTATGAACTTCTAGGTCCCTGAGCAGGCAGGTGTGCTGAGGGCAATAGTGGAGCCACAGAAAAAGAGAAACTAGTCCAGAGCCTCCTCATATCTGCTCTTGACTCAGGCAGGGATCCATGAAGGCCATTATCAAACACACAAAACCATTATCAAACAGGCGACACCATATCAGCGGTTGCATGGGGCTCTGGACTCATTTTCATCCTCCAGCAAAAGGCCTACTCCGAGCCAGCCTCTCCAGCAGCTGCCCTCCTGGTTCTTACAGACTCTACCCTCTCCATCCCTCTCCCCCATACCTCAGTAACCGCTAGAGAACACAGTCAATCAGAGCTCCCACATCCCTGCTTAGAACCTTCCTTAACTCCCCAGGGCTTTGGTATTACATTCAAAACCTTGTGTTCCTTGGCTTGGCATCCCAGGTCCTGTATCAGCTGACCCCAAATCTTGTTTTCAGCTAGATCTCCCTCCACTCCCTCATGGACTGCTCACCCCACCCCAACTCTGTTCTATCTACTATTCCCAGAACAAGCAGCATGCTTCCAATCACTTGATAAATATTCTGCACCTATATAAAGATCAGTATGACACAGATCCTGCCCACAGGAGTTCCCAGCCTGCCACCCAGCCTCTGCTCCTACTGTTCCCTCTGCCAGGAATACCCTTTCCTATGCCTTCTCTAGCTTGAAAATGCCTGCCCGTCCCTCAAATCTCAGATCATTCTCCCAAAGACTTCAACCTACCCTCTCACGGTGTTCTGTAAGTACCACCCAGCATTTATGATATAGGAATCAGCATGTTTCTCCAGCCAGACTGTGAGCTCCCCAAGGGCACAGCCCATGGGGTCGCTCAGGTCTGCATCCCAGTACTAGGTCAATGCCTGGCACACATAGGGCACTCAATGAGTGCTGACCGGACAAGGACATACGCTCTGGGCCAACACAGAGGAATAGGAACTAGATTCTTCTGCCTCAACCAACTGAAAAACTAGACAAAATAAGTAGAACAACAGTTTCCAGAGAGTGGACATCAGCCAGTGTAGAAAAGTGATTTCTGAGAGGGGAGAACAAACAACTGCCCCTAGCTCACTTCCTAGAAAGAGGTTCCAGGACATGATACAATGACAGAGTGCCTAGGCAAAGCCTGACAGTCTCAGAGCCCAACAGGCTCCTCAGGTTGGGGAAAGGAAGTTGGGAGTCCTGGGAGGCCAAGGCAGCCAGACTTTACAGGGCCTAAAACCAGAGAGGAGATAGCGACACACAGAAAGAACTCTGGAAATCTGCAAAGGGTCCCCCTCCATTTTTCAGCTAAGTGCTGACAGTACGGATCAGGATTAGAGGGAACAATCCTTGGAACTCAAATTGAGCCAAAAATAATTTGTGTCTCGGCTAGAGTCAAAAAAACTTAGTAATCCACATGGCATCCATGGAGCACTGAAGAAGGTACTGCCTTGTTAGTGGGGAAATTAACCCTGGTTTAAAGATTGTTCTGATTTCAAGTAACGAAAACTAAGAGCAAGCTTTTAAAGGATGAAACTGTTTCTAAGTAACTTAACAGTGTCTCAAAATAACACGAAGAATATTTGCAGAAATACAAAAATATTCAGCTCCCAATGGGGTAAAATTTGCACCGGACATCAATAAAAAATTACCAGACATACAAAGAACCAAGAAAATGGAATCCATAATGAAGGAAAAATCAATCAACAGATACAGACTCAGAAATACAGATAACAGAGTTAGCCTAAAAGGGTATTAAAATAGTCACTACAACAATATTCCATATGTCCAAGAAGCTAAAGGAAAAACTGAGCATGTTAAGTAGAGACATATAGAAAAATATAAAAAAGATGTAAATCAAACTTGCAGAGATACAAACAATAATGCCAAGATAGAAAGCATACTAGATGGTAGTAACAATAGATTGGGTACTACAGAAAAAAAGATAGGTGAACTTGAAGATAAAACAGTACAAATGATCCAAAACAAATCACAGAGAGAAAAACAGAAAGACTGGGGGAGAAAATGAATGAAGTATCAGAGAGCTGTGGAACAATTTCAGGTATTCTAATATACTTGTAATTGGAGTCCCCAAAGAAGAGAGAGAAAGAACAAGAGAGAAACTATCTGAAGAATTAACGGGCTGAAAAATTTCCCAATTTGATGTAAGCTATAACCCCACAGATCCAAAAAAAACTCAACTAACCTAAGCACAATAAACATGAAGAAAACTACACCAAGGCACATGATAACGATTATTACATGGTCTAAAACCAGTGATAAAAGAAAAGCAGAAGGGGGACTCCTCCTGGGTGGCTCAGTGGTTGAGCATCTGCCTTTGGCTTAGGGTGTGATTGATCCTGGGGTCTTGGGATCAAGTCCTAAATGGGGCTCCCTGTGAGGAACCTGCCTCTCCCTCTGCCAATGTCTCTGCCTCTCTTTCTCTGTATCTCTCATGAATAAATAAATAAAATCTTAGGGAAAAAAAGAAAGAGAGAAAGAAAGAAAAAGAAAGAGCAGAAGGAAAGGGGGCATACTAGAAATGGAAGAACAAAAAATAAGGACAACTGATTATGCATATGCAACCATGCAAACCAGGAAACACCGGACCCACATACTAAAATGTTGAAATTAAGAGTCAACCTAGAATTCTATACCCAGGAAAAATACTTCTCAATAACAAAAGCAAAACAAAGACTTTCTTAGACCCCCAAATTCTGAAAGAATTAAAGGAAGTCCTCAAGTAAGAAAGAATGTGAAACAAAATGGATCTACACAGAGGAATGAAGAACGAAATGAAATGAAATGAAATGAAATGAAAAACGTGTAAATAAATATAAAATATCTTTTCTTTTTTTCTCTTTACAAATTGACTGTTTACATGTCAATATTAACAATGAATTGTGGGATTTATAGTATATGTAGAAGTGAAATGTGTGACAACAACAGTACAAAGTCCAGGAGGGAAGAAATGAAATGAAAAACGTGTAAATGAAATGAAATGAAAAACGTGTAAATAAATATAAAATATCTTTTCTTTTTTTCTCTTTACAAATTGACTGTTTACATGTCAATATTAACAATGAATTGTGGGATTTATAGTATATGTAGAAGTGAAATGTGTGACAACAACAGTACAAAGTCCAGGAGGGAAGAAATAAATGTACATATTGTAAGGTTCTTATACTAGATTTAAAGTGGTATAATATCACTTGATGATAGATTGTGACAAGCTAAATAAAGATGCATCTATGAATCTTTAGTAAATTGCTAAAAAAACAAACAAACAAAAAATAGTTATAGCTAATAAACTAGCATAGGAAACAAAATGAAATCATAAAAATTACTCAACCCCAAAGAGATCAGAAGAAAAAAGAAAAAAAAAAGGAAATAGGAAGAAAGATTATTGGATAAATTGAAAACAAACAGCAAGATAATAGTTATGCCTAACTACATTAATAATCATATTAGGGATCCCTGGGTGGTGCAGCGGTTTGGCACCTGCCTTTGGCCCAGGGCGCGATTCTGGAGACCCGGGATCGAGTCCCGCATCGGACTCCCGGTGCATGGAGGCTGCTTCTCCCTCTGCCTGTGTTCTCTCTCTCTCTCTCTCTCTCTCTCTCATAAATAAATAAAAATTAAAAAATTAAAAAAATAATCATATTAAATGTAAATGTACTAAACATACCAATTAAAAGGCAGAGACTGTAAAATTCAATTTTACAAAATGCAAAACCTCTCTATATGTTTCCTACAAGAACTCATTTTAAAGACACATAACTTAAAAGAATATCAAGAAATACACAAAGCAAATGTTGATCTTTAAACACTATCCATTTTTAAATCATGGTAAAACATATATAACATAAAATTTACCGTTTGAACCATTTTTAATTGTACAGTTTTATGGCATTAAGTATATTCACACTGTTATTCAACCATCATCACCATCCACCTCCAGAATTGTTTTAACATCCCAAACTGAAACTCTACACCCATTAAACACTAATTCCCCATTCTTCCCTCTTCGGCCCCTGGCAACCACCATTCTTCTTTCTGACTCTATCAATTTAACTAGTCTAGGAATATTATATAAGAGGAATCATGCGATATTTGTCCCTTTGTCCCTGGCTTGTTTCATTTAGTATTATTTCTTCCAGTTTCAGCCATGTTGTAGCATGAGTCAAAATTTCCTTCCTTTTTAAAGATACACAATGTTCTATAGATGTACCACATTGTTTATCCATTCATATATCAATGGACACCTGGGTTGCTTCCACCTTTGGGCTATTGTGAATAATGCTGCCATAAACACCAGTGTACAAATATATTGGTTGAGTCTCTGCTTATACTTCTTTAGGGGATATACCCATAATTGGAATGGCTGAATCATATGACAACTGTATATTTGTTTGAGAAAATTGCCATACTGTTTTCCACGGTGGCTGTGCATCTGACATTCCCACCAGCAATAATGAGGGTTCCAATCTCTCTACATCCTCTTGCCAACACTTCTGTTTTGTTTTGTTTTAAGATTTTATTTATTTATTCATGAGAGACACACAGAGAGAGAAAGAGAGAGGCAGAGACCCAGGCAGAGGGAGAAGCAGGCTCCATGCAGGGAGCCCGACGTGGGACTCAATCCCAGGACTCCAGGATCACGCCCTGGGTCAAAGGCAGGCGCTAAACGGCTGAGCCACCCAGGGATCCCATACTTCTGGTTTTTTTAACAGCCATCTAAAGGGCTGTGAGGTGGTATCTCATTGTCATTTTGATTCACATTTCCCTAATGACTAGTGATGTTGAATATCTTCATATACTTATTGGTCATTTGTCTATCTTCTTCAGAGAAACATCTATTCAAGTCCTTTGCCTATTTTATTCAGATCACTTTTTTTTTGAGTTGTAGTTCTGTATTATATATTGTATACCAATCCAGTAATTTTTTAAAAGCTGGATTGGCTATTTTAATAGGAGACAAAGTAGATTCAGAACAAAGACTATTACCAGGGATTGAAAGGGTCAATTCATCAAACAAACAACATCCAAAGTGTTTATGTACTTAATAACAGAGCTTCAAAATACATGAAGCAAAAACTGATAAAATTACAAGGAAAAACGGATAGATCAACCATTATAGTCGTAAGTTTCAATGACCCTTTTTCACTGATAGAACAAGCTGACAGAAAAGCAGTAAGAAGTTATGACTTGAACAGCGCTACCAACCAACTTAACAGATATTGATCCAATACTCCACTCAACGAAGCAGAAAACATGTTTTTCCCAAGTGTTTACAGAGCATTTACCAGGGAAGACCCTATCCTGGGCATTAAAGCAAGTCTCAGTCCATTAAAACATTTCACATACAAAGTACATCCTCTGTTTACAAAGAAATTAAGTGAGAAATCAGTGTTTACTGGACAGAAAGAAAATAAAGTAATAGTATAATGCTGACTTTGCATCTTCTACTACTTGTAATCCAGCCAAGGGGAGAGTAGATACATTAAATGTCTTCGATGCTAGGCATACCTGATCTGGGCTTTCTGTTTGATGTGTTTATGGTTGAGTCTCCCCTTCTCTCTCTTCTCCAGCCCATCCTAAGCCCCAGCCCCGTCTGCCTTTGCCACTGTCACTTGTCAGTACCAGCAAAATCATGACGAACCTGTTTGGTCTTTGCTTAAGTCTCTCACAGAAACCAGCGAAGGGGAAGAGAGATGCAGTAGAGGGAGCACCAGCTAAGCATACATGCCTTTTAAAGCACCCAAATCCTCAAAGGCATTGCCATTACAGAGATCTCTGAGTTACAGGGCAACTATCCAGGAACAAACCGGAACCTTAAGAAAACTCTAGACTCTGAGCAGAAACTAACAGGATTTTGGAACAACAGAGATCCAGTGGGATTACAACGAGATTTTCAATGATTATGTCAGCCTGGATAAAGCTGACTGGTACTGGCCCAAAGTATTCGGAAATAATTCACATTTCATTAGGCCAATGCCCTTTCAATGGCAGATTTATGCCAGATTAGCAGATTTCACAGCAATAAGTAGAAGGCAAAAGAGATTCCTTGGAAACAATCTCAGTTTCCAGTATAGAAAATCTACAAACTCCTTAAACTGGTGCTTCCCAAATTTGACTTTCAAAAAGAATCTCTCAGTGCATATGTGAAAAATCTTGATTCCTGGGACCGCTGCTCCAGACAATCTCCAGAGGTTTGGCTTCATATTTTTAATAAGCGTCACAGATGATTAAAAAAAAAAAAGTATTTATTTATTTTAGAGAAAGAGAGTGAGCAAGAGGAGGAGCAGAGGGGGAAGAGAGTGAATCCTCAAGCAGACTCCCTGAGTGCAGTGCCCAACACGGGGCTCCATTCCAGGGCCCCAAGACCATGACCGGAGCTGAAGCCAAGAGGTAAACGCTCGAGTCACCCAGGCTCCCCTAAGCATCACTGATGATTCTTAAGGTCCAGCAAGAACATTAGCTTTGAAATGAGACTAACAGGTTAAAAATCCCAACTCAGTGCTTCCTGGCTGGGTGACCATTATATAACATCTCTGCAACTCGCTTTCCTGTAAAATGGGATCACCACCTACCCTGAAGTATTCTCAGAACTCATTGTGTTCCCAAAGCCCCTAGAACAGTGCCAAAAGCACATGGCAGTCAAGCGAGATACCAGAGCTAGTACCACCTAAAAACCAGCCAGCAGAAGCTGTCCAGATAAAGAAATCCAAAATGAAATTTCTACCCAAAGGCACCAAGCCAGTTTCCGAGATGATCGAGGGAAAAAAGCCTTTCTGGGCACCATGACCAAGAACAAAGACTCTCACTTCAGCAGCCAAGGTTCACCCAGGCCCTTCCTCCCACCCAGAACCACAAGGTCCAGGCCTGGGCAAGGCTGTAGCTTTGCACGACAGGCAGGCAAAGGAAGTCCTTCCTCCCCAAATCCCTGTCATTGAAACCTTCGGCTCTAGGGCCTCTATACAGTCCTGAGAGTCAGGTGGCAGCAACTTGGGTGCACTGGCAGTAAACAAGACTCCTGGAAAAGAGGCGAGGAGCCAATGAAAGAAGTGGAAAAGCCTTGAGTCAGCAACAGGATTACTGAGACGCTGCTAGAGTGAAGGGAAGGGAGTCTATGAAGTGTCCTGGGCCAAAGGAATACATTTCCAGGGTGGGTGAGGCCAGACCCTGTACTGAGACAGCACAGCCTTGGGGACCGAAACTGCAAGGTGTAGGGTCATCTGTGCCAGTGACTCACAACAGAGCCTCGGGTAACTCCTTCTCCCAGGCGCAAAGTGGGAAAATAAGCACCGTTATTGGCCGTGGGGGAAGCAATGAGGAGGAAGCAGGTCCCCATGGGAGATGCGCAGACCCACACACGCCCCCCTGCCCTCTGTACCCGGGAGGAACCGGACCTATAGCGCACGGAGATGTACACAGACCCGTAGGTGCGCAGGCGCAGGACAGGCAGGAGGCGCGGCCGGGAGTCACCGCGACCCTGCTCTGCACTGGCCTCCCCTGCGTGCCCCCTGCTAAGGCGGCGCCCACCCCGAGGCCTGCCTCCCGGTCTGTGCAATGGGCAAACTGGCTCTGACTGCGAGGCAGGGTGCTCCAGTACGGGCGGGGGGCGGCGGGGGGCGGCGGGGGGCGGCGGGGGGCGGGGCCGCGGGCGCCACCTGCGGCGGGAAGGGAGGGGAGCGCGCTAGGGGCGGGGGCGCCGGCCGACCTCCCTCCCGCGGCGAGGGGCAGGGGCGCCGGCGCAGTCACGCGCCCCTCGCGCCCAATCACCGGCCTCGGCCCAGGCGAGGCGGACAGGCGGGGGCGCGCCAGGAGCCGCTGCCAGCACCACCTCCTTCCCCGTCCTCGCCCCTCCCGGGTCCGCTCACCTGCCCCGGCCGCCGCCGCCGCCGCCGCCGTCGCGGGTTAAACCACCGCCCGCGCCCACACTTCCGGGGCCCGCTGGCCCGCCCCTTCCGCCGGATGTGACGTCCCCCGACATCCGGGCCGGGAGCGGGGCCGCGCCGCCGTCCTCGCAGCTCGCCGGGAGGCCCCGCACGTCTGCCCCGCGCTTCCCCGGCACCGCGGACACCCGCAGGGCCCCCCGGGCCGACCCGACGGAGTCCCCGCGAGCCCCTCCCGCGAGCCGCTGGCCCCGGCGCCGCCCGCGCAGGCCTCCGCCCGCCTCTGGGAGGGGCGCCGCCCTCGGGCCGACTGTGCCCCCTGGACGAGTGCGCCTGCGCGGACGCCCCGCCGGGAGCCCCGCGGGGGGGGGAGGGGGGAGGGGCGCAGTCCGGTGTCGCGCGGCTCGACTCGGGGGCTTCGCTCAAAGCCGCCCGCAGGGAGCCCGGGAGGAGGCGAGCGAGACCCCAGCACCCGGGAACGCCCTGGACGGTGAGACCGCGCCCGCCCACGCCGTTGGGCCCCGGGACGCGAGTGGCCGCGGGCCTGTGTCCTCCCGGGCAGGTCCTCGGAACAGCTCTGCGTGGTTTGCCAAGGCCCTGGACCGCACCTGCAGCCCGCGCTGTGAGTAGTGCTTGACAGACCTTCCACATCCTCCTTGCCCCGAATCTAGGGGCTGCAGGCCGGGGAGAAGGACCCCGGAGCTGGCCCGCGCTCTCTTCTCCGGGCAGCCCCGTTCTGTCCCTCCGCAGGGTCCATGCAGCAGCTCTAGTAAAAGTGGGGCCCCAGGAGGAGGGCTTCGGAGAATTCACACGCGTTGAATTAAGACCATCCTTGCTAGTGATAGAGACCAACACTCCGAACAGCTTCTGAAGAGCGGGAGTCGTTGGGCCGCATGACCAGAGAGCGCTGCGAGAGCACCGGGCACAGCAGCATTCAGAGTCTCATCCCCCTGTATCTGACTCGGTCTTTCTTTTGCGATATCAAAATTCTCTTCAGCAGATAGTCTCAAAATTTCTATGTCCGATTCTAGAGAGAATGGACCTGATTGGCGGTGGCACCACCACTGCCCCTGTAGGGCAGAGCTCCCGCTTTCTGGCCACTTCCTGGCTGCCAGGTGTAGCCTGTGGATTAAGGACCCTTGGACCAGAGGATCACGCTTCACTCCCTGTTCACCCCTGGAGCGCAGAGCGGATCATGAGGGAGGCAGCCTCGGCTACTGACTTATTTGAGGGATACCATGGTTGCTTTTTGCAAACATCTCACTCTGAACATGATGTTAGAGCAGCTCACGTTGATAGCAGCTTTCAGAAAACCGTATTGGAACTGTTTCTGAGTGGCGGGGCGGACCAGGGCAGATGACCTTAACGCTGCGTCATAAACCTTTCGTGCTATATAATTTTTAATCTTGTGCATATGTTACTTTGGTAGTAAAAAAAAAAAAAAAGAAAAGAAAAAACAGAGGGCTCCTGGGCGGCTCTGACAGTTGAACATCTGACTCTTGATTTCAGCTCAGGTCATGATCTCAGGGTTTTGAGACCAAGCCCTGCATCTGGCTCCATGCTGGGCGTGGAGCCTGCTCAGGATTCTTTCTCTCTCCCTCTCCCTCTGCCTGTCCCCCACCTGCACGTGTGCACTACCACATTCTTGCTCTCTAAAAAAAAAAAAAAAATTAGTACTACTGATGGATTAGCTTGAGTTTCATTCAGCAATTCTTTCACTCACTGGTACTGTGTTGGCAGGTGAAATAGGTACATGACACTTGGAGGTCACCTTGACCTGTGAATTGACCCTGGAATGGTGGCCATACCTGCAGGCACAACAGAACAGAAAGAGCCTGAGCCCTGATACGGTGGAGCTTCATGACACTGCTGGATGCTCACCTCCAGACTTTCACAGGGGAGGGAAATAAACCATCTTGTGTAAGCCACTCTTGTTCTGGGTTTTCTGTCACTCATGCCCTTCGGGCGTTAGACTCCACCTCTGGAAAGCCCTTCTTGTACTCAAGACTGGGAAAGTTCCCTCATGCATGTTCTTCAAACACCCCCCCCCCCCCCACTTTTCTGTCTCTTAGCATTTACTACATTTTTGTGTAACTGACCATTCTCTCCCCCTGGATGCTATTTCCATAAGGACAGGCAGAACCTATTTTATACATCATTTTCTGCCAATGCTAGAAACTCCTAAAACAATGACAGTAATGACTTGTAAATGTGACAGACACAATGATTCCAGCCAAGGTGTTGAGGGGAAAAGACAAACTACTGCCTACTTTACATATCAAACAGGTCATTGCCAAGTCATCCGTTGGGGTGGGTGGGTGAGGGGAGCTGCTGGGCCTTCTGAATAACCAAAGATGGAGAATTAGGGCAAAGGACAGAGGGAGGGAGAAATGGCAGAAAACTCCAGTCATCTGAGGCAGATGGCAACGGAAGAGGGTGCTTTCCCTACCATGTTACCTCCTCTATTTTCCACTCCAGGCTCTTTTCATCCCCACCTGGCTCTAGCCCACCCCCTTTGGTCCTGGTGGTGTCCGATCCCTGGCACTTCTATCCCTATACAGTGCCTCAGTTATACCCAACGTCGTTCATGTTTCAAAGTGACCCTGATACATGTAAAAGAGAGGGGGAGAGAGAGGAAGAGAAGACTACTCCTTACTCTTCTCTCATTTTTTCATTCCACATTTCATTCACTGCTGAGGACTGTAGATACAAAGGAGAAGGACACCGTCTCCAGCCCCAGGGGAGATGCATTGCTGGTTGGAATTTGAGAGGACACAGGAGATCTCCCTTCCCCAAGATACCTCAGTCCTTCAGATGATCAAGAACAAAAAAAAATAGTAAAGTCGAAATATTCATTATGTTTCCTCTCTACCTCCTACTACAAAGTGTTTAGCTCCTCAGAACAGGATCTTGTTAGGTCCATGGTTGACTAGTTGAAAAGTGATGTGAACAGAAATGAGGAGGGCTGGACAGGGAGGTCAGAATTTGAGGTGTATCAAAGAAGATACTGGAGAAGCTGAGGTAAGGGGCGGAGGGAGGGGTGGTATTTAGGAACTGGCTGGATAAGCAGTTTTTAAAGGAACTTTCGCCATGTGGTACACACAATCCCCAATTCAGCCTTCAGATCTTCAGTGAACACTTGGTCTTGTTTTTTTTCTGGACTTGAAAGTCAGATTATTCTGGCTGGGTTTCTCACTTGGGCCCATTCCTCCTGGCTTCCCCTCCATGCTCAGCAGTCATGCCTGCACTACTCAGAAGGGAACTGTGCCACTGAGGCAGGGGTTGGTAGCTGCCAACAGAGTCATACACTCTCTGGCTTTCCTTAAAAATTAGAGTTTATTTTCTTTTATGGCAATATGCCCAATAGCTTTAAAAAGCTGCATTTACCAACCTCCTTTGCTGTTAGTTATGATTGGATGACTAGAGGTGCCCAAGTGGCACAGTGGGTTAAGCATCTGACTCTTGATCTCAGCTCAGGTCTTGATCTCAGGGTCCTAGTTCAAGCCTCCTGTCGAGATCCTGCTAAATAAATACACAGATAAATAACTGAGTGACTTTGTGATCTAAGCAGATGGATTGAGAAGAGTTATTTGGAAGGCTGCTTTAAAGGAGCTGAGTCAAAAAAAATAAATAAATAAAGGAGCTGAGTCACCTGAGATGTGAGTCCTTTTGTCTTCCCCACCTTCTTCTCAACTGACTGCTGCTTCAATTTCAGATGTGATGGCTGGAATTCTTGCAACTGTATTGGACCATGAGGTGACCTAAAAAGTGGAAACCATTGAAGCTGTGGATGGCCTACCCCCAGATTGGTTTAAGTGGGAGGGGGAAAAAATCTAGTTTTATCTTGTTATGGTTACTTTAGGTTTTTTTGTTATGTGTGCCCAAATTTAAACATGCTATGGTTAGTATAGTACTGCTTTATTATTATTTGGTTGGGTTTGGTAAATTAATTTATATTTTACAAATTTCTTTCCTCTATTATTCTATTAAATTCACACACAAAAAAACACACACATACACATATACACATACACTCTTGTATCAATGCAAAATTGTGATTATAAACATACATGCTTTCTTAAAATATAGCTTTTGGATTTTTTTTCTTTTCGTTTTTTGCCTTCGGTTTCCCTCCTTATTAACAGCCTAGTGTATGTCCTCTCATATAATCTCATCCAAATCTGAGTCTACTGGCCAAAAGAGGCTGAGGAGCAGGGTAGAGAGAAGCAAAGAAAAGTAAAGTATAGGCACATGAATGAAGGTGAGGACCATTACTACTTGTCCTAAACCTAGCTGGATCAGGCTTCCCCACCCCTCTCGAGCCCCTGCCCCAAGTTACTGTGACGATGCAATTTACTTTGGTCCCTGCAACCTGCACAGAGGTTACTGGATGTCACTTCCGGGTAGAAGCCTTCACAAATCGGGGTCCAATTTGCTGTGCATCCATTTCTCTTGCATCAAGAGGGCACATCCATCAGCTTCTCTCCCCACGTGACTGACAAGCAGTCCCCTGCTAACCCGTGTCAGGTGGGAATGAGCAATGAACCTTAGTTGTGTTGACCCACTGAGATCTGGGGGTTGTTATGTCTTCAAAGAGTAACAGTTTATCTGCACTGAATGAGGAGAGCATAACAGATGTTAATTGTTTCGTTCTTCCCTTAGGAATCAAACCCCTAGCCTAGGGCCACTCAGCTAAAGAGTATATTTCCTAGCCTCTATTTTACCTAAAAGTACTCCAGTGACTTCATTAGAGCCAATGAGCTATGAGTAGAAATAATATTTACAATTACTGGCTATGTTCTTTAAGAAATGGGGTATATCCTGCTCCCCTTCTCTACTTCCTGCTAGGTGGAATACAGATTTAATGACAGGAGCTAGAGCAACCACATTAGACCAAGAGATGAATATCACATGTTGAAGATGGCAAAGCAGTGAGAAAGAATTTGGGTCCCCCCCCATCACTGGGGAACCACCTGGAGTATTATTACATGAGAGAGATGAAATTGTATTTTATTTAACCCTCGGTTATTTAGGCTTTGGTTACAGAAGGTGAGCCTACAACCTAATACCCAATCCATGTGTTAGCCTTGTTTTGACAATTAGAGTGTGGAGAATGGAAACCATATCTCCCAGGGTGCCTGGGTAGCTCAGTAAGTTAAGCATCTGACTCTTGGTTTCAGCTCAGTTCACAGTCTCTTGGTTGTGAGATGGAGCCCTGCATCAGGCTCCGTGCTGAGCATGGAGTCTGCTTCAGATTCTCTCTCCCCCCTCCCTCCCCTCTGCTCTCCCCACCCCCACCAGCTTGAGCATGTGCACACACACACTCTCTCTCTCATATAAATAAATAAAATATTTTAGAAACCGTATCTCCTTCCATGGACTTATGAAAGAGTCAAGTGAAATCCCTGCCCTCGGGTTGCCTGAAAAAGAAAACGATCTTACATCTTCTTAGGTCAGCTTCCCCAGAAGTAGCCCAAAAGATGAGGTTTCATGTAGGGGAGGTTTATTTCAAAGTTGCTCTTCGAGAAACCAGTAAGGGACAGGGGAAGCAGAATAGGGAAGGGACCAAGCCAAGTCTGGGTGTGATTCTGCGCAAGTCCTGCAGAGGGAAGCTCTAGCCTGCTCCCAGAGGGAACCCTGGAAAGTAAATCCTGCCTTGAAAATTGCCCAACCCAAGGCCAGGGAGCTGGGCTCTCACACTGCCACAAGCTCCTCGGCCGCCTGATTGCTGCCTTGTGACCCTAGGGCTGTAGTAGTAGATCCTCCAAAGACAAGTCACAGGTACAGCTAGAAATAAAAGCATGCCAAAGCCAGGGAAAATGCAACCTCAGATAATGTCCAGGCATCCTGTACCACCTCTGCTCTGGCCAGCGTGGCTCAAGGGGGAGAGCCTCTTCTAGCCTCTAGAGTAAGACATTCTGGTGAACCAGGGAAGAACCATAAGCTGAGCAGGAGCACATATCACCTCAGCATTTAAATGTCCACACACCCCACATTCATACACATGCTTACTCATTTACACACACATACATGCCAGTTTTTTAAGAGCAAGAAGGAGGGTGTGCTGTGATTGCCGATGCAGTTATGAAGTGCTCAGCAAAATAAGCCAGGCTCAGTCTCCAGCCTGGGCCCCCAGAAACGTGAAGCCTTGAGTCCCACCGCAGCTCCCCACACTCGCATCTTCACAGGCTTTGGGATGGGCCATGGTAAGGTCCCAGTCAACCACAGCTCCCCAGGCCCTAGGGCCAGCTGGTGTCAGAATGAAAGGACAGCCTCTCTTCCAGGCAGCAGGCCCCAGGCAGACCCCACCAGAGGGCAGTCAGGCAGCTTCCCATTCATCCCAGGCTGGATAGTCCCACAGAGCCCAACACCGAGCAGCTAGTGAGAGGCTGACTTGGGCCTCAGACGTGGGCCTCACAATGCCTCTGAGCTCCAGTTGCTTTGTAATTCAGTGGCATTGGTCCAAGGTGACCGTGGCCTAGTCCTTTCTGTTCTCTGGGCCTTGACCTATAAAGCTAGAGATGGAACCAAATGGCCCCTCAATCATGACATTGCGCTAAGACTCAGCTCCTTCTTAACCCCTAAATCCCAGACAGGCTTCCCACGTACAGCAGTGTAACAGGAATAAATCTAGGTCCAAACTACATGATCAACTTTGTGTAATATTTACATAGCACCTACCAAGATTTGAAGCACCCTATGCATACAAATGCATGAGGTTCTGCTATTATTCCTTCTTTAAAGATAGTGAGGGGTACCTGGCTGGGTAGAGCAAGGGACTCTTGATCTCAGGGTCCTGAGTTTGAGCCCCATGATGGGCGTAGAGCCTACTTTAAAAAATAAATAAATAATAAATAATAAATATGGTAAACACGAGGCCCAGAGAGAGGAAGTGAGTTGTCCAAGTTCACACAGCTACTAAAGACCAAGCTAGGATGTGAACCCAGTCCATCCGGCTCCAGCACTGTGTTCTTAAATGCTCCGCTCTGCTCCCTCTCCTTTTTTTTTTTTTTTTTTAATTTATTTAATCATGAGAGAGACGAGAGAGAGAGAGAGAGAGAGAGAGAGAGAGAGGCGGAGACACAGGCAGAGGGAGAAGCAGGCTCCATGCAGGGAGCCTGAGAGAGAGAGAGAGAGAGAGAGAGAGAGAGAGAGGCGGAGACACAGGCAGAGGGAGAAGCAGGCTCCATGCAGGGAGCCTGATGTGGGACTCGATCCCGGGTCTCCAGGATCACACCCCGGGCCGAAGGCAGGCATCAACTGCTGAGCCACCCAGGGATCCCCCTCCCTCTCCTTTGGTAAGCAAGGTCACATACTCCCACTTCTCTAACTCACGTGCAATCTTCCCTTCCTTCCAGGCCACTCTTCCTCCTCCTCCACAGAACCCAGTGAGATTTGCATACTACTGTGGTGCCAGGAAAAAATTAGGTTGGGGTCCAGACAACATGAGGGTCACTCTTTTTTTTTTTTTTTTTAAGATTTATTTATTTATGATAGACATAGAGAGAGAGAGAGAGAGAGGCAGAGACAGGCTCCATGCCGGGAGCCCGACGTGGGACCCGATCCTGGGACTCCAGGATGGCGCCCTGGGCCAAAGGCAGGCGCCAAACCGCTGAGCCACCCAGGGATCCCCCATGAGGGTCACTCTTAAGCCAGAGCTCCCCCAGCTATGTACAGTGACATGCCAATGCCCTCTGTCTCTGGGCAGGTCACACAGGTGCCCCTCCCAGGGCCCCGGCAGGGACAAGGGCCGGTCCTCAGGGGTCCCACCAGCTCCTCTGAAGGCCACATGCTCAGCACCCACCTACCTACAATTACTGCCCCTTCCTGCAGAGCTGAGTGGGAGAGAGCCAGCTTTGGCCGTGCATGGAAGCCACCACCCCTGTGTCACCCAGGAGAGCTTCTTCCCGTTTTCCATCCCCGCACCTGCCCCTGAGCCCACCCGCCCCAGTGGGTGCACCCACTGAACTTCACCTCCCAACTGAGCTGGCCAAGGGGCCAGTTTTCTGCAGGGTAGCTCTAGTGCTCAGCAAAGCTGTCATGCTTACTCTCCTGCTGCGGTAAGAACAGGAAGGAGATTAACATTTCCAAATATTACACACACACTCCTTTCTGTGCAGAGTGCTTGGCAAATAGTTCAAGAACAAGAAGATAACAGAAGTTGTTACAAAATTCAGGTTAAATCTGCCTTCCCACAGTTTAAATGTGGTCCTGTTCCACTGTGAAAATTTGCCGTAGAGTAAGGCTAGTCCCTCGTGTTGGCAAAAACCTTTTATTTTTTTTAAAGATTTATTTATTTATTTATGGGGGGGGAGGGAGCAGGCTCCATGTCGGGAGCCCAATGCGGGACTCGATCCCGGGACTCGATCCCGGGACTCGATCCCGGGACTCCAGGATCACGCCCTGGGCCAAAGGCAGGCGCCAAACCGCTGAGCCACTCAGGGATACCCCGGCAAAAACCTTTTAGATTTGAGGGTGGTCTTTCCACCTCGAGGAAACCCTGACTTCCCAGGGTAAATGGCCCTCTGGGACCTCTGTGCCCTCTCCCTCCTCCCTGGCACCCTCCCTCACCGCCCCCCTCCCGAGACCTGTCTGCTCGCTCCCCCACCCACCTCCACAGCCCCCCTGCTCTGTCTTATCCACTCCCTTCCTCTTAAACTCTTTCTTCTCTTGCAGCCTTCTCTGGGGTCTGGCCTCCTTCATGCTCCACA
This sequence comes from Canis lupus dingo, assembly GCF_003254725.2. Lineage (NCBI taxonomy): Eukaryota > Metazoa > Chordata > Mammalia > Carnivora > Canidae > Canis > Canis lupus. The sequence goes on along the minus strand of NC_064260.1, from coordinate 55,128,790 downwards.
GTCTGTCACCTCACTCACCTACACAGCGCTCCCCATCTCCAAGGATACATTCCACGCTCTTGAACATGGTGTTCAGGGCCCACCCATGACATGGTCTTTGCTTTCCCTTTCCACATTATCCCTTGTATCATTGGTGCTGTCCTCCGGATTTTTCTAGACTTCCTTCTAAATGCATGCTGGATTACACTCCTTGAAATTCAGTGTGGCCATGTGACTTGTTCAGACCTATGAAATTTGAGCAGTAGAGGCACATGTCACTCCTGGTGAACTTTATGATGGCCTGTGTACAAGATGGCACATGTCCTGCCCCCACCATGGCAACCAGTGGCACTACAGGTGGTGACGTCTCCATCTGTCTGCATCCCTGAGTGGCAACATCTCCAATCACAGCCCCATATACATGACCTGTCATGGACAGACAAAAGACCAAGAAAGAAACAGGGTTTTTTAAAATTATTTTTTAAAGATTTTATTTATTTATTTACTTACTTATTTACTTACTTACTTACTTGCTTACTTGAGAGAGAGACAGAGATAGCAAGAGAGAAGATGAGATGCTAACCAACTGAGACACCCAGGCACCCAAGAAACATTATTTTTAAGTTGAATGTTGCTTATTGCTGCCCTTTCTGACTGATATAATGTGCCAGTTGGGCCTATGACTGTTGCAATTCCACCTTGCCAGGCAACCGACCATCCCTTGAGCTTACTGGGATGGCAGGACTGCCCTCTTTGAGTGACATTCTCTGCTCCCCATGCCCACTCAGCAAAATCCTCTGATCCACTGAGACTGAGCACAGTTGCCATCTGTGCAAGGAAGCCTTCCTAACTTTCCACCCAAAGCAACCGAAGAAAAGGAAAAATTCTTCTCTACCCTTAAGGTCTTCTAGCTGGACTAAGATTCAATTGACATGAGACAGATTAACAGGAGAAAAAAACCAAAAATTTTATTACATGCCCTCAGAAGCCAAATTATGAAATTGAGATACAAAGAAATGACCATGCCAGGCAGTTTTTATACTTTTTAGACAAAGAGACAATAAATCTGTGAGGAATAGACAGGACAAAGAAAACAACCTTGGGAGGCTCGATTAGAAATTCTAAACAGAGCTTGGACTGGGGCGAATTAGTAAAAAGTAACAAGGATCATCTATATATCCTTCTCGGATCTAAATTTCCCATCTCTGGAGATAAGGGTCTCCTAGAGCAGGGAGGGTACCTTTCACAAGGGAAATTTATTTTTCTGCTTTTATGGGGACAGAGGAGAATCTGAGTGTCCTTCTTGTACAGACTGTCTCTTAAGTAATTTCTATTTAAAATAATATGCTAGGGTGCCTGGGTGGCTCAGTAGGTTAAGCATCTGACTCTTGGTTTCAGCTCAAGTCATGATCTCAGGGTCATGAAATCTAGCCTCATGTCCAGCTCCTCACTGAGGATCCTCTCTCTCCCTCTGCTCCTCCCCCTGCTCACACTCTAAATAAATAAATCTTTTAAAATAAAATACTAAAATAATCAATAGGCCAAAGTGGCACATTTTGGGACAGCCCGCCCGGGACCCCTGCACAGCATTAGGCATCTTCTTCCTAGGATGCCTGGAGAATGCCTCCTTTATAATCTGGTCACACTTCTGGACCAGAAGGGGCACTGTCAGCCCACTCAGAAAAAGCTGGCCCTTCCAGTGGATGAGCTCCCCAGGGCACGGCTCGGTGACAGATTATGGACTGGACTTCAGGCTACCTTCCCCTGGGCCTGTCAACTGTGTCCAAGGTACAGTCTGCACTCTGTCCCCACCTACCAGGCTCCTCTCCACACAGCGAGCATTTTATGGACTTGGCTTAGGGTACCTTCAAGAAGCATTCCCTGAGGGCGCCTGGTTGGCATAATTGGTTATGCGTCTGATTCTTGATTTTGGCTCAGGTCAAGATCTCAGGGTAGTGGGATCAAGCCCTGTGTCAGGCAATGCCACTGCGCGTGGATTCTACTTAAGAGTATCTCTCTCTCTCCCTCCCCTTCTGTGCTCCTCTCCCCCTGCTCTCACCTGAGCGCTCTCTCCCTCTTAAAAAAAAAAAAAAAAAAAAAAAAGTAGTGTTCACTAAAAGAAGAGTCTCTAACATATCTAAAATTATGCCGTCCATTTCCCATCCCTCCCCTCCTATTGCCCCCCCTGCATTGTTTTCTGACCCCCAAGCCCAGCAGTATTTGGCAGCAGAGTGGTCAAGAGCATGGAATTTGCAGTAAACAGACCTGGGTTCAAATCGTGACTCTACTACTCACTGCTAGCCATAGCTCCTCAAGGGAGTACTAGAGTCTTCAGGCTCTTTCCCTGGGAGGCTGGAGCAGCCACAGAAGGCCTCACTGAGGAGGGGACTGTGGACACAAGGGCCGAAATGGGGAGAAGGAGCCAGCTGTGCAAAGGGCTGGGAGAAAAACATTCCAAACCACAGAAGAGCAATTGCAGAAGCCCTAGGTAACCAAATTCCATAACTGGCCATGTTTCCACCTCTGGTCTCCTTTCCACACCTGGACATACCAGCACCCACCAGGAGATGTCTCGGCCACAGGCCACCCAGCATAACCTCCTTGTCACATCCTTCACTTGTGAGTTACCAGCAACGAGCCATCACCTTCATCTCCAGAACCTCGGGAGCTGCCGCGGACCGAGGCAGGAAGACCAGGGCGGTGCTGCCAAGTTGACTCGAGGCACCAGGCTGGGTGGCTAAGCTGGTTATCTCCGGGGATGCAGGGAACGTTACTGCCACCACCAAAGACTCTCAGTCTGCTTGTCCTCCTGGGTGGAACCTCCAGCATGCCGATAGGGCCCAGAGGAAAGTAAACACTCTTGTCTAATCTTCCCCTATGTGATCATAGAGCCGCCTGAGGTGGCCGCTCCCTCAGCCGAATCTGGTCCCTCCGTTTCCTTCTCCTAAGGGGGCCACAGGGCATCGGCGTCGGTACCTGATCTGGAGGCCTGGTGGCTGGAACTCAGCTCACCAGCAGTCGATTTCATCAGTCAGGGCCCTCAAAGCTCCGAGGTCTTTCCTGAGCATCAGACAAGTCCCCTGAACACAGGCTTGTCAGAGCCTCAGACTCAGCCACATAGTCCCTGAAGAATGAATAAGACCCGAGGTCTAAGTTGCCAAAGGCTGAGAGAAATGGTTCGTTGCCCTACATTCAGGCCAGTCCTTGTGATCTGGCAGGGTCGGTGTTGCGTGAACGAGGAGCCGTGGCTCTACGGAGCTGGGCATGAGTCAGGTGCCGTCTGTAGGACAGCTGTAGGACAGCTTCCTGTCTCCTGCCGCCTCCAGCTGGGGCTGTGCCCTCTGTGCCTGGCACCCGGGAGAGACATCTCTCAACATCACTTTTCTGCTGTCCCAAGAAGCAGGTCTGGTGACAGAAGCAGGCCAGGGTTGAGAAGGAGGGGAAGCACTTCCAGCCCTGGCACCTGCGGGCCTCTGCGAGTCACCCGTGGGGGCTGGCAGCAGTGGATGCCACTGAGCCTTCTCTGAGCTGTCCCGGCTCAGTGCTCTCCCAGCCTGAGGACCAGAGGCCTCGAGTCCCAACACTTCAATATTTTACCTTTTGGCAACCTTTGGTAAGTGACACTCCCTGGCTCCAGTTGCTTCATTCTAGGATGAGTGGATTGGACTCGTTTTAGGACAGCAGATGGTCCAGACTGCATGCCCACGCTGATTAGCGCGACAAGTGGCCGAGGGGTGCATGCTGCTCAGGACGGGCATGTTGCTGAGGCCATATCGAGGGATCAGATTGCCTGGCCATGTCTTCCCTGAACTTGGGGTGGGGTGTGACAGACCAGATGCCATCTAACTCCCACCCATGAACTGGAGGACCCCTGGGCTCTCTCCTGCGGAACATTCTACCCCTTGGAATGGGCTGAGATCAGGTAGTTAAAAGGCAGAAGTTATTGACGGAAAGGTTGTGGATTCCTTCAGCAGAAACACAGGTTAGGACGATGAATCACCTCTCCTAAAGGAATAAATACCAATAAAAGGACTCTGGGTACAAGACAAGACAGGAAGGTCAGAGAAATCAGACAATATTTTAAATGCTTGGGATGACCTGCCCTTTTGCTGTCCAGCTTGAGATGATGCCGACAGCGAGCAGTAATTGGAGGGCCACCGGCTATGGTTATCCCTCTTACAGCTCACTAGCAGTGACTATGGCTCTTATCGCCTCCACGTTTGGAGCAGGAATTCCAGCAGGCAAGATGCCACCTCCATCATTTACTGGAGTCCCTCTGGGGTCCCGCCCAAGCCGACCCCTCTCTGTTACTCCTTCCCCACTTCCCTTCCAAATCTCCCTCCACTTCCATCCCCCCACCCCACCACCACCACCCCCCTTGACTCCCTCCCTACCCAGGCCCATCTGTCACCCTGCCCATGGCCCTAAAGAAGAAGAATCCAGGGAGGGGGGTGTCCAGATGGTTTTTCCTAAAAAAGTCCTCATCCTTTCCACATCCAGGCCCTGACATGGCTCCTCAAAGTCTCAAGGAGGGGCAGGCAGGGGGTAGTTCTCAGGGGAAGAGCCGAGGGGATGAGCAGAGGAGGCTCCCAGTGACTCAGTCAGAGAGGTCCAATCCAGGTCTGCTCTTCTTAGGCTTAGTGTTCTTGGAGTAACACTAAAGGCAGAAATTTCAAATTGCAAGTTTTTTTTTTAAGATCTTATTTATTTATTCATGAGAGACACAGAGAGGCAGAGACACAGGCAGAGGGAGGAGCAGGCTCCCTGCAGCGAGCCTGATGCAAGACTCCATCCCAGGCCCCCAGGATCATGACCTGAGCCCAAGGCAGACGCTCAGTCACTGAGCCACCCAGGGGCCCCAGAATGCAAGTTTCTAAAACTTATTACACAAAATATTTCAAACCTCACAAAAGTGAAAAAGGATAGTGTCATGAACCCCATGTACCATCACTTGGCATAAAAAATTACAACACTACTCTCTAGCCCAGGCCGCCATAATGAAAGACCACAGACCAGAGGCTAGACCTGATCAGAGCCCCCTTCCTGGCTTGCAGACAGCCCCCTTCTCACTGTGCCCTCCCATGGTGGCAGGATTGAGGAAAGCTCTCTGGAGTCTCTTCTTTAAAGGTCTAATCCCATCATGAGGGCCCATCTTCATGGCCTCAGCTAAACCTAACTACTTCCCAACCAACCCACCTCCGAATACCATCGTATTGGGAGTTAAGCTTCAGCATATGAATTTGGGGGACAAGGAGGGAGACACAACTCAGTCCATAGCAATTATGCAAATCTTTGTTTTATCTTTATTTAGCTCATTTTAAAAATTTTTTGTTACTCATTTTTACTGGTGCATTTTAAGGCACAGATTACCATCTTATTTTAAGACTTTATTGTACCCCTCCAAGAGGTAGATTTTTTTTAATTTTTTAAAAATTTTATTTATTTACTCATGAGAGACACAGAGAGAGAGGCAGAGACATAGGCAGAGGGAGAAGCAGGCTCCCTGCGGAGAACTCTATGCAGGTCTCAGACCCAGGACCCTGGGATCACGACCTGAGCCAAAGGCTCACCCGCAGAGCCACCTAGGTGTCCAGAGTGAAGGATTTTTAAAATATATGTAACCACAATGCTATTTTATCCCAAACAAAATTACCAATAGCTTTAATGTCATCTAATGTCCTGTCTGTGGAAATTTAGGAGTTTCCCTAATTCTCTCAAAATGCCTTTTAACAGTTTATTGATTTGAATTAGGGATCAGGATCTAAAGATGTACGCATGTATTGCATTTGGTTGTTGTCTTTAAGATTTTGAATACATAAAAGTCTTACCCCTTCTTATGCTTTGTTTAAAAAGTGGGAGTGAGACGCACCTGGGTGGCTCAGATAATTAAGCAACCAAGTCTTTTTTTTTTTAGTTTTCTGCTTTCTTTTTTTTTTTTAATTTATTTATTCATGAGAGACACAGAAAGGCAGAGACATAGGCAGAGGGAGAAGCGGGCTCCATGCGGGGAGCCTGATGTGGGACTCGATCCCATAACTCTGGGATCACACCCTGAGCTGAAGGCAGATGCTCAACTGCTGAGCCATCCAGGTGTCCCAGCAACCAACTCTTGATTTCGGCTCAGGTCATGATTTCAGGGTCGTGAGCTTGAACCCCATGTTGAGCTCCATGCTCAACCAGAAGACTGCTTCTCTCCCTCTGCCCTACCCCCCCTCTCTTTCTCTCTAAAATAAATAAATAAATAAATAAATAAATAAATAAATAAACCTTTAAAAACAGGGAGTGGGTGGGGGGTCAATTATCTTATAGAATGTCCTAAGTATTGGGTTTAAATGATTGCTTCCCTTGTCCCTTTATCTACATACTTCCTAAAGACTGACAGTCAGATTCAGACTTGGGTTGAAAATTTTTTATTGGAATACTTCGTAGACAGTTCCATGGGTCTCTTACTACATTATTTCAGTAGGCACATCACTGATAGATGCTGGGGTTCATCAGATGTTATCGACTTTATCTGTTGGACTTCCCCCTTGAACCTCTTGTCTTATGGTCCCAATATCCACTGATGCTTTTCTCCTAGATCCTTTGTTTTATTAGGAACTGCAAAGAATGATTTCCTCATTCTACCATTCCTTCTGAATTTAATTCTGGAATTCTTCAATAATGAAGAACTTTCCTTCAGCATTATTTTTAGTTACCTGGAATATACTTCACTCAGACAAAAATAGCATAAATATTAACCATTATTTCCCTTTCTCTATCAATGTTCAGAATAAGGCAGTGCCCTAGCAATCCCCTATGGTGACAAAGTAGATGTTACATGATATTACATGGAACTCATGGCTTCTTTGTATATTTAGTTTGTTTCTTTTGAGTTGATGTGATGCTCAAAATGTCCCACACTTGGCCAGTGGAAGCTTCTTCCTACTGATTCCTGAGCCTTTAGATAGGACTCCAGTGATCTTTGGAGGCTCCCAACTTTCTGGACTTTCAAGACGTGCTAGGCTCACCCTATGCATTTCTCCACCCAGCCCTGGAATCAGTCATCTCTTCAAGAATCCCTGATCCTCTAGTGGTAAATGGTATCTAGAGGCCACAAGCTGGGCCTCCAGATACTCTCTGCTATCACATTTATCATGACTTCTAGGCTTTCTGGCTGCCAGAGCCAGGAGATACGGCCAACTCGTGAGTAGCACAGGTCTGAGCTGTACAGGTCCACTTACACACGGCATCCTTGTAGTACATACGGTGCAGTGCTGTAAATGTGCTCTTCCATCTTTATGAACTTTTTAATAACATTTTCTTTTCTCTAGCTCACTTTATTGTGAGAATACAGTATATAATATATAATATACATGGCATACAAAATATGTGTTAATCGACTTTGTATGTTATTGGTAAGGCTTCTGGTCAACAGTAGGCTGCTAGTAGTTAAGTTACAGGGGAGTCAAAAGTTATATGCGGATTCTTAGCACCATGGGGGAGGGGGTCAGCAGCCCTAAACCCCACATTATTCTCAGGTCAACTATACATATTTTGTTAGAAACAGAAAAATAATGAATTAGTACAAACTTAGACTTCCAATTCAAGTTTGTAGATGACGGGGTTTTACTTCAACTTTTTTGTCGTGGACTTACATCTCTTTTTTCTTCTGCTGAAAGTCTTGCATCAGGACAATATTTGCAAAATTAATTACCCCACTGGCTTTGACCTCTAACTTCAGGGGTTTCAAAATAACAGTGGCAACATCACCAACAATAAGGTTACTAGATGCAGTTCCAGATTTCTTTGGTTTTTTTCCTTGCTGTCCTTATTGATTATCCTTAGAAAGTACCCCCCAGTGAATGTAGAGTTAAAATTCCGCATTTTAAAGCCACTTGAGGGGCCCCTGGGTGGCTCAGTGATTGAGCATCTGCCTTTGGCTCAGGTCATGATCCCGGGGTCCTGGGATCGAGTCCCACATCAGCCTCCCTGCGAGGAGTCTGCCTCTCCCTCTGCCTGTGTCTCTGCCTCTCTCTCTCTGTTTCTCATGAATAAATAAATAGAATATTAAAAAAAAAAAGTTAAAGCCACTTGAGGGGCACCTCGGTGGCTCAGTTGGTTAAGCGTCTGCCTTCAGCTTGGGGCATGATCCCAGGGACCTGGGATGAGCCTGAGGTCAGGCTCCCTGCTCAGTGGGGAGCCTTCTCCCTCTCCCTCTGCTGCTCCCCCTGCTTGTGCTCTCTCTCCTTCCCTCCCTCCCTCTCTCTCTCTTTCTCTCTCTGTCAAATAAGTAAATAAAATCTTTTTTAAAAAATTAAGCCATCTGAGGTAATGTTGTGCTCTGTGTGGCTATGTCACCAACTTGATAACCATTGGGTTCATTTGTTTAGTTTGTTCTCAATTCTGAGAGATGTCTTTCTGATTGATGGGTTCTGTAAAACATTTACCTGGTTGCAGAGTCAAACTATAAAACAAGAAAAATCTCACTTCTATCCCTACCTTGCCCTATTAATAACTAGTCTTATTAGTTTTGGGTTTCTCTTTCCACTGATTCTTATTAAAAGTATGCATGTCTTGGGGGACCTGGGTGGCTCAGTCAATTAAGCATCTGCCTTCCGTTCAGATCATGGTATGGGGTCCTGGGATGGAGCCCCACATTGGGCTCCCTGCTCCACGGAGAATCTGCTTCTCCCTCTCCCTCTGCACCTCCCCCTGCTTGTGCTCTCTCTCCCTCCCTCCCTCTCTCTCTCTCTGTCAAATAAATAAACAGATTCTTAAAAAAAAAAAAAAAAAAAAAGAGTATGCATGTCTGTGTATGTAAAAGCAGCAAGCTATAAATACTGTTCTGTTCCGCCCCCTCTTTTTTTTTAAACAAATATACCCTGGAGATCTCAACTATCCCCTTCTTTTTTCCATCTGCATTATACCCAGTAGTGAGACCTGCTCTGTAGCTTATCTGATTGACATCCCCAGTTGACTGTCACTTCGGGCATGCTGCTAAGTCTTTGCTTTTGCAAATAACGTTGCAGTGCAGAGCTGGTACATACATTTTATAAAAAAAAGAATCACAGGCCCAAAATGGCATCACTTAGGCCAAGTCCCCAATGGTAGCTTTAATACATAATCTAACTGTAGTTTCAACCTCCCCTAGAAATGTAATCTTAACGAGTCAGTCAGGAATTTTCTGATTAACAAATGGGCCCTCTCCATCCCCTAAAGGAAGACGAGGTGATCTGTATGATAAGACAGCTTGGTTTTCCCCCCAAGGGAAAGCGGCCTCACCTGGAACAATTTCTTTTGCTGGTAACTCTCTTGCCCAACCCTACTTCTATGAATTCTTTCCATTTTGTACAACTCAGGAGTTCCCCTCTATTTGCTAGATAAGATGCTGGCTGATTCCTGCACTGTACACTAAAGCCAATTAGATCTTAAAAATATATGGGGTTGAATTGTTTAACAGTAGTTTTATGTTTTTGCCAACATATCTTTGGATTCAAAGCCTAGAAGTAGAATCTCTACATTTAAAAAGAGCATGTGTGGGACGCCTGGGTGGCTCAGTGGTTGACCATCTGCCTTCCGCTCAGGGCATGATCCCGGGGTCCTGGTCCCTTGCATGGAGCCTGCTTCTGCCTCTGCCTGTGTCTCTGCCCCTCTCTCTCTCTGTCTCTCATGAATAAATAAATAAAATCTTTAAAAAAAAAGTTAAAAAGGGCACATGTGTGTCATTTGCTAGGTGCTATCAAATCCCTTCCGTAAGTCTGGGCCACCAAAACTAAATTGCAGCAATGTGGAGAGTTGAGGGGTAAGATGCAGTGCCCCCACTCCTTCTATACCACCCAGCCTGGGCACCAGGCCCACCTCCCATTGTTCTACTCAAGACTCAGACCTAGAGAGAACTCACAGAGGAGCACCAGGTCCCCAGCAGTCTTGGAAAGAGCTGTAAAATTCCCATTCTCTTTACTTTGGCTGGAATCATACCAGCTTAATGGGTAGCTTCATACACCTCAGGCTAAGCAGAAGCTGTAGGTAAGTCTTTTTTTTTTCTTTTTCACCTTCTTTGATTGACAAGCTTATTCCTTTGTGTGTTTGGTTTGGCAGAAAAAGTGTTTCAAGCCTTGGATCCTTTTGGGGAGTTATGTCAGGTGCTCAGCAAATGAAGGTTAATGGTAAGTCTGTTGGTTGATTTGACGCTGGTTGGTGTTTCTTTACAAATGCACAGAAAACTCACATGGCTAGGATGCATTCAGTCTCTTACTCATCCAACCAACACGAATTGAACATCCTCTTAGTCTGCACTGTACTCTTGCCCCTAGGCTAGAAATAAAAACCTGTAGAGCCTACATGTTGAATCCAGCCCACAGCTGCTTGAGGTTTGGCTCACACTGTTTATTAATGGTCTGTTTTGTTGTTTTTTAAGAAAGTAGTTGCTTACATTTGAAAATAAGGATTTCACATAAGCATCCAGACTTCTGACATCTCTTGAAAACTTGGCCAGTCTGGCATCAACAGCCAGACATGGCAACTCTGATGGGAACAGGGTAGAGGCTGCCTCCCTGTCACAGGCACGTGCTGCCCTTTGCCCATGCTGCCCATCCAGCCTTTCCATTCATCTCCCTCACCTCCTGGACCATCAGTTCTTGAGCCCTGCTCTAAGCTTCCCAATGGCAAGGACTGCTAGTGTCTTTTTTTTTTTTTTTTAAAGATTTTATTTATTTGTTTATTCATGAGAGACACACACAAAGAGAGAGGCAGAGACACAGGCAGAGGGAAAAGCAGGCTTCCTGCAGGGAGCCTGATGCAGGATTCAATCCCAGGACCCCAGGATCACAACCTGAGCAGAAGGCAGACACTCAACCACTGAGCCACCAAGGCATCCCTTAAATGTATTTGTTTAGGGGATCCTTGGGTGGCTTCAGCAGTTTGGCACCTGCCTTCGGCCCAGGGCATGGTCCTGGAGTCCCGGGATCGAGTCCCACATTGGGCTCCCTGCATGGAGCCTGTTTCTCCTTCTGCCTGTGTCTCTGCATCTCTCTCTGTCTCTATATATCCATCTATTTATCTCTGTCTCTCATGAATGAATAAATAAAATCTTTAAAAAATGTGTTGATGTATTTTTTTGGTAATCTCTACACCTAACATGGGGATCGAACTTACAACCTCCCGAGATCAGGAGTTGCATGCTCTTCTGACGGAGCCAGCCAGGTGCCCCAAGGACCACTTGTGTCATATTTGACTTTGACTTTTTGACATCCAGCCCAGACCCAGCACACAGTGAGTTCTCAACAAATGTTTGTTGTGTGAATAACAGGTCTCTTGGACGCATGCATCACATTTCTTCTAACATTAAAATTATGTAAGTGTAATACTGCTCTAACTGGATCTTTGGAGCCGACTGGCATCATGAATGCCCCTGGTCTGTGCCATCCCACCACCTAAAATCATCTGTATGCCAGTGTGCTGTACTCGGTGTCTTCACAGCGACACTTGACCTCCCTTCCTCCTGGCAATCTCCTCTCCAAATGAGGACAGCAACACATGCCTCACAGGCCTGGGGGGACTACACCAGATCAGCAAACCCAAGCGTAGCACCTGGCACTTATTTTTAGGACATTATTAGCAGCACCTTTATCTCCAAGATAGGAAGAGTCTACCCACTCTTTGTTAGAACTTACGGTTTGGGATTGTTTGTTTGTTTGTTTGTTCCAGTCAAGCCCCAAGAAAGAGATCATAATAAAAATCTCTGTATTCTGTGAATTTTCTAAATCCCCTCCTCACAAACACTGATGAGGATAGAGATCTTATCAGAGAGGTTCATATGACTTATCAGGTCCACTTAGCGGCCCTCAGGGGGACAACTAGGGCAGGTCGGAGTACATATAATGAGCAACTCGTGCTGGCCATTGCATGCTCGGAACCCAAGAAGAAAGCATGAAGTGGTTTGGGGTCCTCGGGCTGGTGGCCCTCTCAGAGTGCTTAGTCACGTAAGTACAGGGACTTCAGGTGGCATCCACTCTTTTTCTGGACTCTTTCTTGCCCTCTTATTCTCCTGCTCCACCATGGGTAGAGAAGAGCATATAATCATTCCCAGACTGTCTTAAAGTTCAAGTATCTATTTATTGATCAGTAGCTTACCACGTGCACCATGGGGTCCAGGTGTCTTGAGGCAGCCCTGCAGGGTTGTACAACTCCAGGAGTGCCAGTCATATCATGAACTATGTGAAATGGCACCCCTTGGAATTGTTCAGTGCACAACCTGTGCAACTGTAGGCATGGCCCTGTCTAGGAACAGCATTTCTCCTACATTTGTTTCTAGGTCTTCTATCTGCTCTCCCTGCTCTCTCTCCATTTCCATATACATATCTATATCTCTATCTATCTATCTCTTTGTCTTTGTCTCTTTGGATGTCTCTGCATGCAAATTCTGTGTTTTTCTAGTTTGTGTCCTTCCTGTTTCTCTGTCCTCTTAATTTCTCTAATTTATTCCCCATCTCCTCACTTCCTCCATAACCCCTCTCTTCTGGTTGAGCCCTGAAAAAAAGATCAAGAGAGCTACTGATAGGCCCAGTTTTGCCTCTAACAAGCAGTGTGGCCATGCCAAGTCACCAGCTACATATAAAGAGAGGATGATTTCCACTCTACCTCCCCTCACCCCCACCATGGCTTCTTTGAGAAAAACACAATGAGATGACAGCAGCAAGAGGGATGGCTGCCTTTGTTGAGACCTCCTATCGGTCAGATGCATGATAGCCATCATTTTGCTTAACACCCCAAACATTCTATGTGAGGGAGTTATTGTCATTCCACCTTTTTGCAGGAACGACAGAGGCACAGAAAGGGCATAGGGCTTACCCAAGATCATACAACAGAACCTGTATTCAAACCTAAGTTTATTGCCATGGTCTTTCCGTTCTGTTGGGTGGCCTGTCTTGATGATGATATCATAAAGATGCCTGGAAAACACACGGTAGGATTACAGAGTGAGATGTGGCAGTTACATGTAACATGGGGCGGGCAATTACTGTCTCTCATTCATTTCTCTTTCCCAACGCTGGCTTACAGAATCCCTCTGACAAGGATCAAGTCCATGCGAGAAAACCTCAGGGAGAAGGACGAGCTGAAAGATTATCTAGAGAAGCATCCTTACAACCTGGCCTACAAGTTTGTTGAGTCTGTAGATCCAGACACAGGGGTCTATTATGAATCCATGAGGAATTACCTGGATGTAAGTGCAGTAGGCAGAATGGCTCCACAGAGCACACCCTAGGGCTCCAGCCAAGCGCTGGGGTTCACATGACTGGAGGTGTGAGCAGGGATGCTGGGGCTGGGGCTCCTGCAGGCAGAAACAAGGGGGAACAGGAACCCTTCCCAGAGGAGAAGGCACCCCCACCCTCAACTCCTGGTCTGTGGCAACCAGGTCTGGCAACGACCTGGTGGCAGGTAAATATCCATTTCAGCACCAGCGATACTTCACTGGGCACCCATGAACCACAGCACTTGGCTTGAGGGACTTTGTTCTTTCTGAACTAATGCAAATCACTGAGTTATAGTTGAAGGGGAGCCGTGTCTGCTTAAACGACAAAACCCACTGTGAACCAAGTTTGACCCCCCCGGCAGAGGCAGTGCAACCTCCACAACCCCAAGAATGACACCAGTAAAAAGGTTAAGTGCCTACGGTGTGTGAGGCCATAAAAAACTAACATAAGATCATCATTATTGTTAACAAGGGGTCTCTTCTCTTCTCCAAGAATGTATAGTACAACCTGAGAGACAGGCAATAAGTAAATGAATGTAAAAGGGTCAACTACATGGTATTGATATTATGTTTTGAGTTTAGAGGAAGGGGCCTGGAGTGACATTAGGAGGGCTGCCTGGAGGGGGAAGCACTCAAGCTGGGCCTTAGAGGGTGGAAGGATTTAGTGAGCTACGGGTGACACTGAAGAGCTTTTCAAACAGAGGCACTAGCTGAGTAGAGGCTTTAAGGGCAGTGGTTGAAAGCTGATTGCAGGAGACACGAGACACCCAAAAGAGGCAGAGGCACTGGGAGGGCCTCGTCCAGGCCTCCTTCAGCACCCCTTCTTGGCCCCCGCAGCTAGCCTACGTTGGCACCATCAGAATTGGAACGCCCCCACAGGAGTTCAAGGTCATCTTTGACACGGGCTCGTCCGACCTGTGGGTGCCGTCCATCTACTGCTCCAGCCCTGCCTGCGGTGAGCGCCTCCAACCCCCTCTCGCGCACCCCCATCCCTTCCTCTGTCCTTGGCATGCTGACACTCACCTCCTGTGTCTGCAGCTAATCACAACGTCTTCAACCCTCTGCTGTCCACCACCTTCCGGGTCTCGGGACGGCCCATCCACCTCCAGTACGGTTCTGGGACGATGTCAGGATTTCTCGCCTACGACACCATTCGGGTAAGGTGGAAACCCAAAGCTAGGGCAGGCTGGTCCTATAAGTGACTGCTTATAGGGCCAGATGTAGGGTCAGCGGGGAGCACCTGTCTTTCCCAAAGCCTCCCAGCAGCTGGCTGCCTGCCCTGCACGGCTGTGTCCCTAGGAAGACAGTACTCTCCCCCCGGCCCCCTTCCAGCTGACACACAGACTCCTAGAACAGCTACCCCAGAGAGCAGGTCATCGTGCTGGTGGACCTTAGGGCCAAGGATTTGCAGCTTCTTTCCCCTCGATTAGCTCAAGGCTGATTTTGCTGGGAACAGGGACAGCAATGCGGAAAACCACCTGCTTTTATATTCTCAGACTGTGCCAGGCATGGTGCTGGGTGCTTTTGTTGTAAGAACTTGTTTGAGCCTGTGTCAGCCCAATGGGCAGCCACTGCTACTGCCATGAGGCAGATGCAAGCACCGAGGTATGGGGAGAGTGAGTGCCTTTCCCAAGGCACTCCGGTCACGCACCTGCTAAGAGGCAGAACTGGGATGCGAAGCAGGACTCATACCCTTGGAAGATGCTTTGGGGGAGAGGGCAGAGAGGGCTCCAGGCAAAAAAGCAGAGGCCGGGGCAGCCTGGATGGCTCAGCCGTTTAGCCTGCCTTCGGCCCAGGGCGTGATCCTGGAGACCCGGGATTGAGTCCCATGTCGGGCTCCCTGCATGGAGCCTGCTTCTCCCTCTGCCTGTGTCTCTGCCTCTCTCACTCTGTGTCTCTCATGAATAAATAAAATCTTAAAAAAAAAAAAAAGGAAAGAAAAGAAAAGTGGAGTCTGCAGCAGTGGAAGGGCCCTGAGAAATGGGTTCTTACCTTTGGGGGACTTTGAGGCTCTAATAAAAACTGTGGGCTGCCTCCCCTAAAGTGCCTGAACACACACACACACACACACACACACACACACAAGCATATTTCCCACGCAGAATTTTCATAAGAGCCCTGATGGCTGCGTGGTATAATAGCATGTCTATGTCCTTGGTGGACACAGAATCCACAACGATTTGCAATAAATTTGCTCCATTTCTGTCATCAGAGTAATGCCCAAGAGGAGACTGTCCTCCTCTCTCTTCCTTTTGTCTTCAAATGTGAACAACTTGGCCCCATTCTGCATCTGTTTCTCCACCTGTAAAAAAAGGGATGATGTCAGCAAGAGGAGTAGTGTTGGTTAAAACCCACACAGCCCACGCAGACAGAGCCTGTACCTCATGCCAGCGGAGGTCCCCGAGGGCACTACCATGCCTGGGTTTTCCTCTGCGGTGTTCGTGGCACATGCCTGCCCACCTCCACCCAGCCCCACTTTCTAGCCCTCTCCCTGGTAACCCTCTCTTCTCCTATAGTTCGAGGGCCTCGTTGACGAGTCTCAGGCATTTGGCCTGAGCCTGAGGGAGCCTGGCAAGTTCATGGAATATGCAGTTTTCGATGGCATCCTGGGCCTGGCCTACCCCAGCCTCAGCCTCCAAGGGACCATCCCCATTTTCGACAACCTGTGGAAACAAGGTCTCATTGCTCAGGAGCTCTTTGCCTTCTACTTGAGCAAGTAAGTCTGGGCTGGACGAGCCTTTTGTCCAAATCAGCTTAAGATGCTTCCAAGTTACATGATAAATTGTAGATTACTTGATCTTGAAGTTTCTTGAGACCAGGGGTCAGCAGGCTATGGCCTGGGGGCCACGTCTGGCCCACCACCTGTTTTTGTAAATAAAACTTTATTGGGATGCCACCATGCTCGTTTCTTCCCATTCTGTCTGTGGCTGCCATTGCTCTACAGTGGCAGCAGGGAGCAGTCACGATGGATATCATGCAGGCTGCAATTCCTGAAATCATGATGATCTGGCCCCTTCTACAGGAAGATTTTCCTGGCCCCCTTTTTCCAAGTCGCGCATTTGACCAATGGGAGAACCCAGGCTCAGAGAAGAGCTTGGTACAAGGTTGGCCAGGCAGGTGCTCGTCGTGGCAGGACCTGATCTCAGCCTGTAGGATTCTCCCCCATGGTGGGTGGTCAAGTCATCAGCAGATCTCTGGTCCCTGGGCTCAGTAGCAGGAAGAGCTGAAGTCCCCTGTCTGGTTAAGGGTCTGGGGCAGGGGAGAAGCACAGAGTAGAGGAGGACCCTTTTGACAGGCTGTACCTTCCTCACCAAGGGTGGAGTTTGACCCAGAGATGTGTGTAGGAGGCAGAGTGTGGTGGAGGCTCTAGAGGGACCGGAGTTCAAACTTCAGCTATATACACGAACAGAAACAAGCTGCTGAACCCCTCTGAGCCTCAAGAATTCTAGCCCCAGTCAAAGAAGATTTGTTCGACCAGTATTTATTGAGTGTCTACTCTGTGTTGGTGAAGGAGACAGGCAGGAGGCAGAGGAGGCAGGGAAGAAATAAATACATGAGTAAAGGGAAAATATAACTCTGGATAATACTCGATTCTGTGGCCGCAACAGGCCAAGGTGATAGAACAGACAGTGAGTGATAAGTGTGGATGTAGAGGGGCTACAGCAAAGGCCTGTCTCTGAGCTGAGTCTCTGTGATGGGAGAGGGCCCGGCTGCAGAGGCAAAGTCCCGGGCAGAAAGGAAAACCTGTGCAATGGCCTGAAGGAGCACCCAAGGACCAGCAAGGGAGCCAGTGTGGCTGGAACAATGCAGGAGGAGGGGAATGGGGATGGAGCATGGGGGGGCGGTGGCTGGGGGGGGGGGGGGCTGGTATTGCAAGGGCAAGGCTACTCTGGGGTTTTGCTCTGTGTAGGAGTGGAGGCCTCTGGCAGCGATTAGGCCAGGAATAGACTTGATCCAATTTACATTTGTGAAAGCTCACTCTGGGTGTGCCCTGGAAAATGATGCAGTGGAGTGGAGGCAGGGAGGCCAGGGGAGAGGCTTCAGCAGTCTCTTTAGGAAACAGAGGGTGGCAGCTTGGTCCAGCGAGGTAGAGGGAAGAGGGAGAATAATGGACATATTCGGGATATGTGTTGGAGGAAGGGGCAACAAGACTTGCCCTTAGATTTGCTGTGGAAGGAAGGAGAGGGAGGGGTGGGCAGAGATGTGTCCTCCCTCACTAACATATTAGCGTGCTCCCAGGACCTGCTCCCTAATTTGTAGGAATGATGCAAAACAAAAACAGGAGGCCCCAGCAGAGAGGTGGGAACTTGCTAAGCCTGGGGCTCTTTCCTGAAAGAGGCTTTTCTGAAAGAGGACAGGCCAGACCTCTCGGGCTGCCTGCCGTGCCCTCCAACTCCATGGCCGAGTGCTCTGGTGGCCGAAGGGGACAGGCAGAGGGGGTGGTCAGAGCCAGCCCTGCTGCCTGACTGTGCAGGTTCGAACTCAGCCTCACCGTCCACTAGCCAGGCCCTAACCCCTCCGTGCCTCAACCTCCCTGTGTGTAAAGAGCAGGGGAGCACCTACTCCACAAGACTTTGTGACATGTGAACAAGTAAGCTGTGAAGAGTGAAGGACACAAGTGAAGAGTGTGCCCTTAGACGGTGCCTGGTGTGTTTGCTGAGCTTGGGAAAAGCATCCTGCCCCCTCCCCCATCACTTGCCCACCCAGTGAGCTCTTCCTCCCCCCCCCCCCCCCCGCCCCCAGAAAGGAGGAGGAGGGCAGCGTGGTGATGTTCGGAGACGTGGACCACTCCTACTATAGGGGAGACCTCAACTGGGTGCCCGTATCCAAACCCTTCTACTGGCAATTATCCATGGACAGGTGAGTTCGTCCCCCTGAGGGTGGCTCCGGGTGATCCTCACACACGCACACACGTGCAGACACACGCAGACACACGGACATAGCCCCCTGCCTCATGACAAGGCCCTGACCAAGCTGAGGGCTCAGTCCTGAATCTCGGTGCACGAGGACAGGGGAGGTGGAGGCCCTACAGACCTGGGAAGCTGAACTCCCTCTGGCAAGAGGGGCAGGTGGAGGTGCGCATCCACCTACTGGGAGCGGGCGGAGGTGGAAAAGGGGATGGGGGGAAGTCCAGCAGCCTGACAGGGTTCCTAGTACACGGGACAGGCAGTTTGAAAACAGGGAAAGTCCTGGGCGAGCCAAGACGGCTGGTCACCCTAGGGAGAGGCTGCCCAGCCGGGGAGAGGGGTCTTCTTCATTCTGGAGGTCTGAAAGCAAATCACATGAGGCGCCGCCCCACCACCCCCTCTCGGCCTGAGCATACAGTGCGGCAGAGAGCATCAGAAAGCAGGGAATCAACCTGAGAACAAGGAGGCGATAGCTCATGTGATTCTGTGTGACACCAGCACACAAAAGCTTAAAATGTCCTTTGGAAGCTTCCACAGCTGGTGTCCTGCCCCCTGAGCTAGATAAGGTGTTTCCTGGCCAGGGCCCTGGCATGTGAGCTGGGAGCTGGTGGAGAACAGCCTGTGGCTCTCTTCCTGTCATTCTGAGCACCTGCAGCAGGAGAACCTGCATCTGCCCTGTGACCCCATAGTGAGCCAGACACCAGATACAGAGCTCTCACTGTCCCTCTCTCACTTACTGGTTCATTCATTCATTCAACAAACTCATGTTGAGCATCTGCTATGCGCTGGACACTTGAGGGAGGCCCTGAGGAGAGAAATGGCTCTTACATCTAACAGGGCAGATGTACATGAAACAAGTCACACAAATAATGAATTACTGTCTTGATATGTGCCAGAAGTGAGTATAAGGATGCCGAGGTGACCGAGAGAGGAGGCTGATTTAGTCTGGGGATAAGACTTCCCTTAAAAAGTGACAGTGAAGCTGGAACCTGGAAGACGAGGAGAAATTAGCCTGACAATGGGAGTGGGGATGGTTCTAGAAAGGGACACCGGCCTATGCAAAGGCCCTGAGGCACCAGAGAGCTTGGGACATTCAAGGACTGAAAGAAGTCAAAGAAGATCAGTATGATCAGAACAAAGAGAAACAGCTGGAAGGCCTGAGCTGAAGGGCTGCTCTGGATCCAGCCAGGGAGGGGGTGGTAGTGAAGGGAGCCCCAAGCGTGACCCTGGAACCTGCTTTATCCTCCGTCTCTCAGCATCTCCGTGAACGGAGCGGTAATTGCATGCAGTGGTGGCTGCGAGGCCATTATTGATACGGGAACCTCGTTGCTGATTGGCCCATCTAGTGTTGTCCTCAACATCCAGAAGATCATCAATGCCAAGCGGTCCTACAGTGGCGAGGTGACAGGTCATGCCGCAGGGCCCTCTGGGGTTCTCCATACACTAAGGGCCAGTTGGGCCAACCTTCTCTCTCCCTTTCTCTGACAGTACATGATTGACTGCAGCACCATCAACACCCTACCCGACATTGTCTTCGCCATCAATGGCGTCAACTACCCAGTGCCAGCCAGTGCCTACATCCGGGAGGTGAGGGGCCAACCCTGGGGCCAGGTCCTCAAATCTGGGACTTGCAGGAATGTTGGGGTAGCAGCCAGAAGGAGGAGCCCCCTGGAGCCCAAGCCACACCATAGCAGATGTGGCCGAGTGGCAGAGGAGGGCCACGTGGGTCTGGGAAGGCTGCCTAGAGGAGCTGAGTTCGGTCTTAAGGGGTGGGTAGGGGGTGAGGGTAGGGGCGAGGAGAGAAGGAAAGGCAGTCTCTGTGGAGGGAACAGCCGAGAATGTGAGTCACAGGAAAGACACAGGACCCAGGCAGTCCTGGCTCCTGGATGGGCACCCACTTTTCAGTTGCTGGGAGAGCCAACCGGCTCAAAGGAAAGGAGGGAGAGGAAGCGGGGAGGCACTGGCTGTTGAAGGGGAGGCTGCAGGTGTGGGCGCAGTCTGACTGGTGAAAATTTCTGCCTCCTCCAGGGTCAGGAGGGCACCTGCTACAGCAACTTTGATGAGGGCAGAGGCGGCTTGTTCGTCTCAGACTCCTGGATCCTGGGTGATGTCTTCCTGAGGTTGTATTTTACCGTCTTCAACCGAGGGAACGACACGATCGGCCTGGCTCCAGCGGTGTAAATGCTGGGACTGCTCAGGGAAGCAACCACGCCGTCCCCCCCCACCCACACACACACACACTCGGGGCATTCCTGCCCAGGTGCCCGCCTGAACTCTGTCTGCGGCTCCGTAAAGCCCTGCTCTCCGTGGAGAATCAAAGATCTCATTTTCCGTGGAGCCCCTCTCTCCGGATCGGGGAGGTGCCTCAGAAACAGGCAGGACTGCAGAATCTGGTCTGGACCACGAGTGAGAGGAGCCCAAAGCCAGCTGGCCTCAATGAAGAGGGCGACTAACGCCTGGAAGGCTACTGGGGACCCAGGATGCGGGAATCAGAGCAGGTCCAAGGGCTCGGGAACCCAAGAGATCAAACGCTGCCAGCTCATTCTTTCTCTCCCTTCCCTCATCTTTGATCCTCTTCTCCTGGCAAGTTTCTTTCCTCAGTCTTCCATGTGTCCTCGGGGCTTTCTAGCCTTAAGGGATGCAGACCGAAAGGAAGAAACCCTAGAAAGGAGCTGAGTACCCAGGGGGGCTCTGATCGGTGCACGTCAGGCTGTGTCCGACCCTGGACCAGCCACTGTGGGCAGGCTCTGGGGTACTCTGACTGGTTCTCCTTGGGCACGTGGCCTCCCCAGTGCCAAGGATGTGATCGACAGTTTCATACCCAACCACGTGGGTCCCTGAGCTGAGGAGGAACAGTCCCCGAAAGAAGGGGCCGAGGTGCGTTCTAGACAGCTGGGAGAGAGTCCACGCCAACACCACCAATATCCGCCACCTCCACACCCAGAGGGACGGTTGAGGATAGTAAAGGTAGATTCTATTTTCCGATCGCAAAAGCCTAGTTGGCAGTGGCCTTCTGCCCCCGGGGGCTCTGAGTGAGGTCCTTAAGACTCAGATGGTCCCACTCTGGCCACCCATGAGTGCCAGGTGGAGAGAATAACAGGCACTAGTAGGAGGCCCGAGAACTATGGGCTTTCTCTTTGGGGGAGTCAGGGAAGGTTGGGGGAGTCGGCATTGACCTCAGTCTTGCCCCAAACCCTGCAGCTACTGTCTGTGTGAGATCTACTCTATGTCCACGGTTCTGTCCTAGTCCCTTCAGGATGGCAGAGGAGCACGATGTGAGCTCGTGGAGGGGGAGGCCAGACTTGGTAATGTCTTCAAACAAACAATAAAAATTAAAAACTGGGCTCAATGAAGACTCAGGCGAATAGTTTGTAAAACTCATGCTCAAGGGAGTCTTCATGGACTATAGGCGACCTCTCCCTTGGTCAGAAGCCACCAATAAGAGCAAGAGTAATAGGTCTAGTTAATTACATATGCTCACTGTCTCCCCATGACCCCCCACAAGGCAGAAAATGTTGCCCCCATTGTACAGATGAGGGATGGGCTCCAGCTCCCAATGACAGACACATGGTAGACCCTCAGTAAATACACGTTGAATAAGCGAGTGGATGAATTAGTAAGTGCTCCCACTGGCGCACACTGCTGCATCCATGGCAGGAGACATGTGTGGTGTCACTGTGGCTTACGGCCACTCCATCAGCCATAAAAGGTTGGGCTTTGCTCCCCTAAACAAGCCCAAGATCAAGGCTGGAACTGGTGCCTTTTAATGAACTAAACTTTCCTTAAGGTTCCTGCGTGTGTAGCCTGTGCTACCAACATGAGCATAAAATCTGATCTTCAAAGCAAAAAGCCCTCCAGCACCCCCCAGCCCTCCACTTTTATTCTTTGCCAGTTGCACACCGAAGGGATGTATCCAGCCTCTGGTGAGAGAGAATGTAGAGGAAAAGGAAAGAGCTCCTGAACACTTCTTACGGGAGTGCAAATTGGTACCATCTTTTTAGAGATGATTTGTCCGTAAAGGAAAGGGGCGGTAGGAGCTAAGCATTATTCTATGAAAGAGAAAGTCTTCTAACAGGGGATGATGCGCTGGCACCCAGCAAATCCATCCCCATAGAAAAGCCCTCCGGGAACGGACTGTGACGTGCTGTCGCCTAGTGGCCAAGATGCGTGTTGCACACCCGCTCTGCGTCCTCTTTCAGGTCGCGGGTGGACCTGCCCCTTGGTCCCAGCTGCTCTGCAAGAATGGCCATTTAGTGACATGAAACCACTGTCACGTCAGCTCTCCCACTTTTAGACCTGATTTGGGTCTGTCTTGTCTCTCGATAGGTCCCCAAGTGCCTAAGTTAGGGCCCGGGACATGGTGGAGGCTCCATAAATATCCTGGGGATGAATGTCATGTGAAACCAATGTTAAGAGGACGCCTGGGTGGTTCAGTGGTTGAGCATCTGCCTTAGGTTCAGGTCACGATCCCGGGGTCCTGGGATCTAGTCCTGCATCGGACTCCCCGCAGGGAGCCTGCTTCTCCCTCTGCCCGTGTCTCTGCCTCTCTCTGTATCTCTCGTGAATAAATATATAAAATCTTAAAAAGAAAAAGCAAAAAGAGGGCAGCCTGGGTCGCTCAGCGGTTTAGCGCCGCCTTCAGCCCAAGGTGTGATCCTGGAGATCCGGGACCGAGTCCCACTCGGGCTCCCTGCATGGAGCCTGCTTCTCCCTCTGCCTGTGTCTCTGCCTTTCTCTCTCTCTCTCTCTCTCTGTCTCTCCTCTCTGTGTTTCTCATGAATAAATAAATAAAATCTTTAAAAAAAAACAAAAAGAAACCAATGTTGAGAAAACCACATCATCAGTTCACACTGAGCATAACTGCCAAATCAAGAAATGTGGATGCTAACAACTACTATCAGTTTACTCAGGCTGCCATAACAAACACCATAGACTAGGAGTGTGGTGTGGGGGGTAGTGCAAGGCCTTACACAATTGAAACTCATTTTCTCACTGTTCTGGAGGCTGGAAATCTGAGATCAAGGTGTTAGGAGGGTTGTTTCTTCTGAGGCCTCTCTGCTTGACTTGGAGGTGGCCGCCTTCTTCTGGTGTCTTCTCGTGGTCCTTCCTCTTTGTGTGTCTTATCTCAATCTCCTTTTTAAAAATTTTTATGTATTTATTTATTTGAGAGAGAGGGCTTGAGCAGGACGAGGGGCAGAGGGAGAGGAAGAGAGAGAGGATCCCAAGTGACCCCCCGTTGAGCACAAAGACCAATGCAGGGCTCAGTCTCATGGCCCTGAGATCATGATCTGAGCCAAAACCAAGAGTTGAACGCTAAGCTGACTGAGCCACCTAGGCGCCCCAATCTCCTCTTCCGGTAAGGACACTGGTCAGATTGGGTGAGTGCCACCCATATGACTTCATTTCATCTCAACCATTTCTTGGAGGACCTCATCTCCAGCTACAGTCACATTCGGTGATTCTGAGGGTTAGGACTTCAACATATGGAAATACTGGGGAGGGGGGATGTCAACTCAGCCCATTACACAGATAAACACAAAAAATGCTGGGATGTGTCAAAAGAATACAGGAGTCAGCTGAAAGGGGCTTCCAGGGGCCAAACCCAGGCCAGTCTAGGCATGAGAAGTAAGAATAATAATACTGGATTTTAACTCATTGAATAAAACAAGAATCTATGAATCCATATTGATCAATAAATACAAACAAATAAATAAATACAGAGGGTGAAAGGATAGCTGTTCCTCACCACAGACTGCCAATTGAAAAATGTAAATGAAAATTACCACTGTGGCCATCACTTTAATGATTGATTCAGGCATAAATCCTCAAGGGATGCTTCAACTCGGGTGAAGGTTTTTTTGGGGGGAGGCGGGGAACAGCTTATCTGCACCATTTCAAAGCACCTCCCCACAGAACACCTAGGAATCCCAGCTTGAGAACCACAGTGGAGGATCTGAGCAGTAGATGCCACCTTAAAGTGACCAAAGTCAGCACCCAGAGTAGGACTGATCAACACCCAGTGCCTCCCGTGACATTCCTGTGAAAAAACACATAACCTGAATCTAAAAATAGAAATACCTCAAACTCAAATCCAGGAACATTCCGCAAAACCAGCCCAAACTTTACAACTGCCCATGTCAAGAACAACAAAAGGCAAGCTAAGGAGCTGTTCCAGACTAAAGGGGGGTGAAGAGACCAGGCACAAAATAAGGCATGAGCCTGAATTGAATCTTGCATCAGGAAAAAAAAAAAAAAAATCACCTAAAGGAACAATCTTAGGACAGCTGGTGAACTTGAATAGGTGCTATGTGTCAGATAATAGGATTGTGTCAAAGTTGAATTTCCTAAATATAATCATTGTACTGGGGTTGCGTAAGAGAGTGTCTTTGTTCTTCGGAGATACACACTAAAGGTTTAGAGTAAAGGGTCATGATGTCTGCAACTGACTCAAATTATTCAACCAAAGTAATACTCCGTGTGTGTGTGTGTGTGTGTGTGTGTGTGTGTGTGTGTGTGACAGAGACAAATGGCAAAATAACAATAGGTTGAATGTGCATGAAGTATATGCAGGAGCTTATTGCACTAGACTGGCAATTTTTCTGGAAATTTGAAATACTTTCAAAATAAAAAGTTTCAAACTTTAGAGATGGTTTCATGTTTAGTGCCGGGGGTAAGGCAGCCCCAGGACAACAGGGGAAGGGAGGGTGCCTTACCTGAGCCAGCCCCGGGGTGGAGGGAACATGTGGGACTCTGCTGCCCACCCTCACAGGCACACCTCCGGCTGAGAAGGGTGACGGGTGCAGGGAGCACCAGCAGTGTGATTTTCAAGCCTCCAGCGAGGCTCTGGAGACTTCTCTACCACCAGTGATCAGAAGTTCATTCCAGAGGGTCCGTCAGGAGGCTTAATTCACCTGACATCTACTCTGTGCCAGTTTCAAATATCTATAAAAAGTTGATTCCCCCTAGGAGAGGGAAACACACTCTTAAGCTATCTCATAAAGACAGCTCAAATGCCTCCTCCCCCATGATGACCTCCCAGATGTTCCCTAGAAGTGAGCTCCTTTTTCTAAATGACCCATAGCGCCTTGGCTCTTTTTGGTGTCCTGCTCTAGCTGACCTTTGTGATGATTTTCTGCCCGTTATTATAGTGATTTAAGTCTGGGTCTTATTCCTCCCACTCAGATGTGAACCCAATGGAGGCAAAATTAATGGCTAATTTGTCTCTAGTGGGCCTATTGACCAGCACATGGAATGAATGAATGAATGAATGAATGAGGAGATGGACAAGGCAAAGGACTCATGGGGAATCTGGGTGCTCAGGAACCAGGCCAAAGTGGGTGACGCAAAGCAGTAAGAGGGTCTAGAAAGATGGCAAAGGCTTCCGCAAGCATCCGCGGCCTCACAGCCCACCCCTAGGCCAAGGCAGGAGGCCACCCACGCTGTTGCCGCAGATCCTCTGGTCGGAGGCCCCTGCTGCGTCAGGAATGTTTTTTTCATCTGGAGCCTGAGGCCCAGGTCAAGGGTTTTAAATACCCTCTGGCCACTTCCCCAGCTCCCTCCACTGTAACCAAACATGATAAAGTCACAGGTCAGAAGCCAGGACCCAGGTCACTGCCAGAAAGAACAGGGCCTCCGTCAGATCAGATTGGATCAGAACAGACGCAGAGGGTCAGGTCCAGAGGCGTGCTCACCAGGAGTAGGTAATGTGGCATTCGGAGGATGAAAGAGCTGGTGCCCATGGGGCGGGACTCATTATCAGTGACCCAGCCCTCTGGCCCCAGCAGGAGTTCACCCCAGGCCGCCAGCTCCAGTGAGTTTCCACTGCACCCCCCACCCTGGGCAGATCCAGCTCCAGGGAGGCACCCTGAGGGGGAGCGGGGGGCGGGGGCTGTGAGGGGCAGAGGGGCTTTCTGAGAATCCCTTTGTCTCTGCTGCGGGACTCCAGGCAAACTCCTTGGTTACACTCCAGCTCCCGAGAATTTTCCATACCCCGGTTAAGAACTCCATCCTCCGCCAGCCCACTGCCAGGTTCCAAACATCACTTTGTCTGCTTCCAGTTAACCCTCGTGTTGCCCAGTTCCAGATGCCTGCCTCCCGCCTCCCCCACACTCCTCTCTTGCATTCTCCCCAAAGCTGGGTTGGAGGCTCCACATCATGCTTCAGCCTTCTCAGGTTCTGCATGAGCACATCCCTACCCCCAAGGAAGCACTACCTCCTTTCTGCTTCCTGACTGTGCCTGAGAGCCTGACCACAGCGCCCAGTGCCCTCGCTGCTCAGGGGACACAGAGTTGGGGCTATAGGGTCCCCATGGTCCTAGCCCCTAAAGGCCACTGGGCTCCTGCTGCCCTGGGCCAACTCACTCACTCATCCTTTCATGTGTTCATTCACGTCATCTATATGGAAACATCAATTCTGCACCATCTGCACGGGGGCATCCCAGCTTCAGCTTGCATACCTCTCATGGGGCAGAGCTCACTACCTGTATATTGCCTTATCCACCAGCAGACCTTTTCCCCCCGGGTTGGGCCCAGGGACAAGCCTTGGGAGCTCTGAAATTGGGCATGTGTATTCCTGGGAAAGTGGCAGTAAATGCTTACAAGTGTGGGCTCACATTCCAGACAGCCTGGATTTGAACCCCAGCTGCCCCCTGCCAGCTGCATAACCTGTGTAACCTTGAACCACTGAACCTCTCTGCATCCTACCAGTGACTCATAAAGAGGAGGGGTACCTGACTCACAGGGTCGTGGAAATGAGACTGAATTCCCAGCACACACTTGCCTTTATACCCGCTAGTCAGTATCCTGCTCCCAGGCGTCTGTGCATTACCGTCATGCCACTGACCTGCCTCCTTGTCCCAGGGGCTGGTCTGGGTGGGAGGAGCTTGGTTTCACCTGCCCCAGGGAGATGGACTGTGCCTGGACCAGTGTCCTGTCTCCTGTGCGCCATTTGCCAGTCCTCAGAGGTCTGGAAACCAAACCAAACCAATTAGAAATTCACTTTCCTTAGTGAATAAGGAGGATCCAGAGCCAGAGTGAGGGGATGACCTGCTTTTTCATTTTTTTCAATTGTGAAGCATAACCAACATGTAAATAGGCTTAAAGCATAAATACACGATTTAGCATATTGTTATGAAACATTCAAGTAAGCCCATGCAGGCCAAGAAATAGAACACACCAGCTCCCAGAAGCCTTGCACATGTTTCCATTCAAGAGAATTTTCACCTCTACTATCCCAAAAATCTCAGGTCCAGCGGGGCAGGCACAGTTGGCATTAGACCCTCTTAGCAGAAGAGTCAAGGTTGCCTTCCACTGCTCTGAACCCTAGGCAAGCTGCTGAACCTCTCTGAGCCTCAGTTTACCAGCTGAGGTAAATGAAATGGTGCCGTATAGCTCAGGATCTATCTCATGGGAAGATCTCATGCAGGTGTATAGGTACCTGGCATGACACAGGTAAGTACTCGACACTTGCAGGCGATTACTTTTGCTAACTTGGGTTGGGACAGCCATGGGGGAGAGATTTTCTAGGGGAGATTTCCTCTGCTCCTGCAAACTCCAAATCTGCAAATGAGGTAAGACACCTAAGAGGTAAGAGTGAGAAGAGCCTCTGTTTCAGGGGTTTTTCAAACTGTAAGTTCAATTTCCAGGGGTTCCATAGGAATGTCTTGTGGAGTTGGCGAGTCTTCATCCCCTCTGCTGCCAAGGCAATTCAGCTTGTTCCCCTTTTCCTATAATGGCATCATATGCATGTAAGATTTTATTTTTTTTTTTGTTTTTTAAGATTTTATTTATTTATTTGAGAGAGAGATAGAGAAAGACAGCATGAGCAGAAGAGAGGCAGAGGGAGAGAGAGAAGCAGACTCTCCACTGAGCAGGGAGCCTAACATGGCACTCCATCCCAGGACCCCAGGATCATGACCTGAACCAAAGGCAGATGCTTCACCGACTGAGCCGCCCAGGCACCCCACATTTTATAAAGATATTTTGTCCTTAAACAATTAAATTACTGATGTAAAACTCCTACAAGTTATAATAAAAGACAAGCAACCTAATGGTCTTTTAAATGAGCTGATGTAAAACTGATGTAAAACTGATGTAAAACTGATGTAAAACTCCTACAAGTTATAATAAAAGACAAGCAACCTAATGGTCTTTTAAATGAGCAAAAGACTTGAGCAGGCACCAATGGCCAGTAAGCACGTGCTTAGCGTTACTATTCAGGAAATGCAGATTAAAACCACAAGAAGGTACCTTCTTACACCCACTAGAGTAGCTAAAATTAAATGATGGACATGCCAAGTGTTGACCAGAACGTGGAGCAACTGGAACTCCCACTATCTGCTGGTGGGAGCACAAAATGGTACAACCACTTGGAAAACTGCTTAGCAGTTTGTACTAGAGCTGAACCTGCCCTATGACCCAGCAAGTCCACTCCTGGTCTACAGCCAATAGAAATGCTACATATATTCACCAAAAGGCATGTATTGGAATGTTAATAGCACCATGTTCCTAAGAACCCCCACTCTGGAAGCTACCGAAGGCCCATAGACCAGAGAAGAGGTCCAGAAAATGTATATTTACACAACAAAACAATACACGGCAGTGAAAATCACTGATTTGCAGCTGCCCACTATCCTGGGGTAAATCTCATGAACATAATTTGGAGCCAAGAAGCTAGACCCAGAGAGTAGATGTTAGGTGGTGCGGTTTCCCTGAAGTACAGAAACAGGCCAAATTAATCTTTATTGTTTGAAATTAGAGTGGTGATTATGCTTGGTTTCGGGGGGTGGATCTAGAAGGGGGGCCTCAGGGAGCTCTGTGGGCCCTTGCAATGTTCTATTCCTTGATCTGGGTAGTGGTTACATGGACTTTTTCGGTTTGTGAAATTGCATGAAGCCATTCCCTATGGTACACACCTTATAGTTCAAGAAATGCTTTTAAAATGATGATGTAGGGAGGGGCCCCTGGGTGGTTCAGTCAGTTAAGTGTCTGCCTTCAACTCAGATCATGATCCTGGGGTCCTGGGATGGAACCCTGCATCGGGCCCCCAGGTCCGTGGAGAAACCTGCTTCTCCTCCCTCTGCTTGTGTGCTCTCTCTCTCTCTCTTTCTCTCTCTCTCTCCAATAAATAAAATCTAAAATAAAATAAAATGATGGTGTAAACTGACATGAAATCACCTGGGAAACACATGAACATTTCATTTTTCTTTTTTTTTTTAAGATTTTATTTATTTATTCATGAGAGACACAGAGAGAGGAGAGAAGCAGAGACACAGGCAGAGGGAGAAGCAGGCTCCATGCAGGAGCCCGTCCATCCGGGGTCTCCGGAATCAGGCCCTGGGCTGGAGGTGGTGCTAAACCGCTGAGCCACCCGGGCTGCCCCTCATTTTTCTTTCAAAAGCAGCCTACAAGAGTATTTTATTGTCTGGCCCCATTTTCGGAAAAAATAAATTTATTCATTTACGACATTAATGGGGGGATCATTCTGGGTGCGGTCGAATCCCTTTAAAACTTTTATTTGCCTATAAGTAATCTTACTAGGGACATGCATTATTTGTAGACTCGGGCCCCAAAAATGTCATTATAAATTTAATTGTAAAACATGTGCCCATCCCTAGAGCAATTCCGCAGGGCTGAGGCTGGGGAGTGGAAGTGTGTGGTCAGCGTTGGAAGATTGTGTGCCTGGGGCAAGGCCTTGATTGAAAGCCCCTAGGGGACCAGCCAGCCCAAAGCCTATCACACCAGCTCGATAACACTTATCTTGCTTAAATGCTCCATTTCAGTCTTGCCAAGACTGAGTTCTTTAGATCTCATTCCATTGCTTGATTTGATATGTTCACGGAACGTTTCTGAACACCTGTGCCCTTGGCGGGGGGTGCCCTGCCTTAGTGATGCCGTTCTGAGTGCCCCTTGAAGCCAAGTTCAGGGCAGGGCTAATGGCAGTGTACACAGTGTTGTCTAATCTTTCTGCCAGGCCAGTCTGGCACAATGAGATTACCTGGCATCCCCCTTGGCAGCCGAGGAGCGGCTCTGGCTGCTGATCAGACCTGCTCATGGAAGACACGTGGTCCTAGAATCGGGGATCTACTGTCCCTCCCAGGAATTCCTATGGGGACTGGGTGGAGGGGCCTCCCTGAGTGCCCCGGGAGGAGACTGTGGCCATGATGGAACATCCACCTCACGTTCTAACCAATGGGCGGGAACTAGGTGGGGGGTAGGGTGGGCGCAGAGCCTGGCCCAGGGCAACGGTCTCCCCAGACCACAGACTTCTGTGACACAGGTTCTAGTCCCTAAATAGTGTCACTGTTTAGTTATAGGAACCCATGCTGACCACTTAAACCTTCTGAACTGTGTCAGTAGGGATAATTCAGGGATGATAATAATTCTTAAAAGCCCCTGTATCTCAAAGCACTGAGAAAAGCTAGGAGAGCCTCAGAAGCCCAAGCCTTGCTGCATGGACGGAGTTTCATATGTCAGCTCCCTTCTTGCCCGATGGCTCACGTTGCCTGGGCAGGAAACTGCCAGGAGGGCTCTGGAATGGCCCCAAATGGAGAAAAGCAGAGGTGGTTATGTCACTCTTAATGGAGTTTTCAAGGGGGTTTATATTATATTTGTTTCTTTTTTTTTTTAAGATTTTTATTTATTCATGAGAGATATGATATGAGAGACACATCTCTCATGAATGGGGAGCCCGATGCGGGACTTGATCCCAGGACCCCGGGATCACAACCTGAGCCAAAGGCAGATGCTCAACCACTGAGCCACCCAGGTGCCCTCTATTGTATTAGTTTCTACTGTTGGTGACAAATTAACACAAATTTACAGGTTGAAACACTCACATTTATTAGCTCACGGTTGCTGCGGGTCAGGCATCCAGGTTCATTCAACTGGTCCTCTGTTTCAGTGTCTCATGAAGCTGCAGTCAGGGTGTCAGCCAGGGACGTGGTCTCATCTGGCATTCGGCTGGATAAGGGTCCACTTCCCAGCTCACACGGTTGTTGGCAGGATCCAGCTCCTTGTGAGTTGTCAGACTAGGGGCCTCAGTTCCTTGCTGGCTGTTGACTAGAGGCCACCCCCTATTCTTTGCTGTTTGGGCCTCTCCATGGGGGCAGCTTGTTCCATCAGAGTGAGCGAGGAAAAACATCTATACAAAGAGTCTCACTGGGTGTTACACTATATGTTGGCAAACTGAATTTAAATAAAAGAAAAAAGAGAAAAAAAGACTCTACTGGCAAGACAGAAGTGATGATGATCCCGTATAATATAATCACAAAAGTGGCATCCCATGTGCTTTCCCACATCCTATTGGCTAGAACAAGTCACAGGTTCTCCTGCATGCATTCAAGGGAGGGGAGCAGGAGGGGCAAGGATAATTGGGGCTCATCATAGACTGAGACATAACTGGGGATTGGTGCCACCGAGCAGTTCAGCCTCTCTCAAGGTGTTAAAATCTCTAATATGGGAAGACTCGACTATCTTCACCCATCTAAGAGCTTCTCTTTAGTGTGATCCAAAGACCTATCCAGGTGGGAAGGAAAGAGCTCCCCACCGCTATCTGCCCTCTCTTGACTTGACTACAAACCCTTGAAGGCTCGGTGTGTTTTCATTTTGCTCATGGATGTACCCCCAGCCTCCTGAACATGCCTGCCCAGCATGTAACAGGTTCATAGTAAAAATGTACTAAACGAATGCGTGAATGGCTCTCTTGGGTTCCTGCCTGAGGAGCCTTCCTTCTGCTTCCTGAACATATTTCTCCTCTATCCAAAATTCCCATGTGGGTCTCACAGACAAGCTATGCCCCCCAGATGGATGCCAGGGAAGCCTGGACACTACCTACCCCTCCTAGATGGACCATGGCCACCCCACTCTCACCCCCAGGATGGCGTGAAAGAGCCAGCCAGCCAGTCACTCTGAGGAGTTTCGGTCCTCACTCGGCTCCCCAGGGCTTCACCACAGTGGACCAGCTTCATCACTGCCACCATTCGATGTGGAAGAGAAAAGCAGGCTGTGACCGGTATTACTCGTGGTTCTGAAGGACCGAAATGGAAGCAGGGGTGGAGAATGCATTGTTCTTTTCTTTTGTGTTTCCTTTAATGGTATTACAACACCTTATTTCAAAGGAATCAAATGGGTCCTCACCAGGGCACCCCCACAAGCAGAACCTAGTACCCAATTTCCCTTCACCACCAGCCGCCCCCCCCAGCTTGTGTGGCTGTTACTGGCTGAACGCATCACCTGCTATAAAAGTCAGGTGCGTCACGTCTGTTGTCATAGAGTAAAGCATTCCTTTTCTTTCTTTTCTTTTCTTTATTTTTTTTAAGCATTCCTTTTCAAGTGTACAATCTAGAGAGTATTTCCATCTCCCCAAAGCCAACCTCTTCCTCTGGACTCTCACCTGTTTTCTGTTCCCATTATTTTGCCTTTTCCAGAATGTCATATAGGTAGAATCTTACACAGGTAGCCTCTTTGAGTCTGACCTCCTTTATTCAGCACGATGCTTAAGAGATTCAAGCAGCAGCTCCTTTGTTTCTCTGTTGCTGAGGGCTCTTCTGTCAAGTGGCTGCACCACCATTTGCATATCCAGGGAACAGCTGAAGGACTTCCAAGTTGTTTCCAGTTTTTGACAATTATGAAAAAAAGCTGTTACAAACATCTGTGTACAGGTCCTTGTGGGGACATACGGTTTTCATTTCTTTTCAGTGAATAGAAACCCAGTATTTTAGTGAATACCCGGGAGGAAGATTGCTGGGTCAAATGGTAAGTACATGTTTACTTTACAAGAAGCTGCTAAGTCATTTTCCAAAGGGGAAATGCCTCTTGCATGTCCACCTGCAATGGTGGCCCAGCATCCCCACCAGCACCCGCAGTTGACTGACAGTTGCTTTCATTTTAGCCATTGTAAGTGTGTGGCTGCTTAGGGGCACCAGGGTGGTGCAGTCGTTTAGGCGTCTGATGCTTGGTATTGGCTCAGGTCATGATCTCACGGTGGTGGGATTGAGCCCCAAGTCGGGCTTTGCACTCATCATGGAGTCTGCTTGAGATTCTCTCTCTCTCCCTCTGCCCCCCCACCCTGCTCATGTGTGCATGTGCTCTCTCTCTCTAAAATAATCTTTTAAAAAAAAAAAGTGTGTGGCTTGTTAGCACGCCATGTTTTTTTTTTTTTTTTTTTAATTTTTTTATTTATTTATGATAGTCTCACAGAGAGAGAGAGAGAGAGGCAGAGACACAGGCAGAGGGAGAAGCAGGCTCCATGCACCGGGAGCCCGACGTGGGATTCGATCCCGGGTCTCCAGGATCGCGCCCTGGGCCAAAGGCAGGCGCCAAACCGCTGCGCCACCCAGGGATCCCTAGCACGCCATGTTTTATCCTCACAACGATCCCATGAAAGTGGGAGGACTATTATCCCCGTTAGTCCCAGGTCTCACAGACATTCGGAGGCAGTACTAAGGTCCTTACCTAGACCCTGGATCCAGAACTCTTCATAAGATTCACCCATAGCCTGCGGTAAGCTCTAGTCCAGGGACTGAGGGAGAAGGCACAAGGAGCAACAGAGAAGGGCCAGGATTCAAGCTCCCTCAGGCAAGTGTCACAAATTCTCTGTGCCTCAGTCTCCTCATCCATCAAATGTGGATAATAATATTACTTAGCAGAGTGAGCTAAGAGTAAGAGATCAATAAATCCAAGCTCCTTGGTGTCTTCTGCCAATGGAGAGAAACACATGGAACATGCTGCCCCAGGTCAGTTAGCAGAATGGCTAAGTAGGGAATCATGACCCCACTTGGAGCCACATTCCCAACCTGCTCTTTTTTTTTTAAGATTTATTATTTATTTATTTATTTATTTATTTATGAGAGACACAGAGAGAGAGGCAGAGACACAGGCAGAGGGAGAAGCAGGCTCCATGCAGGGAGCCCGATGTGGGACTTGATCCCAGGACCCAGCATCACAACCTGAGCTGAAGGCATCTAGATGCTCAACCACTGAGCCACCCAGGTGCCCCCTACAACCTGCTCTTAACTAAGCCCAGCTTTGCCTGGGATTCATCAAAACATGGTGATGAACACTCCATGCACCATATAATCTACTGAGAGAAATGAAAGATGAATAAAACATGCATGATCTTCATTCATTCATTGCATCTCAATCCTGATGGTCCCTGCTATCGCCCACCCGCATTTCCTTCATGTCTAAATTGAGAAGTGGGTGCAAAAGGCTTGGTCCTCCTTTCTTTTTTAAAAATTTATTATGAGGGCAGCCTCAGTGGTGCAGCGGTTTAGCGCCACCTGCAGCCCAGGGCGTGATCCCGGAGACCCGGGATCCAGTCCCACGTCAGGCTCCCTGCATGGAGCCTGCTTCTCCCTCTGCCTGTGCCTCTGCCTCTCTCTCTGAATAAATTTTTTTAAAGAATTATGAATGGTTTCAGATACACATATTACATCAAGTATAAAGAGTAATGAGCACCCATGTACCCACCACCCAGTGCAAGACCCTCTTGAAGTCCTGATGAGTAGCCCCCAACCCATACTCCCTCCTGGCCAGTGGCAGCTTTGAGCCAGGGGTTTCATCTAATGCTTCCAGAACTTAGGCAAGCATCTGTCGGACCATAGGCTTGACCACATAAGTGCTGAGATCAGTTCACAAGTCAGGGTGAGAAAGTCTGGAGGGGGAAGAAAGAGAGAAGACAGGAAGCAGATATCAAAATACCTGAATGTGGAGATTATGGCGCAAGGATCCACATTTGGGGCCCAGAGATGTCTTAAGAGGTAAGTCTGAAATGCAAGTGTGCTTTGGACTAACCACCCCTGGTCCCAACCTTGATCCACACTGCCCACGGCTCCACACTCACCCAGAGGCACTGGGGGATATTTGGGGCTTTCATGAAATCTATGTCTCCTGATTTGGAAAAAACAGGGGTGGCCCAGGGAATCTGATTTCAAAACAAGACCCACAGATAGGGCTTGCTGCTGACCTCCCTCCCCTACAATTTCTGAATCAAAATTTTCTATTTTGTCAACTGAATAAATCCCACAAGGTAGAGAATCCTGTGAGTTGGTAAGTATCCTCTTCTAATAAGAGGATCCTCTTTTTTTTTTTTTTCTTAAAGAGGACCCTCTTTGAAGTCATTCACATGCTAGTATGAATTTGCACACATGGCTTTGCTCCACTGTAGCTGATTCGATCACATTTTAAGCATGGAGCACCTGGGAGACACAGACTCTAGTGGGATCTTCAAGATGGAGGCTTCCAGCCACCTGGGAGGGTGAGAGAGGAGCCCTAGGGAGAGAAGGGGTAAGAATGTGGAAGGTGCAGATTCCAGCCTGGTGCAGGTTTGTTCCCTCCAAGCAAAGGAAGGCAGTATTCTCCCACTTGTTCCTCTCCACCACTTTCCCAAGAGTCAGCCCAATTGCCGTGAGAAACAAGAACATAATAGGGCCGTAGGCTAATTTGACACCCTATATTTCCACATGAGGACATTTCTATGTGGAAATGTGTCCTGAGGTCTGAATCACTGACCTAGGCCCGTGCTTTGGGGTAGCAGCTCCAGAAACATGGTTCATCACTGAGTGGGGAACTGTCCTCCGAGAATCCCACCGTCCATCCCACAGGGGCAGAGCAGGGTACAATGAGCCCCCCTTGCCATCTGCTCAATGTTAAGTGCACTTTAGACCAATTCTGTCAAAACATTCAGCTTGTCAAGTTTTAATGAATTCCATTATTTAAGTAATAAGCCACCGCTCCATAGCTTGCTCTCTGCAGGTCCATCCCAACCGTGGGGTATGGTTACAGTGGAAATCTACTCAATTGGAAACTTCTCAGATCAGAGCTGAGGGGCGGGGACAATCTTATCGGGAAATTTTCTGTTTGGGGTTACAATTCTGGGTGACATTTGAAGGCTGATAAGGCTGATCCCTAAGAACATGGACTGTATATAAGGAGCAACTCCTGCCTGCTTCTGTACACTTTCCACCCATCTACCCTTCTCTGGAGATTGGGACCTGAGAAGAACCATGAAGTGGCTGCTGCTGATCAGCTTGGTGGCACTCTCTGAGTGCGCTATCATCAAGTGAGTCTGGGGGACTCGCAGCACCTGGAAGAGCTTCCCTAGGCTCTTCCTTCTTCTGCCTGTCACCTTCCTTTCTTTTCCCTTGCGTTTGTCTTCCTTCTTCCCTCATCCAAATCCTTTCTGTTTCACCACCTCCAGCCTCCCTTCTCGTCTCTCTGCCCTTTGGGGGAGGCAGCGCTGCTGACACAAGTCTAAAGTCCTTCCCAGGCTGGCTTCTCGCTCCAGCACCGGGCTGGTGACTCTGGGCAACCACTTCCCCTCTTTGCATTAGTGTGCCCAAAAGGGAAGCATCTCTCCTCTTGGCTTCCCTCCTCCTTCCTCTCTTGGGCCAGCTTCCTTTTCCTTCCGAGGCTTCCAGAGCATCCCGTGAGCAGATTCCTTGCCTAATTACTCTTCCTCCTCCAAACGACCTGTTTGCAACTGCTTTGCCACAGGGTTCCCCTGGTCAGAAAGAAGTCCTTGAGGCAGAACCTGATCGAGCATGGCCTCCTAAATGACTTCCTGAAGAACCAGAGCCCCAACCCAGCCAGCAAGTACTTCCCCCAAGAGCCTACTGTGTTGGCCACTCAGTCCCTAAAGAACTACATGGATGTGAGTCCCCAGGGATGGCAGTGGGGCAGCTCCAAGGACGCAGCCTTGGAGGAGAGAGGGGCTCCCAGGGGTCTTGGAGGATGGGCTAGGGCTCCCAGGCAGTAACCTAGGTGGCTGATCCCAGGACCTCAGAGGCATGGGGGTCGCAGGAAGACTTGCAATCAGAGCCGTAGCTTTCATCTGTTCTTTGGTTCATTCATCCAGTGTCTATGCGTCCAGAGCACCTCCTTATGTGTCGGGCACTGTGCTGGGCCCAGTGCAGAGCAAAACCAGGCACAGCCCCTGCCCTCATGCTGCTCACACTCGTTCTATAAGGAGAGACAGACAGTAATCAGGGAGCCTCACAAACCATGCCAAGTAAAGCAGGCCGAGGGCTGTACAGTAAAGGTCTCACTCAAACTATGGGGAAGTGGTTAGAGCAAACAGCAAAGGTAGAGCAGGGCTTTCTAGGGGACAGGAGAGAGTCCCAGAGGGCTGGCAGCTTGTGCCAGACCCCGTGACAGCGGGGAACAGAGGGCATTTGAGGAAAGGAGGCTGGAGTTCATGGAGAGCAGAGAAGGAGAGAGAGGCACAAGCGAGACCTGAGGGGCGGGTGAGAGGAGCCAAAGACGAGTCTCATGATGGCTTGCTGCCGAATTGTCTTAACCAGGAGGGTTGACACGCCCAGACTGGAGCTTCAGAAAGATCACCCTGACTCTTTCATTTGAGAGTCAATGGCCACACCTGTCCTTCAGTAGATATTGCGTGTCCCTAGTGTGAATGGCATTAGGCCCAGGGTGTGAAACCAGGTTGCCTGTTGTTGAGAGTTTAGCCTACACAATCTGCCAGACCCGGTGCAAAGCCAGGCTCAAATGCTTCCTGCCCGCATGACCTTGGGCAAGTCATTTGAATTTTGAGTGAGCCTCAGCATCTTTGTAAAACAGAGCCACTCATATCTACCATCAGGGGGTCGCTGCAAGTAAATAAGGCAATAATGTTTTCTGGAGTGCTCAGCCCAGGGCCTGACCCTTGGTCAGAGCTTGGTAAAGTCAGCCCACCTGGTCACTTAACAAATATTTATAAACCACCTACTATGTGCCAGAGGCTCTGTGCAAGGAGCTAAGGAGATGATAGTGAATAAGTAAAGTTCATAGAGCTTATATTCTAGAGGGCAAGACAGAGAAGAGACAAAGAAGTATGTAAGATAATTTCTGGTAATGACAAGGGTCACAAAGAAAAATTAATTAGAGTAAAAGGAAGAAGAAAAATGAGGGAGGGGCAAATTTAGATAAAGTAATCAGGGAGGGCCTCTTGGCAGAGGTGACATTTGACTGGGGCTCTGAATGAGTGACAAGTAGGAGCCAGCCAAGGAAAGATCTAGAATAAACTTCGCCTAGCACAAGGAATACCAAGTGCCGAGGCCCTGGGAGGGGAATGAGCTTGTTACCATCAAAGAATAGAAAGCCCAGTGGGGCTGGAACAGAGCTGGCAGGGGAGATAATGCCACCCCTGAGACCAACAATCCTGACTGTGTCCTTTCTTGAACCTGCTACACATACGTAGATTTAGGAGCAGACAGCTCGAGGGGTTCCCATCAGTAGGTGACTCGTTTATCTCCCCACCAGCGATTCAATGAAAAGGCATTTCAGCCTCTACCCTGATGGGTACGTGGGGTTCTAGCCCTTTCTGAGAACGGGCATTCTCTAGGCTGACGAGACTAAGATACACAAGACAAGAGCTGAAGAGAGGACAGCAGGTTATTATTGGGTGTTTGTGGTGCTTCAACGAGAACAGAGGGTAACAGGGGAGCAATCGGGGAGACTCCCGGGAGGAGGGGAGGCCAGGCTGGGTCTTAGAGGATGGATGCGTTGGGCAGGGAGAGAAAGGCTAGAACAGGGAAGGGCAAGGCGAGAGGGTGGGCCGAGCAGCAGCGCCGGCAGCGGCCCCGGGGAGGCCCCGACCGGACTGTGCCCCCCGCCCTGACAGATGGAGTACTTCGGCACCATCGGCATCGGCACTCCTCCTCAGGAGTTCACCGTCATCTTTGACACCGGCTCTTCCAACCTGTGGGTGCCCTCGGTCTACTGCTCCAGTCCTGCCTGCTGTGAGTGTTTGGCCCTGGCCTGCCCGGGCTCCCCGCCACCACCCCACCCGGGAGCCCAGAGCACCCGGGGGCTTCCGATAGGTCCATCCTCAAGCCTGCGGGAGTCACTCAGGGATTCACCCGACAGGCGTTTGCTGAGCACCTACTACATACCAGGCACTGGGCTTAGGTGCCAGGGATAAGGGGTAACCTACACACGGTCCCCGCCGTCGGGAGTCAGTCCCCGGCAGAGAGAAGTGCGACAGTGCTCAGCACCATGGGCGGCTGGGAGCCTGCTCTGCTCACTCACCCGCACTGCCTGGGGGTCCTCGGGGCGACTGGCCCAACGAGCCAGAAGTGGTACCTGGGAACACTTAGGCTCTAAAGTCTGGGGGAAGGTTACATTTCTCCTCCAAAGCCCCCACCCTCCCACCCGAAGAAGACCTGCTCAGCCCATGAGTCTCACTCAGCTTTTCAAGTTTGCCTTTGTTACTTCTCGTCCTGGCAGCCAACCACAACCGCTTCAACCCTCAGGAGTCCTCCACCTACCAGGGCACCAACCGGCCAGTCTCCATCGCCTACGGCACCGGCAGCATGACAGGCATCCTGGGATACGACACCGTCCAGGTGAGCACCTGCCAGCCTGCCCCCCCGATCCCACCCAGCCCTGAAGCCGTCTGCCCAGGACCCTGGTGGCCACAGCGCACCCCCTGCCGAGCTAGCTTACTCAAGCAACACGGGTCTCAGTGACCACCAAGTAACCTGAGAGGGATCGCAGGAGGGGAAGTGGAAAGGACATGACAGACATTTTTAGGTGGGGCAGTAGTGGGTAAGGGGGTGGGGCAGCGGAAGCCAGAAGCCAACCTCGTACCCCCAAGTCACATGTTAGGTAGGGGAAAGGAGCAGAAGACAAAAAGTCTCAGTTCTCTTTCAGCACCTCCTCCCCCCCGC